>NC_080851.1:39260682-39562210 GCF_030435755.1 Ochotona princeps
AGGTGAACAAGCCAGGAGTAGAATTATGATTTCCTTACATTTTTCTCACCACTGTGGTTCCTCTACTCATGCCAAGTGAAGTCAACATACCCCTCATGAGATTAGCTTTCCTAGTGTGGTCTCATGAAAGGAATGCTACCAGCTGTTACACTGTGTGATGACGATCATCTCCCTTAAAATGATGCAGCAAACAGTGATTGTTTCCCCCGCTCCAGGAGAACAAACACAGCTGGAGAGTAGTAAGCATGCCTGCCTTCTCATTTTACAACTAAAACAGCTTTTTGACCTTACAATTCAGAAATATTCATGTGTGAGACATGGAAAGCAGAGTATACATTTTGAAAATGTAGTCATAGTGAAAGACAAGCCAAATGATGTCCCCTCAGGCAATGATGGGACAGATCCAGTACTTAAAGGAAATGTGTGAACTTTACAGAAAGACTTCAAGTCAAATGTCAATGTGCACTCATGGATTTAGCAGCAGTAAGTGTAGTGCACTTAGAACTATATCCACATTTCAAAGAAAACTCTATCATTGCTCTGAAATTAGTGCTGACACAAGGAGTGTGTATTATGTTGCTGTGGGTTAGGCCTCAGCTTGGGAAGCCTGCATCCCATGTCACAGTGCCTGATCCATGTCCCAACTGCTCCACTTTGGATTCATTTCCTGTTCATGTGCACCTTGGGAGCTGCTACATTTTGGCACAAGTACCTGAGTTTCTGCCATTACATGGGAGATTTGGCTATGATTTCTGGCATTTGATTTCAGCTTGCTGCAGTCCCAGGTATTGTGGATAATTTAGGGAGTGAATCTATGGATGGAGGATGGCTCTTTCTTTCTACCTTTGGAATAAAAATGAAAAGGGGATGAAAATGATTTAAAAAAATACAGAAACTTCCTACAATAAGCCCCAAAGGTCCATAATTATTGTTCACTTACAGATAAGCATATTGCTAAGGTGTGTTCATATTATTTTCTCTGATTTCTTCTTTTGCAGTTTTTCTTTTTCTTGGTCGGAGATGAACCATGCTTTTCACAAATTAGAGTTGCTTTGGGGCTGCCAATTGGTGAACTACAATCCACGAATCAGGAAGGAATAACATGAAAATATTTTACTTGTACACAGGAAGCCTGGGACTCCATGCTGCCTTTGGGCTTTGCCTGATACCAAATAATTCAAATATAAGTAAAGGGGTTGACCATAAAAACATATATCAGAGATACCAGGCTTTTACATGAAGAGAAGTAAAATCTAAGAAAAAAATAATTTTAGGAAAATACAGCTCTTCCATACCAGATAATGTGCTGGGATCATATGACGTGGTTAAACATTTGCATTCACTTTTAAAAACTTCTAAACAATCCATTACCAATAAATGATTGAGTTATAGGATGCAGTATTTGTGATTCATGATTTCATGGGGAAATTTATAGCAAAATAAACCATATATGACATAATTTGGCAGGCTCTGGGGGGATAGAAGTTATATGTGAAATGATTTATTTCTAAATATTATATATTTTTATTAATGCAGAGACAGTTTTTTTTTCATTCCATAGGTTTATTTCAAGAAGACAATCACATTTACCTCATTCCCTTGCTTCTCCTAATACACCTGTCTCCACTCAGGCATATTTGTGACTTTTATCCACTCAATATTCTCAGGCTTAATTTACCACTAAGTATGATTTTCAACACTTGAAATCCAAGAGGATGGCAATTCCACTCGCATATTAACATAGGTTCCAGTGATCACCCTATCCCAAAGTGACCATTTTGTTCCTACACATTTGGATCATCTGTGTTAGCTGCATATGGCAGGGAATATCTCTCTGGGACAGTATGTTTTTCTCCCACCCATGTTGCTTCCTAGTTGTGAATCAGCCACCTGTCAGTGTGGACTATGAGAGGCAGTGGTAAGGGCCAGAGCAGGTGGGTTCCTGTGGCCATATTAGGGACCTCAGTGAAGGAAGTTACAGCTTCTAGCTTCTCTGTTGGTCCTGACAGGGACATTGTAGGTATTTGGGGGAGTTCCCCTAGTGTCTGACTGTCAAAGAAAAATGATTATAGAGGGGCTTGAAATAATTGAAGGATGAAAAAATACTGATCAAAAGTAATACCTTGCTATCAAGAACAAATTTCATATTTATATGAGAAGGGCACTATTTATTTTTTAGCATATTTAGGTGATTTTGAGTATGATCAGTGGCATGTTCAACCTAAATTCTTGGCCAATAAATTTTTTCTGCTGAGGGTCACTAGAACAGAGTACATAGAAGGCATACAGGAGAAGGTCAACATGGCAGAAACCAAATGTGTATGGGTTGTGGATGGTTGAGTTTGCGACTGTTGAGACAGAAGGCATAGGTTGTATCATTGCCAAGCATGAAATAGAGCTGGATGTTTTGAACACTTGGGAAGAAAACACGGTTCAGTACTCATGAATTTCAAAATAATATTGCCAGAAAAACCTTCTCTTCCAATCCTGTTTATTCTACCTAGTTTAGAGTTACCCATGTGTTATATCCATGATGAATGGAACTGAAAATATGTACAACTGTCATATACCTGACTTCCCAGAAACTCATACTATTCTCTTTTACACAAGGTACCCAGGTGATACGGAAATGCAAAATCTCACACGTGTTATCTCAGAATTCCATCTCATGGGCTTCTGAGAGGATCCAGACCTGCAGCCCCTCCTCATGATACTGTTCCTCTCTATGTACCTGGTCACAGTGCTTGGGAACCTGCTCATCATCCTGGCTGCCACTTCAGACTCCCACCTACACACACCCATATACTTCTTCCTATGCAACCTGTCCTTGGCTGATGTGAGTTTCATCTCCATCACGGTTCCCAAGATGATAGTGGACATCATCACACACAGCACAGTCATCTCCTGTGCTGGCTGCCTGACTCAGATGTCTCTCTTTATTACATGTGGAGACATGGATGATTTTATCTTTTTTTATTAATTATTTTGCATTATGTGACAGTTTCATAGGATCTGGGAATCCCCCCACCCCTCTCCCTCCCCTCCCCCCTGGTGGATTCCTCCACCTTGATGCAGTATTACAGTTGAAATTCAATCAAGATTCTTTCCTTGCAAACATATACCAAGCATAGAGTCCAGCTACTTATTGTCCAGATGGGTTGAACAGTTTCTTGGGGAGACCATTTCTGGTCCGAAGTTAGAGCTGGTAGAATGGATGATTTTATCTTGATTGTGATGGCCTATGACCGCTTTGTTGCCATCTGTCACCCTCTGCATTACCAGGTCATCATGAACCCCTGCTGCTGTGGAATCCTACTTTTACTGTCATTTGTGGCCAGCCTTTTCAATTCCCTACTTTTTAATTTTATGGTATTACAAGTTACCTGCTTCAAAAGAGCAGAAATTTCTAATTTCTTCTGTGAACCCACTCAACTTCTCAACCTTACTTGCTCTGAAACCCTCAGAAGTGACATAGTCACCTATATTGTTAGCATCATATATGGTTTCCTCCCTTTGTCAGGAATCCTTTTCTCTTATTATAAAATCGTCTCGTCCATTCTGAGGTTTCCATCTCCAGGTGGCAGGTACAAAGCCTTCTCCACCTGTGGCTCTCACCTGACAGTGGTTTGCTTATTTTATGGAACAGGCATTGGAGTGTATCTCAGTTCAGCTTTCTTCAGTTCTGCTGGGAAGGTTGCCTTGGCCTCACTGATGTACAGTGTGGTCACTCCCATGCTCAACCCCTTTATCTATAGCCTGAAGAACAGGGACATGAACAGAGCCATGTGCATAGTCTTCAAGAAAACAGTCTTACTCCCAACCTTGTGCTATGCATTTGGACCTGGTGGGAAAGGGCAGCAGACCTAAACGTTAGAGCTCCAAAACTCACCTCCCTTTAAAAAGACTAGCAAAAGATAGGTGGGGTTCATCGAGACTAAGGTACTAACATGTGTTAAAGCAGGAAAATAAAACATGGGTTATATAAGGACCGTGTACCACTGCTTCATTTTTTTGGCTGTGAATTGAAAACTACTGTAATATAACATGTTAAAATACAGCTGCTGGTGAATAAATTATTTGAAAAGTCAAAAATTTGTTGATTATTTATTTCACCCATTTGAGTAAACCATTGAACAGTTTATGAAAAGTTTCATTTTCATTATATTATTTTTTGTCAATTTTTAATATTTTATATTATCTTTGCTTACTCTCCATTTGTTCTTGCATTTTTCCTGATGTCAGAGTGGACTCTCCGTGTCATCTCTAAGCTTACCAACCATCCTATTTTTTTTAAAGATTTATTTATTTTTTTGTTGTAAAGACAGATATACAGAGAAGAGGAGAAGCAGAAAGGAAGATCTTCTTTCCGATGATTCACTCCCCAAGTGACCACAACGGCCAGTGCTGCACCAATCCAAAACCAGGAGCCAAGTACTTCCTAGAGGTCTCCCACGTGGGTGCAAGGTCCCAAGGCTTTAGTCCATCCTCAGTTTCTTTCCCAGGCCACAAGCAGGGAGCTGGATGGGAAGCAGGGCTGCCAAGATTAGAACTGTATCCCATATGGGATCCATGTGAATTCAAGGCGAGGACTTTAGCCACAAGGCTATCGCACCAGACCCAGGTTATTGGCCATCTTCATGCTGAGCATTTTGAATTGCATTGTGGAAAATCAAATATCTAGCAACCACTGGCCTGCATGTAATCTATGGCTGGGAATAGGCCTGGCTGGGGAGCTAGGGGACACCCTAGCTAGGTGGAGTTTCCCACCAAAGAGTGTATGGGCTGAAATTGGGGCTGTGTTCTGATCAGGATACAATTGTAATCTCACTTGGCACAGGTGTGGACTGACTCTGGAAGCACCAAGCTGGGCCAGATTCCAAAACCATCTGGTGCTCTGCAGGACCAGGGGAGATGTGTGACAGACTAGGCTAGTTCTCAGCCCTTACTGAACCATGTGTGAGCTGTATGGGGATATGAAAGAGCCGTGGCTAGGTTGAAACATCCAATAGTAAGAACCAGATTGCGTTGAAGACCAGTCAGGGAAAGCCACTGTTCCTGCTAGGACAGGAGGTGAACTGAATTGGGCTGGCTCATGGACCCTCTGGTATGCGCAAAATCTGGCACCGGGAGAGTTTCTGATGGAGGAGCCTGGACAACTTCTCTGGCAGGTCACAGTCCCTGCAGGTAAACGCAAGAAGCACAATAGGAAGCAGCTCAGAACAGGCCATGAAAAGTGTCCCACTGGCATACACATGGCATGGGTTAGGGGCAGACCAGGCTGAACCTGTTCACATCACCCGCTGGCGAATCCAAGCACCAGAACAGAGTGTGGGTCGAGCCAGTTTCGGTTGTGACGCATACCAGTACACATTAAGAAATGTTGAATAATGACTGTTGAGGGACTGAAGAATTAAGACTTCTTATTCCCTTATCTCACTGATATCCCTATGGCCAAAGATTTGATTAAACCCATAATGATACTCAGAATCAGCCTTACATTTTTGCCACAGAATAACCAGCTACAGCTTATTGATACTTTCCAACTAGGCGAGACAAGGGTCACCCTTTGGACGAGTTGGCTGTGGATACTTGATGAAGCTGTGAGGTGGAAATGTAACCAAGACACAATATGGACAATTTTCTTGAAGGCACATTTGGCAGCTAGGCTAATGGCTTGATGGGTGTATTCTGGCTGAAAATAAAATGGAACTACGCATAATCTTGGAATGTGCATATGTATGTATGTATGTATGTATTTTCCTCTGGAGAACTGCATTCCATGAACCACGAGGACATGATTTGAAAACATTCATGAAGACACATAGGAAGATTGGGACTCCATTTTGACTTTGGTCTTCCCTGGCACCAAACAAAAACAAATACCTCTATTATTTTACAAAGATTTTCTAATTTATTTCTTTGACAGACTCAATTTACAGATGTCTTTTATATCATTTAAATAATTTATTTGAAATGCACAATTACAGAGGAAGAAGGAGAGACAGTGTGAAAAAGAAGCCCGGGAAAACTGGACCCATCACATACAATTAAACTCTTGGAAAATGTGACCAGAGTTTTTAGCATGCATCATGTATCAAATGGCTATAATGACTGGAGGTGGGCCAGGAGCCAGGAGCTTCCCTATGTGGGTTCATTGGCCAAAAGCTTGGGTCACTCTCCCAGAGGCATTTGAGGGAGCTAAATTACAAGTGGGATAGCCAGGCCTCAAAATGGTGTCCATATGGGATTTTATCTCACTGTGAGCTACAGCCAGTGCTGCATTACACCATAGCTTTCCAAGGGAGATGCTCAGAGTTGAGGATTTTCTCCATGCTTCTGGCATGAATAGGACTTTGGTGCTCCAATGAAGTAAGTGTTCTTACTCTGATATGCTTTTCCTTGGTTTTCCATGCTTCTGAGGTGATGCAGTCTCTTAGCTGGATTACAGAGTTGTTACAAAGGAGTTTCAGTCTATATGTGTTAAGTCATGACTCTGTGTGGAAAATGAAGATCTGCGAATTTCTAGCCTGCCATGTTACTGATATCACTATGCCAAAGTGTAGTTTATGAACTACTTAGTGAAATAAATTCATTATAAATGGAAAGAAAATATGCAATAGAATGAAATGAGAGACCCAAGTTGGGATCTCAGTTCGTCTTTGGCCAGGACATCCAGCCAAAAGTGCTTGTTGGGGATGTTTTGGAATAGAAGATTTGCTCCTTCTCTACCTTTGTGTTTCTGCTTTCAAATAAATAAAAGAATTTTAAAAGTATGCCTGGCTGGTGCAGTAAAAATATGAAGAGTGTGTCCATTCCCTGCCTCCTCTGTGTTGGGAGGCCCAGTCCTGGGGAGAGAGCGTCTACCCTCATTGCTCACTGAATGAAATGAAATGAGCCCTCAGTTGCCAGTGATGCTGCACCACACAGAGCTCATCTCAATGAGATTGGTAGGGCACAGAGTCTGAGGGCATGTCTGCTGGGGTCATTATATCTGCACATGCAGGACAGCAGGGTAGCAGGAACAACTAGATTGAAAAGGCTTCAAATGCTGTCGCTTTGGTTCTTGGGAGGAATTCATGAATCAGTGGACACCATGCTTTCCTTAACCCTGAGTCACTATAGAACATGTCACCACATTCACACAAATAGAACAAGAACAATCATTCTGCATACTTAGGGTCTTCCCAATTTCATGGAAATTTGATACTACGAATTTTCTTTTAAAACTGCATTACATATAAATTTGAACAATATACTTTCTACATTTTATTCCTCCTAACTACTGAGGTCAGCTATAAAACCAAAGAATAACTATGTAATAGTCAATGATAATACTGTGTCAATCTAACTTGATAAGAGATTCATTTAAAAAAGAAGAGTCATTCAAACTATTAAAAGGCTGTCAGTTGCCCAGACATCAAATGCCAACCAAAGGAACTGCTTTGGAAAGAAATGACAAAGCTCTTTTTAAAGACTAAGGAGAGTCTAGCGCAATTTTTGTCAAAAAAAAAAAAAAAAGACTAATGGGAGTGAGGAAAATGGAAATGGTATTGGTTCCTTGGCATAGACAATCTCATTCTCCCTGTACATTATGATTAATCCACTACACTAACAGCTACAGAGAGCAAGAAATAGTAAACAGGAAGTGTGCATTTGATGTAGTGATCCTGCAAGTTAGAAGTTAGCAGCAAAGGAACAGAGGTAGTGCTCACTGTGTCAAACTCCCAGGGACACATTCTTGCCCGCATTCTCTCTTGCAGCACTTTCAGCCAGTCCAAAGAAACTGGGACACTCTGGACCTATTGGCTAATGAGGAGCTCAGGGTACTGAGCCTCCAGAGTACCCCTAGTGCAAATAATGAGCTAGTTCCTTCGGACCTTGAATTTGGCAATGGAAAATCAGCAGCTTCTTTCTATAACAAATACCACTGTGTGCACCTGTGTGAGGAGAACACGTAGTGAATCTGTCTCTTTGCCCATCCAGAGTCAAGAATGTGAGGCAGCACTGCACATTGAGAAGAAGAGGAACAGCAAAGCCCTTATTTGGGGATTTGCCTCCGGTGAGAATAAGTCCATCTTGGTATGTGCTGAGGGAGACAGCAGAGAGATTTGGAATGACCATAGAGAGATCTGGGAATGCCAGGAACATTGTTTTCTCGTTATGCAGAGGAAAGTGACAGCTGTGAGGTGCAAAGGGGGAGGGATGTTTTAGCTCAAGAACTTGTGAAGTTTTTATGAACTTGGTTCTCATCAATGTCTCAAAGATCTCAGAGTTTTTCTTCCTTCATAACAGTATCTTCCCACTGGTATGCACTTATTAGGAGCTGAGTATGTAGAACCCTTACCTGAATCCCCAAAAATGATCAGGGAGATGATGACAAGGAACCCAGTAATAATAGCACTATGAACATTTGAGAGAAGCATCTAAATTAGAGTGCTTCATTCTGCTACATAAAATATCCTAAGTCAGTTGCTGATTCCTGTTGTATAATGCTTCAAGGTACATGTTCTTTTTGCTTTGTGTAAGAGCAGAGGAGCTCAGCAGTTTTTGGATAGCTTTCTTTGTAGCAGGTTGTCAGGTATAAGAAGGTGAAGCCAATTCTGAATCAGGAGTTGGGTTCCCTGACACTGTGGAGCATGGACACTCTACCCCTCTGATATCCTGAGCAATCATTTCATGCCTGCTCACTGTGCTTTCCCTTTCTGTTTTCTTGTAGACCACAGTGGGCAACAGCCAGTAAATCATGACAGAATGCAAAGCAAAGTTCTCAGAAGGGGCAGGCACAGGGTCATACATGGATAAGCTGAGCATTGACCCCATTCTGAAATTTCTCCTCAGCCTTCAACTTCTTGCACAACTCTTATAATCTCCACTTCATGTGAATAAGCAACATAAATTGAAGGTGTTAGATTCCTATTCTGCTTCAGAATAGGCAGCAGGATTAATGAAGAACCTCTGAGGTATTGATGTTGTGACCTCTGGAACATGTATGGAAATTTTTGATGACTGTGGGGGTAACAGTGATCTCTAATGCAGCAGATGCAGAGGCAATGTTGCTTGGAATCAGGTCTACTGCACTGACCACTTCACTTCTGTTGGGTGGGTTCTTAGGACCCATGACACAAGGCACTGTCAGCTATTAGAATTGATGTCTCTTTAACACAGCTGCTTTGGGCAGTCAATGAGCCTGTCATGGAAGATTCCTGCTGATAACAGAGAATCAAAGGTGGGCAAAATAAAGCTTAGATATTGTTGCTATCATGACAAAATCAATATTTGTCTCAAGCTATTAAAATATAACCTGCCTAGTACAGTTTTTCCTGTTGCTGTACTGGCCAATGATGCCTCTACCACTGTAAAAGAGAACTTCACCATGTTACTGAAAACAGAATGAGAGAATCAAGATGGCGGAATAGGATAAGGACACATTTATGCAGACAGAAAAACATTTAATCAGGATGAAGCAGAGAGGACATATTTCAGGAAATAAGAAGGGACAGAACAACAGCAGAGGGGTACCTGGAGACTGACAGACACAGGAAAGCAGCAGACACAACGGTGTGGTGTTGCAGTGACTGATACTCCAGCATGGCGATCTGAATGCCACCAGCAGCCGGAACTCCACCAGCAACTAGGTGGGAAGGGACTTTCACTGGGAGCTTAGGAGGTGAACCCAGGCAAACCACTGTCCATTCTACTGGTACGTTTGATTCGACCAGGAGCAGACACAGAGCAGCAGATCTCAGATGCGCAGTGCGAAAATTGGGTGCCATTTTGCAAAAGGAGAAAAGGGCAAGTGAAGGGACGGAGCATGCGCTGAGCTGGGAGTGAGCTCATTTCTGTCTCAGTGAACTGCAAGGATGTGGCATTCTACAGGTTCCACCCGGGGCAGGTCTGGATAGCCCTCGGATCTGACAGCCAGCAGATCAAGAACTGTAGTGGTTGTATATCAGGCACCATTTTGGGCACTGTGGCAATAACTTTGGGACTGCAGGGGACAATAGTGAACTGTGCATGTGCTGATCTCACAAGAACTTGCTGAAGTCCATGATTGCACTGGTTCTGCAGGAAAATAATACTGACTGTGGCAGCGTATAAGTCAAAATAGGTCCGTGTAGCACCCAGACCTAATGTCCAACGGGTTCCGACAAGATCAGCACCAACAACAACCTAATTATATAGGACACCTGGTGTCTCTCTAATCCTGGGACCTGCTCCAACTAGAAGTGGGAGAAAGGCTGCAGAGACAACAGTGCAGCCTCAGTATGGTATCACAGGAGGTGGAGGGTGGTGAGACAAGAGCTGGGACTGTGGAGACCACAGTGGAAATCTGACATAAGAACCCAGACCTGGAACTCGCTGGAGGTTGTGGCACAAGTGGCTGCAAGCAAAAACTTGTGTATCAACTGCAATAAGTAAAATTGCATTGTATCCCTGTGGGTGACACAACTTAGAAACCTGTCCCAAGGAATTCAAGACTCTGCTAACCAGAACTACAATGACCAAGAGCAAAAGAAGAGACAAAGGCACAATGAATATTACTGAACTCCCCTGCAAAGGAGCAAAACCCTATGCCAATCTCAGAGTTAACTGAGGAAGACATTGAGAAAATGGGGCACACAGAATCCATAAGACTCATTCTAAAGCTTCTGATCAACAATGAGGAGCAAATACAAGAGTTCAAAAATTTTAAGGAAGCAATAAAGCAAACCAAGGCTGGTATATCAGAAATTAAGAACACAGTAGAGCAAATTAAGAGTACAGTGGAGAGTCTCCAAAATAGAATGAAGCAAGCAGAAGAAAGAATCTCAGAATTGGAAGATATTTCCTGTCATCAGGAGGAAGCAAACAAAGAGCTGGAAGCAGAGCTGGATCAGGCCAAAAAAAAGTATTCAAGAATTGAAAGACACTATTAAGAGGCCAAATCTAAGAGTTATGGGAGTCTCAGAAGGTGCAGAAAGAGAAGCTCAGTTTGCAAATGTATTTAATGAGATAATAAAGGAAAATTTCCCTAATCTGGAGAAAGAATTGGGAAACAAGTTCCAGGAGGGGCACAGAACTCCCACAGGCTTGATCAAAAGCGATCTTCACCACGACTTATGATCTTCAAGCTCTCTTCAATTGAACATAAGGAAAAGATCCTGAAATGTGCACATGAAAAAACTCAATTAACATATAAAGGCATGCCAATTAAGCTCACGGGAGACTTCTCACAGGAATCTCTACAGGGAAGAAGAGAATGGAGTGACATATTCCAGATTCTAAAAGAAAAAATTTTTGGCCCAGGATAACATATCCAGCAAAGCTTTCTTTTGTCTTTGAAAATGAAATAAAACTCTTCCACAGTAAAGAAAACCTAAAAGAATTTGCCTCTTCCAAATCTGCCCTACAAATGATACTTCAGGATGTTCTCTTGACAGAAAAGAGGAATAGCACCTACCACAACCAAAGGCAAATGGGAAGAAGATCCCAGTAAATGACAACAGAAGACTAAACCAATGAACAACCCATTCCTAAAATGACAGGACCAAAGTAACATCCATGTATATTAAACTCTGAATGTAAATGGCTTAAGCTCAATCAAACATCATAGATTAGTAGACTGGATTAAAAAAGAAAACCCATCTGCTTATTGTCTGGGGGAGACACACTTCAACAAAGATCAGCGGAAACTATGTCACAAGGGTTTTGTTGTTTTTTATTGTTTTCATCTCTTCAAAACACTTCCTTCTGATTAAATCATTCAGTGACTCGTAGATCATGCAGTGGCATCATTTTCTTCAAGAAGGTTCTTGATTTTCACTTCTTCAGCTACACATTAGTCATTTAGTAGCATGTTTTTTAGCTTCTTGATGTTGTTAATTTCTTCATGCATTGTAAATTTCTTCTTTTCTTTCTATTGTTGATTTTGAACCATGACTTTTTACTTAAGGAGATGTACAGTAGCTGTGAAATGGAGACTAACATCCAGATGTGAGGATGTAGTGTGGTATGCATTTCTACTTCCAGACAAAGATGGACTTACAATGAAACTGTTTACTATATCTTAACAATAGGATTCTGGACTCTCTGCCATTTTCTATGCCCGCAATGATGGACATAAGACTGAGTATGAAGAACTATATGTTAGTAATAATATAGAGGAACTGGGGGGGGGGGACTGGGGAGGGGATAAGGGAATATGAAACTGTATTATAAAATAATAACAACAACAATAATAAAATCTATTAAAAAAAGAAAAAAATAATAAAACAGAATGAGCATCTTGAGCTACTTAGGCAATTTTGAATTCCCTAGTACACAGTTTGACAGTCTTACAAGTTATCTGCTTCAAGGGACTGGAAATTTGTAATTTATTCTGTGACCCATCTCAAATCCTCAACCTTAATTGCTCTGACACCTTCAGCCACGACAGAGTAACCTACATTGTAAGCATCATATATAGCATGGTCCTGTATCATGGATTCTCTTCTCTTACAATAAAATTGTCTCTTCCATTCTGAGGGTCTGATCTCCAGGTGGCAAGTACAAAGCCTTCTCCACTTATGGCTCTCACTTGACAGTTGTTTGCTAGGTTTCTGCAACAGCCATTGTTGTGTATCTCAGTTCAGCTTTCTCACTTTCTATTAAGAAGTGTGCCTGGGCATCACCAGTGTACATAATGGTCACCCCCTTCTGAACCCCTTTATCTACATCCTGAAGAACAGGGACATCAAGAAAACAGTCTTTTTTTTTAATAGCTGAGTAGTATTCCATGCAGTAGATGAACCATAGCTTTCTTATCCAGTCTTCTGCTGATGGGCATTTCGGTTGCTTCCATGTTTTTGCAATTACTGATTGTGCTGCTATGAGCATAGGGGTGCATGTTGGCTTCTCATAAAATGGGTGTTTTGGGTATATACCTAGCAGTGCTATTGCTGGATCGTACGGCATATCGATTTTAAGTTGTTTGAATGTTCTCCATACTGATTTCCATAGAGGCTGTACCAACTTGCAGCCCCACCAGCAGTGGAGAAAGGTTCCCTTTTCCCCACAACTTCTCCAACAAGTGTCGTTGATGCTTTTATTCATGTGGGCCAGTCTTACTGGCATTAGGTGGTACCTCATTGATGTTTTAATTTGGATTTCCCTTATTGCCAGGGAACTTGAGAATTTTTTCATATGTTTATTTGCCGTTTGGGATTGTTCTTTTGTGAAGTGTCTGCCCATTTCCCGTGCCCATTTCTTGAGTGGCTTGTTTGTTTTGACATTTTGGTTGTTTTGTAGTTCTTTGTATATTCTGGAAATTAGCCCTCTATCACCTATGAGGTGCGTGAAGATCTTCTCCCATTCTGTAGGTTGATTTATTACTTGGTTGATTGTTTCCTTCGCTGTACAGAAGCTTCTTAGTTTGATGAGGTCCCATTTGTTTATTCTGGTTTTGATTGCTAATGCTTTTGGTGTCCTTTTTAGAAAGTCGGGACTTACCCCTAGATCTTGTAGAGTGTTTCCGACATTTTCCTCCAAAAGTTTGAAGGTTTCTGGATGTAGGTTTAGATCTGTTATTCATTAAGATTTGATCTTAGTGTATGGTGAGAGATATGGGTCTATCTTTTTGTTTCTGCAGGCTATCAACCAGTTGTCCCAACAGCATTTATTGAACAGACCTTCCCATTTGCCTGGATTGTCGTTTGTCTTTTTGTCAAAGATTATTTGACTGTATCTATGTGGGTTCCCTTCTGGTGTTTCTATTCTGCTCCATTGATCTTCTTCTCTATTTTTTTTGCCAGTACCAGGCTGTTTGATAACCACTGCCCTATAGTATGTCCAGAGGTCTGGGATTGTGATTCGCATGCTAACTACCTGTTCTTCAGGATGGTTCTAGCTATTCATGGTTTTTTTTGTGCTTCCAGATGAACCTTTGAATCATTGTTTCCAGATCTGTGAAAAATGTTTTGGGCAATTTGATTGGGATTGCGTTGAATGTATATATTGCTTTTGGCAGTATAGACATTTTAATGATACTGATTTTACCTATCCAGGAGCATGGGATGTTATTCCATCTTTGGAGGTCCTGTTCAATTTTTTTTTATGCAGTTTGTAGTTTTCTTCAAATAGGTCTCCCCGCAAGGAGGTGGACGAGCCATCAGTCTTTTCCATGCCCAGGAGCAACGATCTCCCTGGCCCGCAACCCCCCGGTTGCAGCCATGAGGGCAAATCGGGAGCTGGACTAATCCGGCTCCGTTCTGCCACCATGGAGGCAGGACCAATCAGGGCAGATTCCTTTCTTAGGGCTGGGGACGGACTGAACCACTCTGCAGGGTGGCAGCTGCGTTGTGGCGTTTCGGCTAAGTGGGATCCGGCCAAGGGCTCTAGCCAAAAACACCCTGCAAGGAGGTGGACGAGCCCTTGGTTTTGGGCAGCCAGTGCACCAATTGGTGCCAGGCTCTGCCTGCTTGCCTCCTGGCGGTGAGCTCTGGGTCTTTTTAAATTGTAAAAGCTGCTCAGGGACATTCATGATTTAAACCAACTTTTGTATAGGTGAAGCATGAACTCCTGGCGATTGCCAGTGATAGGGGCTTGTAACTTTGTGCTTACACCTGCAGGTCTACTTTAATCAGGGAAGCGGGGCCACAGTGTTTTGGGAAGAGGTCAAGACAGGTGTTAGGAATGAGACAGGCCGAGTCAGAGCAGCCACTGTAAGACGCATGATCTGCAGTTAGGAACAGGCCAAGTTGGGGAGCTGGGGGGACACCCAAAATGGGATGAGGTTCCCACTAAAGAGGAAGTGTGCTGGAATGGGGGCTGCATTCTGGCTAGGAACCAGTTGTACTCTCCTTTGGCACTAGTGTGGCTGGGATTGGTTGCGCCGGGCCAGGCCAAACACCAACACCAACTGGTGTCCTAGGGAACCAGGGTAGATGTGGGACTGACTAGGCAAGGTCTCAATCCCCTACTGAGCCATCTGTGAGCTATACATGGGTATGGATGAGCCATGGCTGGGCCGATACATCCAACAAGAACCAGAACTGGGTGAAAGCCAGCCAGAAAATAACCACTGTCTCTGCTAGGACAGAGGTGAACTGAGTAGGGCTGGCTCATGGACCTCCTGGTGTGTGCAAAATAAGCACAAGAAGCACGATAGGAAACTGCCCAGAATAGGCCATGGAAAGTTTCCCACCGACATACATTTGACATGGGTCAGGGGTGGACCAGGCTGAAATGGTTCATGTCATCCACTGGCAAATCCAGGCGCCAGAACGGGGTGTGGGTCGGGCCGGGTTTGGTCGCGACAAAAACCAGTGCACAAGACGGAAAGCCAAGGTGAGGTTACCTGTACTGGATTTGAATGCAGCACCCAACCAGTACATGTGAGAACCAGGAAGGGAGAGGGAAGAGCCAGCAGGGGGATTGAGGGGCTGGTCCTCTCGCCGGACAGCTACTCCCACTAGATAGCATGGGCAGGGATGGGGACAGACCAGACTAAGGAAGTGGTGGGTTCCCCCATCTTGGGTCACTACTCCCACGGGAGGATATCAGAACTAGGACGAGGGCTGGCGTGGCTAGATGGAGAGGCACTTAGCAACATCCGTGAGGGTTAGATAGTTGAGTTGGTTAGAAGGAACTAAGCTTTAATACCCATTGATAGATATAGGAGCCAAATGGGACGCGGGATAGATTGGACTAGTCAGCTATGCACATTGGCATGCCAGGGTGGGAGGCGGGGCTGGAGGGGGTTATTGTGGGTCGCCCCCACTGGGCTACAGCTCCCACTAGTTGATAAAATGGTCGAGTACGTGCTGGGCAAAACCAGGCTGGACTACAACACCCATTGGTTCCAGTGCAAGTCGGGATTGAGAGGAGAACCAACCCAGCAATTGCAACCACCAGCTGATCAGGGTGATGGACTGTGCCGGGCCCTGTGCTTAGTGGTCTGGGAATACCTCAAAGTTTCTTTGCAGATCTCCCCAACTGAACTGCTGGACTCAGAACCCTAGCCAAGAAAAGACAGAGGACAGAACAAGTCAATCAACCACCTCAGCCATATGTTGGGCAGCGAAATACTGGGCAGATAAAGACTCTATGATGGACTATGACAATCAATGGATTCTTCAATGACATAATTGAGCTGGAAGTGGCGAGGTTGGCAGCGATTCACAACTGGAGAACTATTACAACCACTTGAGCAGGTATCTCAGAGCATGCACGAAATCTGGGACTTTGGGCGGGTGGGAAAGTGGGTGGGGCTTCTCCCTCAATATCCCCCTTTACCACAGATACATGAAGGAAACAATATGGACATAAAAAGCTTACCCACATCCCTATAGCCCCTAAACCCTTACACCGTAATTAATTATGTAAAGATTGTTAACAATTTTAAAAAAAGAGAAATTAATGCTGGGCCTGGCGGCTTGGCCTAGCGGCTTAAGTCCTCACCTTGAATGTGCCGGGATCCCATATGGGTGCCGGTTATAATCCCAGCAGCTCCACTTCCCATCCAGCTCCCTGCTTGTGGCCTGGGAAAGCAGTCAAGGACGGGCCAAAGATTTGGGACCTTGCGCTTGCATGGGAGACCTGGAAGAGGCACCAGGTTCCTGGCTTCAGATCAGCACAACACCGGCCGTTGCACTCACTTGGGGAGTGAATCATTGGATGGAAGATCTTCCTCTCTGTCTCTCCTCTGTATATTTGACTTTGTAATAAAAAAAAATAAATCTTTTTTAAAAAAGAAATTAATGCTACTATACTATGTATGAGTCAGAGAAGAATTTGACATAACAGAAAAACTATTTTGAGGAAATGAAAATAAAAACAAAACATCAAAATCCATGAGATAAAGTTTCTGCTGATCTTTTTTGTTGAGATGTTTCTCCTGTAGGCAACAGATAAATAGGCTTTGTTTTTTCCAATCCAGAGAACCCATCTATGTTTGATGGATGAGTTTAAGCCATTTAAGTTCAGAGTTAATATGAATAGGTAGTAATTTAATCCTGTCATTTTAGTAATGGGTTGTTGATTGTTTGATTTAGTCCTCTGTTTTCATTTTACTGGGATGTTCTTCATACTTGCCTTTGGTTTTAGTGGGTGCTATTACTTTTCTGTGTCAAGAGAACACCTTTAAATATCATTGTTAGGGCAGATCTGGAATACATGTATTCTTTTAGCTTTTTCTTACTGTGAAATAATTTTATTTCATTTTCAAAGACAAAGAAAACCTTTTCTGGGCAAGTTATTCAGAGCCAATTTTTTTTTTCCTTTTAGAATCTAAAGTATGTCACTTCATTCTCTCTGAGCTGTAGAGTTTCCTGTGAGAGGTCAGCTGTGAATTTAAGTGCCATTCCTCTGTATGTCAATTGGTTTTTTTCATGAGCACATTTAAAGATCTTTTTCTTATGTTTGACTGAAGAGAGCTTGATTATCATGTGTTGTAGTGAAGATCATTTTTGGTCAACCTTGTTGGAAGTTCTTTGCCACTCCTAGATATTGTTTCCCATTTCTTTCTCCAGATTCAGACAGTTTCTATTTATTATTTCATTGACTGCAGCTTTAAACCCAACTTCTCTTTCCACACCTTCTAGAACTCCCATAATTCTTATGTTTGGCCTCTTAATAGTGGCTCTTAATTGCATTTTTTTTTAGCTTGATCCAGCTCTCTTTCCAGCTTTTTATTTGTTTCCCCATTATGAAAAGAAATATCTTCCAAATGCTTAAATTCTTTTTCTTTTGCTTCTCTCATTCTATTATTGGGAGTTTCCATATTATTGATAATTTTTAATTTGCATTATTGTATCCTTCATTTCCAATAATTCTGCTTCATTTTGTTTCAGTATTGCAATTTTGTGTGTGACCTATTTCTTAAATTACTTGAACTCCCGTATGTGCTTCTCATTGTTGATAAGAAGCTTTATAGGGCCCGGCGGCGTGGTCTAGCGGCTAAAGTCCTCGCCTTGAAAGCCCCGGGATCCCATATGGGCGCCGGTTCTAATCCCGGCAGCTCCACTTCCCATCCAGCTCCCTGCTTGTGGCCTGGGAAAGCAGTTGAGGACGGCCCAATGCTTTGGGACACTGCACCTGCGTGGGAGACCCAGAAGAGGTTCCAGGTTCCCGGCTTCGGATCGGCGCGCACCGGCCCGTTGCGGCTCACTTGGGGAGTGAATCATCGGACGGAAGATCTTCCTCTCTGTCTCTCCTCCTCTGTGTATATCTGGCTGTAATAAAATGAATAAATCTTAAAAAAAAAAAAAAAAAGAAGCTTTATAATCAGATTTTGAATTCTGTAGCCCCCATTTTCTTGATGTATTTCTCAGCTAACTCTGAAGTTGGCAAAGGCTTTTGCTCCTTTGCTAGGGAGCCTGCAGTAATATTCATTATGTTTTAGATTCTTCTTTTGCTCTTAGTCATTGTGCTTCTGGTTGGCAGATTACCCACCTTAGTGTCAGTTTATAAGCTGTATCACCCACAGATCTACAATTTAATTTTACTTATTGCACTTGGTACCCAGTTCTTTGTTTACGGTTACTTGTGCCACTCCCTCCAGCAAGTTTCAGGTTTGGGTTTTTATGTTAAATTTCTACCATGGTCTCTGAAGCCCCAGATCCTGACTCAGCATGTTCCCCATTTGTGATCTTGTGCTGTGGATGTACCATTATCTGTACAACCTTTCTCCCCCTCTGGTTAGAGCAGTTCTTGGCATTAAGGAGATATCAGGTGGTTGTTGGTGGTGCTGATCTTGTTAGAACCTGCTGGCCCAGACCTATTTTGACAAGTAGGGTGCCACATTTGGTATTGTTTTCCCTGTGGGACCAATGCAATGCATTGAGCTGGAAGTGAGCTTGCTCCTAGCTCAGCACATATGCATAGCCTTTGTCACACTGCACAAAATGGGGCCTGATGTGCCACTGGGGGAGTTCTGGATATGCTGGCTATTAGTTCTGGAACTACCTGAACCTATTTTGGGTGGGATGCCACTTCAGTGCAATGCACTGACCCAGAAACGTGTTTGCTTCAAGCTCAGTGCATGCCTCAGTCCTGTCCTATAACCTTTACCTCCCTACATAAAATGGTGTCCTATGCAACTTTGGGTGGGGATCTGGTCTGTGAGATGCACCCTGTTTCTACACCACAGGTTTGGATCTTTTGTTTTGTCTCTATTCCTGGTTGAGATAAACCAGCAGGATGGGCAGTTCTTTTTCAGGGTTCACCTCTTGAGTTCCTGGTGAGCTTCCCTTCCCTCCTGGCTGCTAGTGGAGCTCAAATAACTGATTGTTGTTTGTTGCTGGGGTATCTGCTTACTGCAGCACCACACTGTTGTTTCTGCTGCTTTCCTGTGTCAGTCAATCTCCAAGTGCCTGGATGCCGTTGGCTTGCCCTCTCCTATTTCCTGGAATGTGCCTGCTCTGCTTCATTCTGGTTAATGATTCTGCATCTGTTCAAATGCATCTTCACCCTATTTTAACAGATGATTCTCCTATTCTAAGTATCCATTTCATTGGAGTTTGCTGAACTTTATGAATGTATGTGTCAGATTCTTCCTTCAATTTTGAGAAGCATTGATTTGCACACTTTGTTGTTTCAAGATAGCTTTCTGCCACTTACTCTCTATTTTTATTGTCAATTGGAGCAGAGGAGTGGGGATACCAGCTGGTACTCTGAAGTGGGATACAAGTATTTGAGTAGTGTCTTAACATGGTCTGCACTATTATCCTTTAGTGTTAAGAGTGATAACACCAATTTTTGTAAAGTTTACTTTAAATAGCTAGTATCTATCATTATGGTGCCAACATATCTCTGCAAAAAGTATCTTATTTTTTGTCATTATGCAAGTACCCACTGAGTACTTGGAGGCTAATGACTAAGTTTTACTGTTTCTGGCTGGCAGTGGCACATTTGATATGAAATTTCCAACATTACTTAAACCCTGAATTCACACACAGAAAAGAGAATGCGGTCAGGATGTTTGTGCACTAAGCAGAACTATTTTTCTTGTGATTTCATGTTCTATAGCACAAAGGACAAGACAGAATATTTTTCAATGCATGAAGTTTCTGTGGGTTCTCTCATTTTCCATGCCAAAGCCTCTGCATCAATCAGTTATTCAAAAGTCACCATACCATTTTTTTCCAATTTGTTGATGTGGTGAATCACATTTCTTGATTTGTGAATGTTAAACCATCCTTGCCTGTGAGGGAATACTCCCCTCGTGGTCCAGGTGAATAAACTGCCTCATGTATTATTGGATCCTGCTGGCTTATATATTGTTGAGGATCTTTGTGTCTATGTTCTATATGTCCATGTTATAAATGTTCTATCTTTCTGTTGATGATTTGATTTTATTGGTTTTCATTGATGGAGATGTATGCTAATTGTGCAGGAGAGCATGAGCAAAGTTCATGCTCTAATACTCCTCCTCTGTTGATTGCAGTGGAGCCTCACATCGTTGATACAGGACTGGAGAAGAGACAGACTCAGAGCATGCAGGTGCTAATGTTGTTATACTCCTCAGGCAGGTGCTAATATTGCTGTGGGCACAGCATGGAGCTAGCTATTTGCACTGGTATAGTCAAGGGGTAAAGCTGCTGGTACATATTTTATGCTTACCAAACCCTGGGGGCTCATGCACAGAACTTCTAATTAAAACAGTTAGTTTAGGATGTCCCAGTCTCTGAAGACTGGATGGTGCTAGTTGATGAGGGAATTGGGAAACAGAAGTGTTCCTAAAACCTTGACACAGGAATCTCACCTGTGCTTCTTTGCTGCTGCTTCCACATGCAGGTTTGTTGCAGAAAATTCAGAGTTCCATCTCAATTTCATAATCCAATGTGTAATTCTTAGGTTCTCACAATCCTCTAGATAGATCATCAAATCTATCAAGGGTGTGATTTCTTGTTTCTCATGACTCTGCAAAGACAGCTTCCATACTCGTTTCCTAAGCACATGGCTTGTGTTCGTATTTCATTACTTGATCCCTTGTTTTTTTTTTTTTTTTACCGTTTTGAATGATTTTCATTTCACAATTGTGTCTCAGGGAATTGTGCTGAAATGTGACAAAGTGTTGGATTTTACATGCTTTTCTGCTACTTTTTTCTTGACATCATCTTTTGGGCAGCAGCTGAACAAAGATGATACTTCACAAAATTTATGGAAAATGGAATAAAAGTTCATAATAGAAATTTTCCAAGACATTTTCAAAAAACCTCATGTATGCCAAAATCTTCTCATTATTTTATTAGTAAAAGAACTGTGGGAATGTGCTGCTCAGTAAGGAACTAGGGTGAAAGGAATTTCTACTTGTTTTTCTGGATCTCTCCCCCCTACACCCCAGAACCAAGTTGTACCAACCATTATCATGCACTCTTTTCTGTTACTCATTTTATTATATTGTTTAGGCAACAATGATGAGAAAAAAACCTTTATGCAAGTTCTGGATTGACAATATGGGAGCATCTTGAACCTGTAAGAACAAAATATAGAAGATCAATTATAAATGATTCCATCTGACCTCCCTCACAATTATACAAAGTACATATTATTGCTACTGCTCCATTGGAGCAAGAACATATGGGACAAATATTCTAGCACTGTACAAACTGGAAACTTGTTTAAGTCTGCATTCTAGGGTGTTAGACTCTGGATGCAGTTTTCTACTCCCTTGTAGTCAGTCATCCTCAGTGTAAAGCTCATTCAGTATTGGTCATGAATAAATTCCTTGCTCTGCCTTAGAGGCAAACAGGGAACCCCAACAAAGTGAAAGGGAAGAACATGTCATCAGATCTTTTGTACTAGAGAAATTTCTCCTTGTGTATATGTGCTTATGTGTGCTTCACATCCACTACAACTTTTACATAAGTTCTGATGCAGGACATGATGTCATAATCCATGCATCCTTTACTTTCTCATATTCTACTCTTTCTAAATACCTTCTCTCATACCATCTTAAAATGTCTTCCCAATTTAATTTTACAGTTTATTTGAAGTTGGTCTGCAAGAATCCCAATATTATGCATGTAGGCTTATGTTCTCAAGCATATTGCAGAAACCCACTGAATCGGCCTGATGTTCATCAAATTGTCCTTTAGAAGAACTGTTAGATCTGTCAGAATTGACAGAACTAGCTAGCAGGTGTGTCTCTGGATCATGTACACACTCAGATTCCACCATACTGCTCCATAGTGTACCCATGGCCATGCAGTCCAAAGGAGTGACCCGCACTTCTATTCCACCAGCAGAACCTCTGTATTGATGTCCCTTCAGCTGTAGTCATGCTGAGTTCAAGGTCAACAGATGTTCCCCGTGGCTTCTGATTTTTTTCCTCATCATTGTAAGACCTCATTTAACTCCTGAGTGCAGTTTCCTTTGACAGCGTTGTCAGCTCACTAAGTCTTCAGTGAAATATACTTTTAGCCACAGTGAAAACTCTATGGGGATGGACTAGGAAGAATCAGGTCTTCATGCTTCCCATGTATTCATGCATTAACAATATACATGGACCACAACTGCTGGAGCTGAGCTGGTCAGGAGCTAGGAGTTTTCCCCAGGGCTCCCACATAAGTATTGGGGCCCAAGGCCTTGAGCCATCCTCTGTTGCTTTCCCAGGCAAAATGTAAGAGATGCTTGGGAAGCAGAGCAGGACAAGAACTGATGTCCATCTGGCATGCTGGCACTTACAGGTGGTGGCTTAGCATGTTGATCAACCCTGCCAGCCCCAACAACTGCATTTTATGAAATGTTTTCTATTTTTTTTAATTTATTTATTGTTATGGGAAAGGCAGATATATAGAGGAGGAGAAACAGAGAGGAAGATCTTCCATCCAATGTGTCACTCCCCAAGCGGCCACAATGGCTGGGACTGAGTCAATCCAAAGTCAGGAGCCAGGAGATTCTTCTGGGACTCCCATGTGGGTGCAAGGTCCCAAGGCTTTGGGCCATCCTCCACTGCTTTCCCAGGCAACAAGCATGGAGCTAGATGGAAAGTGGAGCTGCTGGGATTAGAACCGGAGCCCATATGGGATCCTGGTGAGTGTAAGGCGATGACTTTAGCCACTTCACTATCACCCTGGGCCACTTGTTTTCTATTTTTTATCTTCAAGATCATGCTTATTGGGCCTGGCTTGGTGGCTAGTGGCTAAAGTCCTCACCTTGTACATGCCAGGATCCCATATGAGTGCCGGTTCTAATGCCGGCTGCCCCACTTCCCACTCCGCTCCCTGTTTGTGGCCTGAGAAAACCGTCAAGGATGGCCCAATGCCTTGGGATCGTGTACCCACGTGGGAGATCTGAAAGAAGCTCCTGGCTCCTGGATTTGGGATGACTCAGCTCCAGTCATTGCTGTCACTTGGGGAGTGAATCATCAGTGGAAAATCTTTGTCTCTCCACCTCTCTGTATATCTGACTTTTCAATAAAAAAAAATCTTTAAAAAAATTGTGAAAGATAATCTATCAGCTGGAATAGAGGGAATTAGATGAAGATTATATGGGTCTCTCTGTATTGCTGTTCTTAAAAATGGGTGTAGATTTAGAATGATTCTGCAATGAATTCTTCCACTTTTTTTAAAAGATTTATTTATTTTATTACAAAGTCAGATATACAGAGAGGAGGAGAAACAGAGAGGAAGATCTTCCGTCCGATGATTCACTCCCCAAGTGAGCCGCAACGACCGGTGCTGTGCCAATCCGAAGCCGGGAACCTGGAACCTCTTCTGGGTCTCCCACGCGGGTGCAGGGTCCCGATGCATTGGGCCGTCCTCAACTGCTTTCCCAGGCCACAAGCAGGGAGCTGGATGGGAAGTGGAGCTGCTGGGATTAGAACCGGTGCCCATATGGGATCCCGGGGTGTATTCAAGGCGAGGACTTTAGCTGCTAGGCCATGGCGCCGGGCCCTGCAATGAATTCTTAAAACAGATATACATGTTGAAAATAGGCAAAAATGTTTACTAATTATTTTTTATTCTATTATACAATCACATATGCAACAGAAGGTTCAATAACAGACTTTATCATCTTCATATTTTCATCTCCAATATTTCTCTTTCTTTTCCATGTGTTATGCATTTTAATTTTTTAAATTTAAAAAAAATTTAAAAGTTTAAAAATTGTGGTTATGTGTTTTTTTTCCTAATGGCACAAGATTTCAATGTGTGTCATTTCTTTTATTCCTCACTTAGCATCTCTAGTATGATTATTTTGATTTGTTGATAGAAAGTTAAGTATATCTATGAGTGTTGAAAAGATAGCCTGTTTCTGGGGATGCAATGAGTTCTTTGATTGGGCACTATTTCTTGGTTTCTATGCATGGTCCTTGAGTTCTCTGTTGTGCTTGAAGAATTGGAAAAAAATTTACTCTCCATTACGCTAAGTAGTTTCACACAGAGAAAGACCTTTATTAGTAGACATGTTGGAAACTACAGGGGCTCTCTCCACATTATCTGGGAAGAATCTTCTAGCTTCCGCATGAGTTCAAACAGTTTACATTGCAGTTTCAATCACACACATAAGATTCAGGATGGGGAATGAATTCTGAAAGACAGCTGGGGGGGCTCCTCTCCTGGGCCACAACCCCTGCTGGTGAGCACCAGGATTAGGATCTGGGGAAGACCTGGTCTGGCAGGGCTACAACACCCATTGTATGTTCCTCATGTATCTGAGCTGTATGTATACTTCATGTATGTGAGCTGGCTTAGGAGGAGAACCTGGCTGGGCTAAGCAACAATATCCACTGTGCATGTATGAGCCAGAGGAAGTAGAGGCTGGTTGGGCTTGGCGACAGCTAACAAATGTTGTATGAGTAGGGGGTATGTTCTGATAGATCATAGTACCACCTGGAAAGTGCAAAATTCAGGGGTGGCAGCAGGCCCAGTGGGGAAATGTGTGCATCTCCTCTCTGTATGACTTCAACTCCCACTGGTGAGCATGTGAACCTGGGATGGGAGCATGTATTGCTAGTCAGGAGGTCACACTCACTGGCATGAGTGTGGCTAATGGAATCAGTTGGGTTGAGCTAGGCTCCAATGCGCACTGGTGTGGATGAGAGCTAAATGAGATGTGAAAAAGATGGGACAGGTCTGTTTAACATAGGCCTAGGTTGAGTTATTGGGGATCACTCCAATGAGGCTATAGTTCTTGCTGGTGTTCATGAGGAGAGAGTGTGTGTTAAGCATGGTTATGCTGAGCTACAGCATGCGTTGTTATGCATAAGAATGGGGCTGTGGACATAACTGACCCAGCAAATACAACCACCAAAGTATGTAGGCTAATGTACATGATGAACTGAGCCAGACCCCACACTAGCTGGCACACACACAGTTAGGTTGGTGTCACCTCTGGGGAGATCTCTTTGGGGAACTCTTCCTTTCGCTATTCCCCTTTTCATCAAGTCGCCAGAGACTGGGACACTCTGGTCCTACTGGCTAATGAGGAGCTCTGGGCTTGGAACCCCCAGGGTCCTCTAAGTGGAAATAATGAACCAGCACCTTCAGACCTTGACTTTACTGGCAGTTTCTGATAACTCCATGCTATGACCCACATGATTTTAAGCACCTGCATGAGGACACATCATGAGTCTGTCTGTTCTCCAGTCCTGAGCCAAAGCTGTGAAGCACCACGCCACAGCAGGAAGTAGAGGAACAGTGGAGCCCTCTGTCTGGGCCATGCCTCATCCAAGGAGGAGCACAGCCTGGTCAGTGCAGAGGGAGGTGGCAGAGGCATTTGAGAATATCAGGAACATTGCTTTCTCAGCAGTAGGGTGGGATGATGGTTGTGACAGAGTGCAGAGACATTTCAGTTCAGGAAATGGTGAAGTTTTTATTCTTGGTTCTCATCTGTGTCTCAAAGATCTCATTCTGAGTTGTTCTTTCCCTCACACCAAGATCTCACCCTGGCATGCCTTTCATGATGGTCGACAGTGAGTCTGTATACACTTTCCTTTATCAAATTAATATTCTCTTCACAAAATTAGATTTCCTAGTGAGTTATGAAAGAATTGCTACCAGATACTACACTGAGAGATATTTCATGGGCTATCATATAATGATGCAACCAACAGTAATTCATTCTTCCAGGACAGTAAAAACAGCTGGTGAATGGGAAAGCCATGTGTCACTTAATTTTACAACTGAAAATAATTTAATGAAGTGCTCTTTTAGGAATTTTTATGTGGTTTGTGGAATGAGGAACAGAAATTTGGAGATGGAAATCAAAGTAAATGACAAAGCAAATGATGTCCTCTCGGGCAATGATGGGAAGAACCAAGTGCTTGAAGGAGATGTGTGCACCAGACAGAAAGAACGAACATGAAATGTCAAGACACACTCCTGGATTAGCATCAGTAAATGTAGTATGCTTCTTTAAAGAGCCATGAAGCCATTCATGCAGCCGGAGACCTGGAAGAAGCGCCTGTCTCCTGGATTTGGTTCAACTCAGCTCCGGCCAGTGTTGCCACTTAGGAAATGGAACAGCAGAAGGACGATCTTTTCCTCTGTCTCTCCTTCTCCCTATAAATCTACCTTTCCAATACAAATTGAAATTAAATTTTGAAAAAAAAAACTCCTTTGAAAATGTTTTTTAAAAAACAAGTTGACAAGGCCTCATTTCCACTGGAGTATAAACACAAAAAGATCGCCTTATCCAAAATGACTATTTCATTCCACACTGTTTTGTGTGCTCTATATTAGCTGCCACATTAACAGGTTCAGATGCTACCTCCCCCATGATTGGCTTCTTAGCTCTGGCTTGTGACTCAGCCTCCTGTCAGTGCAGACTGTGAGGCAGTGGTGATGGTACAAGCAGTTGGCTTTGTGTTGCCTGAATTGGACACCTGGATTCAGGTCCAGCTAGCAGCCTCTGTGTTGGTCCTGACTTGGACATCGGGAACCTACTCATCATCCTGGCTGTCACCTCAGACTCCCACCTGCACACACCCATGTACTTCTTCCTCTGCAACCTGTCTTTGGTTGACATGGGATTCACCACCACCACAGTTCCCAAAATGATAGTGGGCATCCTCACCCACAGCACAGCCATCTCTTACACAGGTTGCCTGACTCAGATGTCTGTGTTTGTCCTCTTTGGGTGCATGGATGATTTCCTTCTGACAGTGATGGCCTATGACCGGTTTGTTGCCATCTGTCACCCCCTGCATTACCAGGTCATCATGAACTCCCACCGCTGTGGCTTCTTAGTTTCAGTGTCCCTTTGGGCCAGTCTTTTGGATTCCCTGCTGCAGAATTTGATGATCTTACAAGTTACCTGCTTCACAGGAGTGGAGATTTGTAATTTCTTCTGTGATCCTTCACAAATTCTCAACCTTAATTGCTCTGACATCTTCAGCAGTGACATATTTACATATATTGTAAGCATCATATATGGCTTTCTCCCTATGTCAGGGATCCTCTTATCTTACTATAAAATTGTGTCCTCTATTCTGAGAATCCCATCTCCTGGTGGCAGGTACAAAGCCTTCTCCACCTGTGGCTCTCATCTGACAGTGGTTTGCTTATTTTACGGAACAGCCATTGGTGTGTATCTCAGTTCAGCTTTCTCTGGTTCTGCTGGAAAGGGTGTCTTAGCCTCATTGGTGTACACTGTGGTCACCCCCATGCTCAACCCCTTTATCTACAGCCTGAGGAACAGGGACATGAAGAAGTCCATGCAAAGGGTACGCAACAAATTAGTCTTATTCCAGTGCCTGAGCTATGCATTTGGACTTCATGGGAAAAGCATCAATACTATGCATTAGATCTCCAAATCTCACTTTCATAAACTTAATGCATGAGGCCCTCGTGTCTCTGTATTTGTGCCTGGATATTGCTTCTTTAACTCTTTTTACTTTTGAGTATTTTGGATTCTTCAATGTATTGTTACAACTCTCTTCCTGAGTCTTTTTTACCTATAAACTTTGCTGTGTCTCATTATCTCTTATCCAGGTATCATGGACAGATGACTCACTTTTTTTTTAAGATTTGTTACATTTTATTTCTTTCCACACACATTTTGAATCTATCTAACGTAACTTTCACTTCATTTCAGTGTAGGTCAAAACACTGTTCCTATTTAGGGAACTGCCACTGGAGGTTTACCAAATCTCAGGTCTGGGTCTTATCCAAGAGATTCTGATTTCTTGAAACCGAAGACTAAGATGAGACCAAACATATGGGATGCTATCCATTTTGCTATCTCAAAGAAGTATCTTTTTAGATGATATTGATTCTTCAAGAAATTATTCAAAAGAGATATAACTATTAGCAAACAAATTAAATGATATGAATAGGCAAACATGTTGCCTAGTTATTGTTGTCGTTAAACCCTGCTGTTGAACACCTTATGGAATGTTAGTGCTTGTATCATTTTTTTTTATTTCTAATATATCTGTTTCTCTTTCATATGTAATGTATTTTAACCAACCTGTAATTTGATCATGCATTTTTTCCCCATTGCACAATTTTTGATTCATACTATGATTTTTGCCTTATTGAGCATCTCAGGATTGTTTCTTGAATTTGTTGATTAAAAAATCTACATAGTTTTGAGAGGTTAGACTAATCATGGGCCAAGGCCTATGGTTCAGTTGGCTAATCATATACAGTCAAGAGCCAGGAACCCATATGGACCACACTTTGTGTTCCAGCTGCTCCACTTCCCTTCCAGCTCCATGCTTGTGGCCTGGGAAAGCAGTGGAGAATGGCTCAATGCCTTGGGACCCTGCACCCTGTGGGAGGCCTGGAAGAAGCTCCTGAATACAGGCTTCCAGTCAACTCAGCTCTAACTAATGCATCCAATTGGTGAGTGAGTGAAAGATTTTTGTCCTTGCCTCTCCTTCTCTCCATTCATCTGCAATAACAACATCCAAAGGTTGGTTATTATTTTTGGAGATGTTATGTGTTCCCTTGATTAGTTCCTGTTTCTGGGTTTCCATGCATAACCCCTGTGTTATCTGCTGTGCTTGAAACATTGGAAAAATCATGTTGAGTTGAAACTGCAAACCAGAACTGTGAGTTTTTACATTCAGATCACACCCTTGGAAGTAGGAAAAGAGGAGCACAGGTGAACTTCCTTGTGTGAAGTTTCCAGGCAATCATTCTTTTCCACATTCCCAACTCCAATCATATCAGCCAGTCCTCAGAGACCACAACATCCTGGACCAACTGGTTCATGAAGAGTTAACTTACAATACCATACACCTGAAGGCTACCTGGACCTATTTTGGTTGGAACCTGTAAGATGGCATGTCAGTAATATTTTCCCTATGATATTCGTGCACTGCATTGAACTGGAAGTGTGTTCTCTCTTGGTTTTGTGCCTCCATAGCTCGCCGTTGTTCCTTCAGCTCTGTAACATTTCCTCAATGCACAAAAGGTGTGTGATATGTCACTGGTGGAATTTTGGAACTGCTTTTTATTAAATCTGGGGGCCACCCAGACCTATTTTAGGTGGAATCTATTGAAGGCTGAGTTGGTGCTATTTTCCCTGTGGGACCTGTACAATGTGTTGAGCTAGATGTAAGTTTTCTGCCAGCTCAGTGCAAGTGGAGCTCACTGTTGTTCTTGACACAAGAAAAGGTCTTTTCATCAGGACACAAAATGACACTTGATGTGGCACTTGTGGTGTCTGGCCCTGCTGGTCGTTCATTCTGGGGGCCACCCGGACCTATCCTGGGTGGAACCTGTAGGATGCCAATCTGATACTATTTTTTTTTCCTGTTGGACCATTGCATTCTGCCAAGCCAGCAATGCATCTTCTTTTGGCTTAGTGAATGCAGAACTTGTGGTTGGTCCTCCTGTCTTGTGGCCATTTCTTCAGCACACAAAATGGGACCCAATGAGTCACTGGTGGGGGTTAGAATCTGAAACCCAGGAAATTGGGTGAGGGAATGTGATAAATTTTTGTAACCCCCCATTTTTTAATTTAAAATGATTCTGAAATAAAATATTTTTAAAATAGAACTGTTAATAAATGTCAAAAGATTAATGACTGTGCTGGATAAAAGCTTATATTGAATTCTCTATTGATTCATTCTATTTTCTTATGCTGTATTTAAGTTCCAATGTTTGTTCTAAGTGGTTTGTACTATTTTTACTTCAATTCTCATCATGTGTGTGCATTTTTAAACTGTCAATAGGTCATCTCTCTGTGTTACCTATCATCGTATGGGCCTTCTATACGATGATTCATCTGAGCTGTTGTTGGACAAACAAATATCTCCTCTTTCACATATGGGTTTAACGTGGCTGGTATGGTAGCACTGCAAACCAATTATCTACTTATGGCATCAACATCCTACATGGGCACCAGTTCATTTCCCAGCTACTCCACTTCTTAATCAGCTGCCAGAGTGTACCCTGGGAAAGCAATGGAGCATGTTTCAAATGCCTGGGTCTCTGGACCCAGTGGAAGACCCAGAAGAAGCGCATATTTTCTGGCATTGAATCAACTCACCTCTGGCACTTGCAATCATTGGGTAGTAAAATAATGGAAAAAATGACTTCTCTCTGTCTCTCCTTCTCCGCAAAAATCTGCCAAATAAAAATCAATCTTCTAAAACAAAAACGTTTTTGAAATCTATTCCTGATGATACAATTTATTCCTTTGATTGCATCCTCTTTACTAGTTTCTAAGAATCCCTTGCATTCTCTGCTCAGTTGGGGAAATGGTCCCAATGCTTCTGTCCTGGCATCACCCAAAGGAATCCCTTAACCAACAGTCTTGCTGGAGATTCAGGCAGCCCATCAAGTAACCTCTGGGGAAATATCATCTTTGGGCTACAACGTGAGTGTTTGTGTGTGTCTGTGTGTGTGTGTCTGTGTGTGTGTGATTTTGCAGTAAAGATGTTTGTCCTTGCTCTCAAGTGCTCCATCCTGCATTTGGGAATCAGCAGCAAGGTCTCATGGGTGAGCTTCCTTTTGTCTAAGTCCCAAGGACACTTCTTTTCCCCATTCCCTCTACCATCACTATGAGTCAGTCCTCTGAGACTGGAATATCCTGGACCTACTGCTTAATGAGGAGCTCTGAGCACTGAGCCCCCAGGGTCTTGCAATTGTAAATAATGAGCCAGCACCTTCAGACCATGATTCTATCAGTGCAAATCTCATAGTTCTGTGTTCCTTCCCATAACACTGGGAGCATTTGCATGAGGAGGATATGACCTGAGTTTGTAAAACTCTTCTCCAGTTCCTGAATAAAAAAAAAAAATGTGATACAACAGTGGAGTCCTCACCCTCCATCATGCCTGAGCAGAGTCTGAGTACATCCTGGTAAGTGCTAAGGAAGATTGGAGAAGGATCTGGAAATGTCAGGAGCATTATTTTCTCAGCATCAGGAAAGAAATGATGGCTACAGTAGAGTGCAGCTAACATTTCCGCTCATGAAACCGCTTCATTTTATGAACATGGTTCTCATCAGTATCTCAAGGATCTCATTTTGAGTTTTGTTTCTTTCACATCAATATCTTTCCACAGGCATGTCCTTCATGATAGTAGCAACTGAGTCTGTATAAACTTCTCTTAAATCTTCAAAGACGATCAGGAAGCTTATCATAATGGATGCCAGGAAGCACAGCATCACAAACATTTGAGAGCAGTGTCTGAACTCTGTGTCTAAGCACACTGCTTCATCCTGCCACCTAATGCTTCAAGGTGCACTGCACATGTTCTTTTTCACTTTGCGTAAGAGGGGAGGAGCTCAGCGCTTGGGGTAGTCTTTTTTTTTTTTTGAACAAGAATGTTTACAGTAGTTTATTTCTTTTTTTTTTTCAATTAGTAGATTCTTTTTTTTGACATTTCCATTTTAGTTTATGCACAACATATAACATACATAACATAACATGTTATACATAACATCATATCATCTTAAATTAAAGCAAACATGTGGTATTTAACCTTTTGGGATTGGCTCATTTCCCTTAGCATTATGGTTTCCAGTTTGGCCCATTTGGCCACAAAGAACTGCATTTTGTTTTCTTGAATCGCTGAGTAGTATTCCATGGAGTAGATGAACCATAGCTTTCTTATCCAGTCTTCTGCTGATGGGCATTTTGGCTGCTTCCATGTTTTTGCAATTACTGATTGTGCTGCTATGAACATAGGAGTGCATGTTGGTTTCTCATAAAACAAGTGTTCTGGATATATTCCTAGGAGTGCTATTGCCGGATCATATGGTATGTTGATTTTGAGTTGTTTGAATGTTCTCCATACTGATTGCCATAGAGGCTGTACCAGCCTGCAGCCCCATCAGCAGTGGAGCAGGGTTCGCTTTTCCCTGCAACCTCACCAACAAGTGTTGTTGGTGCTTTTATTCATGTGTTCCATCCTTACTGGCGTTACGTGGTACCTCATTGTTGTCTTCATTTGGATTTCCCTCATTGCCAGGGAACTTGAGCATTTTTTCATATGTTTATTTGCCATTTGGGTTTGTTCCTTTGTGAAGTGTCTGCCCATTTCCCATGCCCTCTTGTATGAGGTTGTCAGGTATCAGGAATCAGGTGTTGGTTCCAAACACCACGGAAGCACGGCCACCCTACCGCTTTGATTCCTGATAAATGATTTCATACTTAATTCCTACAGTAAGGGGCATGATGCTCACTGTGCCCTCCTCCTTACTGCTTTCTTTATAGACCACACTGGGCAGCAACTTATGAAACATGGCATAAATTCAGTGCTGACTTCATCGACAGGGCAGACACAGGGTCATACATCAACATGCTTTGTGCTGAATCTTCTCTGAGATTTCACTTCTTGTAATCACCGAATTTCCTGTGAATAGAGCAACATGAATTGAGGTGTTAGATTCCAGTTCTACTGCAGAAAAGGCGGAGAATAACAAGGGACCTCAGAGGTACCTGATATTGTTACCTCTGGAAATATACAGGAAATGTTCTGCTAGCTGGTGGACAGCAGTGAGTGCAAATGCAACAGATCCAGAAACAACATCCTCTGGAAGCAGGCCTACTCCACTGACCACGTCTGTTCTGTGTGCATGGAGGGCTGTCAGGATCTGTGACACTAGGCACTCTCAGCTATCAGAATCAGTGCCTCAGTGTTATGGCTGCTTCGAGTAATGAAAGCACTTATCTTGGATGTTTTCTATTTGTAATGGATACATCAAAGATGGATAAAATACATTTTAGATATTGTTTTGAAATTACATGTCATCTAGTTCATTGAAATACAACCTGCTGAGCACTGTCCTTTCCTACTGGGGTAATGGCACTTGTTGCTTCCAACAGTCTATGAGATAAATTCAAAATTCATGGAAAATAGAATGAACATTTTGAGCTAATGATGATGTGAACTTTTCAGAAAAAAAATCCATGTGCAGGTTTTTTTCATAATATGCATTTTCCACATATGAAAAAAAACCCTATTTATTATTAAGTAGACTTGTACTTTTCCTTGTAAAACCCAAAATTTTAAAGTAAAAGGATGTCCTTACAAGCTATATGCTGTGTGTTTATGGAAGAATGACTGTCTCTCATTCCTGAGATTAAGACCTGTATGTGATACTTAAGCAGATGAAGCATCAAAAATTCTGCTACGTAATGAATGGAGCTGTGATTGGCTCACAGTGTCTTACCATAACCATTGTGGCTTCCACACACTTGGTGCTGTCTTGTCGCCACCTTGATCCCTTTTAGGAGCTTCCCATGGAATCAGAGATGCATGGGAATATCAGAATAGCAGTGGCTTGTGTCTGAGCAAGACAGGGGTCCTGTGACACAACTTAAGTTTCATTGCATAATTATATTTGGTGAGTACTGAGAAGGCAGAATTATTCAGATGTGTTAAAAAAAAGACAGAAGAGGAGGCAGATGTTCTACCTGAGCTGAGACACGTCTTAGATTTGGGCATCATCAATGCTTGCAGTTCCCTTGACAACAGCATTCATGACACACTTGCGCTGTGAAAATATGTTTGAAAAAATCAGAACAACAAGCCATTGAAGTTCTAACTTCTCCTGAATGCTAAGATGGCCACAGATACAGGTTATTGTTCTCCTTTGTCCAGTATACACACAATCACAGAGACGTGGTGAGTTTTGCACGCAAGAGTGTATCCTAGGTGAATTGTCCAGGAGTAGAACCCTGAGCTCTTCTCTCATTCTCATTATGCTGGCTTCTCCACATGAGCCAATTGAAATAAAACTTCCCCTCACAGGATTAGATTTCCTAGAGAGTTATCATGAAAGATTGCTACCAGAAGCTGCAGTGGCAGATATTTGATGGACAACACATGATGGAGCATACAGTGATCATTTCCCCCCCAGGAGAACACACACAGGTGGTGCACAGTAAAATTGCATGTCACCTAATTTTGCAAGTAAAAACAATTTCATGAGCATAGATTTTAGAAAATTTCACATGTGAGACAAAGGACCAGGAGTTTTGAAATCCAAGTCATAGTAATAGATCAATCAATAATGTCCAATCAGGCAGTGATGGGGCAGATGAAGTGTTTGAAGGAGATGTGGGCACTTGATAGAAAGAAAGAAAATCAAACGTCAATGCCCACTCGTGGGTTTAGCAGCAGTAAATGTAGTACACTTCTTAAATGTAGTACACACACATTTTATGCAGCTTTTACAGAAAATGATTTCAGTACTCTGAAGTCAATATTGACCTCAGGGGTGTGTGTTGTGCTTCTATAGGATTAGGCATAAGCTTAGGAAGCCTGCATGCCATGTCCTAGCACCTAATGAAAGTCTTGTCTTCTCCACTTCTGATCCATTTCCTGTTTATGTGCACCTTGAGAGACACCGTATTTTGGCACAGCTGTTTGACTTCCTGTCATCACTTGTGAGACTTGGCTGAACTTCTTGGCTTCTGATTTCAGCTGTCACAGCATATGAGATGGGACTGGTAAACTATAATCAGCAGTACGCATATAGGCTGGTGCATGTAATAAACTGAGCCAGACCCTACATTGTCTGGCACACACAGGAGCCAATCTTGGGTCATCTCAGGCATGTTTCTAGGATTACCCCAAAATTGGAGTACTGGATTCGAAACTCCCACCACAGGAGAAAAAATCACAGGATATGTGATATGACCATGAGATAAATGTATTGAACTGGGCCTTCTCAGATGCTAGTGCCTGTGCAATGACTAGCATGCCCAGATTCATATGGGGGAACATGACAGCCAGCTCACCAAGGCATGCAGAGGACATTTAGTACCATGTCACAGGAGGGCAGAATACATTAAACAACTCTTCTGGTCAAGCTTTGGCAGCAAGTATCTGGATGAGTGGAGCCCTAAGGTGAACTATGTCAGCCAATGGGACTTGGAAAGATTTTCTCAAGCTTGGAGCAATGATATCGACAGCATTTCAGAACTATTGAAACCACTTAAGCAGTACCCTTCAATAATGCTCCAAACCAGGGATCCGAGGATGGTAGGACATTGCTGTCCCCTTTCCCAAGTAGCCTAATCACATCAGGAAGAAAGGAATGGGAAGCAATTGTCTCCTCCACTTTTCCCCATGCCTCAAAACTCTCCAAGGTACTCACTCTAATCAGCAAGTCCTCATTGTCATCCATCCTTCTCAACTATCTAAAAAACATCAAAAATAAAAGAATATACAATTTAAAATAAAATTATTAAAAAGCAAGTGGTTTATTTGCAGAGTGCTACTGCAATCTCAGAACGTAACTGGACTTGCTTACTACTTGCAGGCATTTCTGTCTCAGCTTCTTCCAAAGAATCTTGCAGGGAAGCTCAAACCTGAGACAGAACCTGATTGACAGATGTCATCTCTAGTTTTGGATGTGTGTAATTGGAAGATGATCAATCTCCCAAATCCAAATCCAAATCCAAATCCAGCCAGGTGCTTTTCTCTGGGTTTCTGTACTGATGGCATCCCAGAAAACACATCTCTATCAAATCTCATTTCTTGAAGGGTCACTGAACAATATAGATAAATAATATACAGCTGTGGGACTCAGCAGTCTTTGGGCATCTCCCCAGTATCTTCATGAGGCCAGTCTTGGTGTTTTCACCTGGAAAATCACAAGAGAAATAATCTGAATGCTGGTGGCTGTTTTCAGTTCTCCTCTTCTCTGATGGAGCTATTTTTTTCTCTTGGGCTTACTTGGTTCCTATTTTACTGTTTCTTCTCTGCCCAGATTGATGTCAAGAAGGAACAGCTCACAGATGGTTGGAGAGAACTAAAAAGCACTAAGAGTGATGACAAGGTTACAAAGGATAGCAAGATCAAGAAAGTAGTGGAATCAAGGAGAAATGTGTGTAAAGACTAGAAGAGCAGCTAATGAAGCTGAGTGTTTGGGCTAGAGACTACGTGGAGGACAAATGAATTGTGTTGGGAACTTCCAAACTTATATATCTTCCCCTAGGATCATGGTTGCTTGGTGCAAGAAGTGGGGTGCCCCAAGTGAGAAAATTTACAACGAAATCCAGTAGGAGTTAACCTAAGCCATTGAAATGGCTGATGAGGATGACACATTTTAACCAGTCTCAAAGAGCAGGGTTCTATAAGTAGGAATAGTGTGGTTTGAGGAAGTTGGATCATCTGGGAGTCTTACCCTCAAGCCTGAAGGGGAGAGGCCATGAGTCCTAACAAATTATTTTTGTGCAAAAATAAACCTGGAAATATTATGAAAAAGAACCAAGTCAATTGTCCCATGGACACCAATTTTAAAAATCTTTCATATATCAAAACTATAGATGTATGATTTGTTTTGAATTCTGTTTTTATTTTCCAGATGACAAGTGGATGGGAATTTGTCAGCATTCTGCCAAATTGTGACATGTGCAGTGTTTTGGTTCAGACATCCATTACGTAAAATCATGATAGGAAAATGTTTACTGGTATATTTCTTTTTAAATGTGATGTAGTAGAACATATTATTTAAAGCACTTAAAGCCTTTTTCTTGATGCGAAAGATCATATAGATTGGAACTGGGGAAAGATGAAGGACATGCGAGTCTAAAGATAATGAAATAACCACTTTCCAATCATCCTTTGTTCCGAGCATTCTCTGTACCCTTTAAAATGTCCATGCTTTTCTTTTTAAATCTTAGTCTTTCACTTGAAAGACTTTATGGTACAAAAAGTTCAACAGGTCAGTAAATTTCGAGGAAAATGAGTATTTGGATCAAAAAAGAGAAAAATAATAGTGATTTTAGGGCTTTAATTTTTTTTTCTACAATTGAGTAAAGATGGGAAAAATCATTTTAACATGAAGGCATTTTTGCTCCAATCATTGACTTTAGAGGTCTTGTTAGTTTAGCCGGTGTGCAGAGTCCATTTCCAACATTATTGCTCAAGTATTTTGTATTTTTATCCTGAATTCCCTATTAATAAAATGTAGGTTGTTTAAAATACATTCCTACAAATAAATAAAAAAGGAAATAGTTGCGTGCATTTGACTGTGATCAATGTCAAGCTACACCTGATGTTCTTGGTCTTTAAATATTTTTTTGGTTGAATGTCACTAAAGCAGGTGTATGTGGAACATAGATGGAAGGGGGTGAATAATGTAGAAACCAGTTATGAAGTGCTCAGGTGATTGAGTTTGTCACTATTGAGATGGATGGCAGAGATGGTAAGCTTACCAATGTGAAATAGAAGCGGGGGAGCTTGAAAACGTGAGAGAAGAATACACCCCTAAAAATCATCAATTTCAAAGTCATGTTGCACCAGGAAAACTTTTAATGCCATTTATTTAAACAATCTTAGACTTACCCATGAGCTACACACATGATGTGCTAAATTGAAAATATGTATATTTGCCATGTGACTGATTTTCCTTAAACAACACTATTTTCTCTTGTAAAAGGTTCCCAGGCTATACTGAAATGCAAAATCTCACACTTGTCTCAGAATTCCATCTCATGGGTTCCTCCGAGGATCCAGAGCTGAAGCCCCTGCTCCTGGGGCTGTTCTTCTCCATGTTCCTCGTCACAGTGCTTGGAAACCTGCTTATCATGCTGTCACCTCAGACCCTCATCTGCACACCCCCATGTACTTCTTCCTCCATAGCCTGTCCTTGGATGACCTGGGTTTCATCTCCACCACAGTTCCTAAGATGATTGTGGACATTCGCACACATAGTCAATCATCTCCTATGCTGGCTGCCTGACTCAGATGTCTGTGTTTGTCCTCTTTGCTTCTATGGATAATTTGCTTCTGACAGTGATGACCTAAGACCGGTTTGTTGCCATCTGTCACCCCCTGCATTACCAGGTCATCATGACCCCTGCCGCTGTGGCTTCTTAGTTTCAGTGTCCTTTGTGGCCAGCCTTTTGGATGCCCTGGTGCACAGTTTGATGATCTTACAAATTATCTGCTTAAAGGGAGTAGAGATTTCTAATTTCTTCTGTGATCCTTCTCAACTTTTCAGACTTTATTGTTTTGCCACATTCAGCAGTGACTTAGGTATGTATCTTGTTGCCATAATATATGGCTTTGTCCCTGTATCAGGGATCCTCTTTTCTTACTCTAAAATTGTCTCCTCCATTCTGAAGGTCCCATCACCAGGTGGCAGATATAAAGCCTTCTCCACCTGTGGCTCTCACCTGACAGTGGTTTGTGTATTTGGGTTCAATTTTCTCACTTTCTTCTATGAAGTGTGCCTTGGCTTCAATGGTGTACACCGTGGTCACCCCCATGCTGAACTCCTTTATCTACAGCCTGAGGGACAGCGACATCAAGAGGGCCATGCAGAGTGTCTTCAGCAAAATACTTAAATCCCTGTCCTTTGCCATACATTAAGGCCTTATGGGAAAAAGCAGCAGACCTAAACATAGGATCTCCAAAATCTCCTTCCTAAATATTTGATATGTGAGGCTCTTGTTCTCTCCACATTTGTTTCTAAATATTGTTATTTTTAATGTAGATTATTATGGATTTCAAATATATCTTTACAACTGCTTTCCTGAATCCTGTTAACCTATAGACTTGTCTCCAGTTTATTGTTTCTAATCCAGACATACTGGATATGGGCCAACTTATTTTGTTAGATTTTTAGAAATTGTATATCATTTCATAATGTACAGTCTACACATTTGAATCTAGCTTAATGTGTACTCGCTTTCAGGGTGGAGCCATTCACCGATCCTTTTACAGGGAACCACCACTGGAGGTTTGACAATCCTAAGGTCTGGGTCCAACCACAAGACAATTAGATTTCTTCAAACTGAAAACTGAGATGAGAACTGGCCATTGCAGTCACTTGGGGAGTGAATCAATGGATAGAAGATCTTCCTCTCTGTCTCTCCTCCTCTCTGTATATGTGAGTTTGCAATAAAAGTAAATAATTCATTTTTAAGTTTTTTGTGGAAAAGTTGTTTTATGAACTATTAATTTCATTTTTCCATAATTTCAGTGAAGTAGCTTCTTTGTACAGCTGCTCCCCAAAAAATGGTGTCAAGGAAAATTTACCCAACAAAGATGTGAAACTTAACAATTTGTCATATTTTAGCATAATTCTATGAGACACAACTTTAGAAATGATAATCATTGAAACCAGGGAAATCACAAAGTATCATATTATAAAATAGTAAACCAAGGCAAGTGCTTAAGAAATGAAATTGGAAACTGTCTTTGGAGACTAACAGGGAACAAGAAATCATACCCTTGGCATAGAAAATCTAATTTTCCTGGATTTGATGATCAATGCAGAGCACTGGGAGAATGTAAAAGTTAGACAGAGTTGTAAAAATTGAAACAAAACACTGAATTTCATGCAAAAAAAAAAAAAAAAACCTGTGTTTGGAAGCAACTGCAAAAGAGCACAGGTGAGCTTCCTTGTGTCAAGGTGCTAGGTACACTTTCCTTTCCCCAGTCCCTCTTTCATTAGTACCAGCCAGTCCCCAGAGATTGGGGCATCCTGAACCTACTGTTTTAACTAGAAGCTCTACACATGGGCCCCTGGGGGAATCTGCAAGGATAAAATATGAGCCAGAACCTTTACACCTTGACTTTGCCAGTAGAAATCCACTAGCTCTGTGTTGTTTCCCATAGCAACATTAGCACCTGCATGGTCTGACTCTGTCTCTTCTCCAGTCCTGACTCAAGCACATTTGGCTCCACTACATGGCAACAGCAGAGAAATAGTGGAGCATTCATCTTGTTCTTGCCTCAATTGAGGCTCAGCCCAGCTTGGCAAGTGCTGTGGGAAATGGTAGCCGGATCTGGGAATGTCAGGAGCACTGTATTGTCAGCATCAGGATAAATTTGATTTTGATAGAGGGGGAGGCACCAACAACGTCTGTTGGGGAAGTTGTGGAGTTTATGTTTGTGGTTCTCAAAGGAGTCTCAGTGTTCTCAATCAGAATTTTCTTTCCTTTATCATTGGTTCTTGTACTCACTGGTGTCGCCTTCATTATAACAGCAGATGTGTCAGTATTAACTCACCCTGAGCAGCCAATATGATCATGAATGTGAGGATGAGCATGGAAGAAACCAAAGCATGATAGAATTTTTCTTTTTTTGAGAGCTGTCTTAAAGTGTCAGGGTCTGAACTCTGTGTCCTAAGTATATTGTTTCACCTCACTACATAATTTCTCAAGGTGCATTGCACATGTTTTCTACTTTGCTTAAGAGGACAGGCACTCAGAAATTCTGTCATGTGTATCAGGGATTGTTAGGTACAAGAAGATGAAACCAGTTCAAATTCTGCATCATGTGTTCTGATTTCACACACAAGGACCCCTGAGACGACCCAGGAACTTCACTTTTCCATCTCTCCAGGAAGAGACCTCCTGCCTCACTGTGTTCTTCCTTTGGGGTTTCTTTTCACATCATGGTTACCAGGAGCCAGAGAAGGGTGTCTGAGCTCAAAATCAAAGATCATAGTGAAAGCATGCACAGGGTCATTCAGGGAAGATCTTCCTCTTGGTTCCATTTTAGGATTTCACTTGAGCCTTCAAACTTCCTCTCCTGCACTTGCAATCATGCTCCTCCATCTCAAAATGACACACTCAGTTGAGACATGAAATCCCATTTCTATGACAGACTGCAGTGGAATAACAACAGACTGAACAGGTCCCTGATATAGTGACCTCATGACCTCTGCTGAAATTTGTTAACAATCGGGGGACCATGGAGATATGTAGTTTGGAATCCTATCGATTCTGCAGAATGTTTCTGTGCCTTTAGAGTGGAGCCAGGGTCTGTGATACCCAGTATTTTCATCTGAGTTGACACTTCATTGAGGAAGAAATGAACTTGGATTAGAAGCTTGCTTGTGTCAAGCTTTCACTATACGCAGATGACATGATCCTTTACACAAAAGAACCAAAACACTCAATACAAAGACTCCTAGAACTCATACGAGAATTTGGCAGAGTGGCAGGGTACAATATTAATGAACAAAAATCAACAGCCATAGTGTATGCAAATAGTCCCAATATAGAAAAAGATCTAACCAGCAAGGTACCATTCAAAATAACAGAGGAAAGCATGAACTATCTGGGAATAAATCTAACCAAACATGTAGGAGGCCTATTTGAAGAAAACTACAAACTTCTTAAAAAAGAAATTGAACAAGACCTCAAAAGATGGAATAACATCCCATGCTCCTGGATAAGTAAAATGAATATCATTAAGATGTCTGTACTACCAAAAGCAATATATACATTCAACGCAATCCCAATCAAAGTGCCGAAAACATTCTTCATGGAACTGGGAACATGATACAAAGGTTCATCTGGAAACACAAAAAACCATCAATAGCTAGAACCAATCCTGCATAATAGGAAGTTAACAGGGGGAATCACAGTACCGGACCTCTGGAAATACTATAGGGCAGTGGTTATCAAAACAGCCTGGTACTGGCACAAAGATAGAGAGGAAGATCAATGGAGCAGAATAGAAACACCAGATGGGAACCCACACAAATACAGCCAAATAATCTTTGACAAAAAGACAACAATTCAAGCAAGTGGGAAGGTCTGTTCAATAAATGCTGTTGGGACAACTGGTTGATAGTCTGCACAAACAAAAAGACCCATATCTCTCACCATACACTAAGATCAAATCTAAATGGATACTGTATCACAGAATACAATGTAATCAATGAATAAAAAAAATCTAAATGGATAAAAGACCTAAACCTACATCCAGAAACCTTCAAACTTTTGGAAGAAAATGTTGGAAGTACCCTGCAAGATCTAGGGGTAGGTCCCGACTTCCTAAAAAGGACACCAAAAGCAATAGCAATCAAAACAAAAATAAACAAATGGGACCTCATCAAAGTAAGAAGCTTCTGTACAGCAAGGGAAACAATCAACAAAGTAAAAAAGCAATCCACAAAATGGGAAAAGATATTTGCACACTACATAGGTGATAGAGGGCTAATCTCCAGAATATACAAAGAACTCCAAAACAACCAAAACACCAGAACAAACAAGCCACTCAAGAAATGGGTATGGGAAATGGGCATACATTTCACAAAGCAACAAACCAAGTGGCAAACAAACACATGAAAAAATGGTCAAGTTCCCTGGCAATAAGGGAAATCCTAATTAAGACACCTAATGCCAGTAAGAGTTGCCCACATACGAAAAAACATCAACAACACTTGCTGGCGAGGATGTGGGGAAAAGGGAACCCTACTCCACTGCTGGTGGGGCTGCAGGCTGGTACAGCCTCTATGGCAATCAGTTTGGCGAATACTCAAACAACTCAAAATCTGCATACCATATGATCCAGCAATAGCACTCTTAGGAATATACCCAAAACACCTGTTTCATGAGAAACCAACATCCACTCCTATGTTCATAACAGCACAATCAGTAATTGCAAAAACATGGAAGCAACCAAAATGCCCATCAGCAGAAGAATGGATAAGAAAGCTATGTTTCATCTACCCCATGGAATACTACTCAGCTATTAAAAAACACAAAATGCAGTTTTTTGTGGCCAAATGGGCCAATCGGAAACAATTATGCTAAGAGAAATGAGACAATCCGAAAAGGTTAGATACGACATGTTTGCCCTAATTTAACTTGAAGTACTGTCAATCTGAAAAATGGTACTTGAGAAATGCAGTATTATTTCAACCTCTAGCAACCTGTATCTCATGAAACAACATATTATGGTGTAATCAATGAACCAACAATCAGTGTGAGGCTGATTGCTTATGATCTACATCAAAGAGCTGTAAAACCTAATGCACTTCGGATCTGGAAAAAATGGCTGACCATGGAGGGTTGATGTAAGGGGGAAGGCAGAGAGAGAGGGCCAAAAAGTGCCAGAAGAAGGAGCAAGTATAGTTAAAAATAGTATAAGCAGATGTGCTAACCTCCCAGAACACTGCAGAATCAACAAGATCCACGCAATCTGGAGAATCAATCACAAATAACAACAAAAAAAAAAAAAACCAAGGCAGCGTTCGGAGGCTCCTTAGCGGCACTGCGGCTCGAAAAGGATGAGTTAAGAACCCAGCAGGGGAAAGGCCGGCGGGAATTTTAACCGAAGGATACATAAGCAACTTTAGGAAACCGTCGTACAAAGCCCATCCAGTGGTGACTAGAAACTGCAGGAGTGCTGAAACCTCTAGTGGCGATATTAATAACTTTGGCAGGACCCAGGCAAAGACGGGGACTGCTAACTAACACTCATTCCCCCATAACGAAACGCCACGTTACTGGGAGGGTGCTAGGACCCTGAAGTGCAGTACCCGGCAGCTGCGGCAGCGAGAGTGAAATCCCCAGGATCATAGCTAATCTAAATTCTGGGCCAACCCAGTCCTAAGGAAAGAGGCAGTGGAGTGGGGTCCGCCAGATCCCGTGCTCAGACAAAAAAAAAAAACACAGCAAAAAAAAAAAAAAAAAAAAAAAAAACCAAAAAAACCCAAGTAACAAGACCCAGGCGCAAAGGCACTGAAACCTGAGGCCCTGAAACCTGAAACCCAGAAGGGAAACAAAAAAACAAAAACTCTCTGGGCCAAAGGAAAACAAAAACCTAGGCCAGCAAGACCGCAGGCCACCCACCACGTGGCAACAGAGGTCAAGGGTGAGAATCCAGCAACACCTTGGGCTACAAGTATGAGACGCAATAAGAGAGTTAGTGACATAGACACATCTTGCTCCACCCCAAAAAGCCACCATAAAGCCTGTAAATCACAGAGATTACAGATGAAGAAATTGAAGACATCTCTGATAAGGAGTTCAGAAAAAATAATTACAAAACTCTTCAGAGGGCCTGGCGGCGTGGCCTAGTGGCTAAAGTCCTCGCCTTGAAAGCCCCAGGATCCCATATGGGCGCCGGTTTTAATCCCGGCAGCTCCACTTCCCATCCAGCTCCCTGCTTGTGGCCTGGGAAAGCAGTTGAGGACGGCCCAAAGCTTTGGGACACTGCACCCACGTGGGAGACCCGGAAGAGGTTCCAGGTTCCCGGCTTTGGATCGGCGCGCATCGGCCCGTTGCGGCTCACTTGGGGAGTGAATCATCAGATGGAAGATCTTCCTTTCTGTCTTTCCCTTCTGTGTATATCTGGCTGTAATAAAATGAATAAATCTTTAAAAAAAAAAACTCTTCAGAGACAATGAAAAACGATGGGACGAGCTCGAAGATTTCAAAAACCACATAATCACAGAAACAAAATTACTCAAAAACGAGATCCTAGACTTGAAGAACAAAGTTGAGAGCTTAGCCAACAGAATTAAGCAGCAGAAGACAGGATATCCAAATTGGAAGATTCCCAGAATGAAAGCAGGCAGATTATTAACCAACTAGAGTCACAACTACACAAGGCGACCAAGACGATCCAGGAGATGAATGACAACTTCAAGAAGTCAAATATCAGAATCATGGGGCTCCCAGAAGGAGAGGAAAAAGAAACAGGCATGCAACCAGTACTTGAGGAAATTATGCAGGAGAACTTCCAAAATAGCTGGAACATGAACCCAATCCAAATTCAGGAAGGCCAGAGCACTCCCCACAGGGTGGACCCAAAACGATCTTCCCCAAGACACGTGGTAATCAAGCTACCCTCCAATGAATACAAAGAAAGAATCCTAAGGTTAGCACGAACCAAAGAGAAGCTTACATTTAGGGGCAGGACCATCAGAATCACTGCCGACTTCTCAGAACAGACGCTCCAGGCAAGAAGGGAGTGGAACAAAATCTTTCAAGTACTGAAAGAGAACAACTGTCAACCAAGAATACTCTACCCAGCAAAGATTTCATTTGTATTCGAGAATGAAATTAGATACTTCCACAGCAAAGAGAAATTAGAAGAATATGCCAACACAAAACCAACTCTACAAAATCTCCTTAGAAATGCGCTACTCCCAGAGAAAAAGGAAGCAAGCCATAAGCAAGGATGGCAATCTGGGAGATCTCAATAAAGTCCATCCACAGAAACGACAATCAATTACCAACAACCTCAAAAACACATGCATATAGCATGGCAAAATTATAATTTCTCAATATTAACCCTCAACACAAATGGCTTAAATTCATCACTGAAAAGGCACCGATTAGCAGACTGGGTTAAAAATCAGGACTTAACTATATGCTGCTTGCAAAAAACACATCTAACCAGAAGAAACTCCAGGAAACTAAATGTGAAAGGGTGGAAACAAATATTCCATGCCAATGCATGAGAAAAAAAGGCTGGGGTGGCAGTCCTATTCTCAGATGATATGGACTTCAAAGTAAAGAACGTCGAAAAGGACAGGGAAGGGCGCTACATCTTCTTGAAAGGGAGGATCCAACAAGAACCAATCGCAATTCTTAACATTTATGCTCCTAGCGCGGATGCACCCAGCTACGTGAAACAACTACTTTTGGACTTAAAGGGAGACGTAGATGAACATACGATAATTCTGGGAGATCTGAACACCCCACTAACACCAATAGATAGATCAACGCAGCAAAAGCTCAACAGAGAAGCCACAGAACTCACACAAACAATAGAACAACTGGACCTAGTAGACATCTATAGAATATTTCATCCTAAGGCCACAGACTACACATTCTTCTCAGCAGTGCATGGCACCTTCTCCAGGATAGACCACATAACAGGACACAAAGCAACTTTAGCTAACTACAAAAATATCAGAATTATACCATGTACCTTCTCAGACCATCATGGAGTGAAACTGGAAATCAACAACTCAAAATGTCCCAGGAAACATGTTAACTCCTGGAGGCTGAACAATATGCTATTAAACGAACAATGGGTTAGAGAAGAAATTAAAGACGAGATCAAAAAATTTATGGAAACCAACGTAAACCCAGATACAAAAGTCCAAAACTTATGGGACACTGCCAAAGCAGTGTTACGTGGTAAGTTTATTGCAATTAGCGTGCACGTCAAAGCCCAAGAAAGGCAACAAATGCAGGAATTAAGCACACACCTCCAGGAACTGGAAAAGCAACAGCAGAAGGACCCCACAAACAAGAGGAAACAAGAAATTATCAAAACAAGACAAGAACTAAATCAGAAAGAAATTTAAAAAACCATTCAGAAAATAAGTGAATCAAAAAGCTGGTTCTTTGAGAGGATAAACAAAATAGATACCCTACTGGCCTGATTGACAAAGAAAAAACAAGACAAAGCAAGAATTAGCAGCATCAAAGATGAAAACGGCAACATAACAACAGACACTACTACCATTAAGGAAATAATTAGAAATTATTACACAGAACTATACGCCAACAAATTCGATAACCACTTGGAAATGGAAAGATTCCTAGACTCCCACCACTTACCAAAACTCACCCCAGAAGCAACAGAAGACCTGAATAAACCCATTACCAAATCAGAAATAGAAACAGTGATTAAAGAGCTCCCAACAAAGAAAAGCCCAGGCCCAGATGGTTTTACCTCAGAATTCTACAAAATATTCCAACCATAGCTAACCCCAATCCTTTACAAACTCTTCAAAACAATAGAAAAGGAAGCAACTATTCCAAATTCGTTCTATGAAGCCAATATCACCTTAATCCATAAACCGAGCAGAGAATTAACAGAGACAGAAAACTACAGACCGATCTCCCTGATGAATGTTGATCCTAAGGTTCTCAACAAAATCCTAGCCAATAGAATACAAAAAAAAAAAAAAAAAATCAGACAGATCATCCATCCAGACCAAGCAGGTTTCATCCAGGGAATGCAGGGATGGTTCAACATAAGGAAATCCATAAATGTGATACATCACATCCAAAAACTGAAAAACAAAAACCATAGAATAGTATCAATAGATGCAGAAAAAGCCTTCGACAAAATTCAACATCCCTTCATGTTAAAAACCCTAACCAGGGTGGGGATAGAAGGAACAATCCACAATATAATCAAAGCAATATATGAAAAACCCAATGCCAGCATCATACTAAATGGAGACAAACTGGATCCCTTCCCACTGAGATCTGGAAAGAGACAAGGCTCCCCATTATCACCACTGCTATTCAACATAGTACTAGAGGTACTTGAAGAGGCCATAAGACAAGACAAAGAAATCAAAGGAATCCAAAATGGGAAATGAAGAAGTCAAGCTTTCACTATTCGCACATGACATGATTCTTTACATAGAAGAACCAAAACACTCAATACAAAGACTTTTAGAACTCATACGAGAATTTGGCAGAGTGGCATGATACAAGATAAATGAACAAAAATCAACAGCCATAGTGTATGCAAATAGCCCCAATATAGAAAAAGATCTAACCAGCAAGACAGCATTCAAAATAACAGAGAAAAACATGAAATATCTGGGAATAAATTTAACCAAAAGCGTAGAAGACCTTTATGAAGAAAATTAACAAAACACTCAAAAAACAAATAGAACAAGACCTCGAAAGATGGAACAACATCACCTGCTCCTGGATAGGCAAAATCAATATCATTAAAATGTCTATACTACCAAAAGCAATATATACATTCAACGCAATCCCAATCAAATTACCCACAGCATTCTTCATTGAACTGGAAAAAAAGATACACAGATTCATCTGGAAACACAAAAAACCATGAATAGCCAGAACCACTCTAAAGAACAGGAACTTAACAGGGGGAATCACAGTACCGGACCTCTGGAAATACTATAGGGCAGTGGTTATCAAAACAGCCTGGTACTGGCACAAAGATAGAGAGGAAGATCAGTGGAACAGAATAGAAACAACAGATGGAAACCCACACAGATACAGTCAATTAATCTTTGACAAAAAGACAAACAACAATCCAAGCAAATGGGAAGGTCTGTTCAATAAATGCTGTTGGGACAACTGGTTGATAGCCTGCAGAAACAAAAAGATAGATCCACATCTCTCACCATACACCAAGATCAAATCTAAATGGATAAAAGACCTAAACCTACATCCAGAAACCTTCAAACTTTTGGAAGAAAATGTTGGAAACACACTGCAACACTTAGGGGTAGGCCCTCACTTCCTAAAAAAGACTCCAAAAGCAATAGAAATCTAGACCAAAATAAACAATTGGGACCTCATCAAAGTAAGAAGCTTCTGTACAGCTAGGGAAACAATCAACAAAGTAAAAAAAAAACAACCTACAGAATGGGAGAAGATCTTCGCACACGACATAGGAGTTAGAGGGGTGATCTCCAGAATATAAAAAGATCTCCAGAGAAACCAAAACACCAGAACAAACAAACTGCTCAAGAAATGGGCACGGGAAATGGGCAGACATTTCACAAAAGAACAAACCCAAATGGCAAACAAGCATATGAAAAAAATTCTCAAGTTCCCTGGCAATAAAGGAAATCCAAATGAAGACAACAATGAGGTACCACCTAATGCCAGTAAGGATGGCACACATACATAATACCACCAACACTTGCTGGCGAGGATGTGGGGAAAAGGGAACCCTTCTCCACTGCTGGTGGGACTGCAGACTTGTACAGCCTCTATGGGAATCAGTTTGGTGAATACTCAAACAACTGAAAATCAACATACTGTTGGAGCTTTCAATTGATCGGGATGATACTCTGCTGGCTCTATTTTCAGACCAGAAAGGGTATACCTAAGAAGCCGTTGAATTTGACTAGACAATAAGATCCTGGACTCTATGTTTGGTATATGCTTGCAATGGGGGAATCTCAACTGAACTTGAGCTGTGGTTATGCAACAAGGTGGAGGAATCCACCATGGTGGGAGGGTTTGGGGAGGGGTAGGGAGAACCCAAGTACCTATGAAACTGTGTCACATAATACAATGTAATTAATGAATTAAAAATATAAAAAATAATAAAAAAAAGAAAATCAACATAGCATATGATCCAGCAATAGCACTCCTAGGGATATATCCAAAACATCTGCTACACAAGAAACCAACATGCACACCTATGTTCATAGCAGCACAATCTACGATCGCAAAAACCTGGAAGCAGCCAAAATGCCCATCAATAGAAGACTGGATAAGAAAGCTATGGTTCATCTACTCTATGGAATACTACTCAGATATTAAAAAAAAAAATGAAATGCAGTTCTTTGTGGCCAAATGGGCCCGACTGGAATCCATCATGCTAAGAGAAATGAACCAATCCCAAAAGGTTAAATGCCACATGTTTGCCTTAATCTGAGATGAAAAGATGACAACTTGGAAGATAGTACCTGTATATTGTAATATTGCAATCTCTAACAACCTGTATCCAATGCAATAAAATAATGCGATATAATTTATAAACCAACAATTAATGTCAGAATACTTAAGATCTACATCGAAAACTGTAAAACCTACTATACCCTCAATATGCTATGTTAATCCATGATGGGGAGGGAGTGCAGGGAAATCTTTCAGGACTATAAAAAGAGTGAGGAAAAAGTACAATATAGCCTAGCAAGATCAAATCTGGTAATTCATAGACAACAGATTCAAAGCGGCACTAAACAACAATAAAACTACTATATCAAGGCATGAGGGGGGAATCAGGAGTGATCCTGACAACCTCTTAACAGGAGGTCATGTGCGTGGAACAGAGGGGCCCTCCAGAGTGGAGCAGATAGTAAGGAGGAAGCTTGGATCCCAACCATGAAGACTCCCAGACCTTCACCACAAACTATTAATACGAGCAACAAGGACTATATCCCAACTGCCAAGGAGGCCACAGGGAATTGGATGCCCTCGGGGTCTGAGTACTCTGAGGTCACCCACCCCCAACCGGAACTTCCAAAGGGGATGGAAGAAGTCCAAACACTACCGTGCAGAAACCAACGTCATCGGAAAGACAACCAGAAGCCCTGAGCGGTCCGCAGAAACAGAAGAACAATAAACGTCCTTCGGGACCAGGGAGGAGAGCTTTCTCTGGTCCTAGCCTGGATCCACCTCTGGACCCCCGCCCTCCCTCGCAACGACCATCAGGATTGCTCCGAAAACCCCTCATAGCAAACAATCATACAAACTAAAAAACCTAAAATGAATAGAGAAATAACAAAAAGTAGAGCTTGGAATCTGACAGGAAAGAGCTGGCGTGGATTGGCTCATGCCTCGCTGGGTGGGACACAAAGATTAGTTACTCCTCACCATGGTGTTGAGGATTTTCCTGCATACCCCCCCCAAAAAAATGTGTTCTGCACCTTAATTGTCGACAAATGTCTTGTTAGAGTTACAAGCCAGTCTAGATTATCCTAAAATCTGCCAAGATCAGCAAAATTATACTTCAACACAACAAATGGCTAAATACTAAAATGAAATAGACACGAGACAGCTGAATGGTACCTTATAGCCATTTTAAGGTGTATAGCAGCCGGTCCTGTATACAAACTAAAATTGAAATGTCAATGAGCAAATCATAGGTTGTGGTTAAGAATTTTTTTTTTTTTAACATACTGGTTACACAAAACCATGTCAATTCCATAATGTTGCAAATTGCTGTTGATGTTATATTGGGATTCTTAATTGACTGCGATGATATTCTACCAGCTCTAACTTCGGACCAGAAATGGTCTCCCCAAGAAACTGTTCAACCCATCTGGACAATAAGTAGCTGGACTCTATGCTTGGTATACGTTTGCAAGGAAAGAATCTTGATTGAATTTAAACTGTAATACTACATCAAGGTGGAGGAATCCACCAGGGGGGAAGGGGGAGGGAAGTGGGGAGGGGTGGGGGGATTCCCAGAGCCTATGAAACTGTCACATAATGCAAAATAATTGATAAAAGCAAAACAAAACAAAACAAAAAAAACCCTAATGCACTTTTTAGACCCTTTGCTTTCCTTGTTGGGGTAGAGGGCAGAGAAATCTTCCATCTCCCTTTTACGTGTAAAGCAAATGTAAAGCATAACCTACTAGGTAGGCCACAAAATAAACTACTTCTAACTTGGGTATGGAGGATTTCTCTGCACACCCCTTCCAACAGTGTTCTATGCCTCAACGGGTGTCACACGCCTTGCAAAAGGTATAAGCCAGTTTAGACTATCCTAGAATCTTCAAAGTTTAGTAAAAATTATGCTTCAACACAATAAACTGCTAAATACCAAAATGAAAATAGACATGAGACAGCTGAATAGTATCCTATAGCCAATTTAAGATAGAAGCCACTTGCATACAAACTATAATTGAAATGTTAATGAAGTAGTCACAGCATGTGGTTAAGAACTGTCTAACATATCAGTCACTCAATACAATGTTAATTGACCCCATAATGTTGGAAACTGTTTTTGATGTTATGTTATGGCTTTTAATTGGTTGGAATGATATTCTGCCAGCTATGTCTTCAGGCCAGAGTTGGTCACCCCAAGAAACTGTTGAATTCAGCTGGGCAATAAGATACCGGACTCTATGCATGGCACATGCTTGCAATGAAAGAAACAAGACTGGATTTGAACTGCAATATTGCAACAAGGTGGAGCAATCCACCATGTGGGGAGGGCACAGAGAAGGGATGGGGGAACATTAGAGCCTATGAAATGTTATAAAATGAAATGCAATAAAAAAAAGGAATCATATGACTGGCTAGAGACTGTGTGGGACAGCCAGTGCTTCCTTGGGTTTCAGTGCATATGACTTTCACAGTTCAAGGGGTTAGTGCTTATTCTCAGGAGTTCAGCTCTTCCCACTCCTAATGTCTTCCTTTGAGGGTGTGATTATATCCCTGTCCCGGTTCTCAGCAGGCCTGATGAGCTAAACACTCAGCATGGCCATCACCATTAGTGTTTCAAGCCAGGCAAGGCATATATAAGTTTCCCAGAAAGCCCTGAGGAGGAGACAGGATGTTAGATGAACTTTCCACCACATCTTTTCCCTTCCATGAGATGCACTAGCAGTTGAAAATGGTCTCCTCCTTCTGCCATGCTCTTCCTGGGACCAGAAGTGCTTGATGAAAAAAAATGCAAAACATGCATTTTGTTACAGTTCTTGGCTTTGTCCTCACTGAGGCCACATGCAATTTTTTCACTGGTCATTTTTTTTACAAAGACAACTTGGTCCAAATTGTAGTTAAGCCCAATCTCAATGGGAGAAATGAAGACCTGGAGTTTCCTATTCCATCACTTCGCTGATATCACTATGACTTAATGTATATTTCATTAAAGAATCAGTGATCTGATATACACATGGAAATATCTAAATAAATGCATTCTTGTGTGAAATGAACACTTGCTTGAGCAAACATCAGAGAGCACTTCACTGGGAATTTCTGATGAATGGTTACAGATGTTTGTGACATCAGATAGATTCTGTAGAAGAAAAACCATGGTTACTTTGTGACCACAGATACAGCACTGAGCAGCATAGTAGAGACGCAGCAGCTGCACAATACAGAGATGTGTGCACCCAACTGGCGGTTTGGCCGTGAACTCTGGCTGAGAGTTTGATGACTGTACAAATTGTATGGTATGCTGGGAATAAAATGGATATTCACATACTTTTATGGTGCTTGCAAACCAAAATCAAGAGTCCTTATTACCTACTGTGCACCCAACTGGCAATTCTGCCGTGAAATCTGGCTGAGAGATTGATAGCTATATGGCTTGTGTGATATGCTGGGAATAAGATTGATATTCACATAATTTTGTGTGCTTACAAACCAAAATCAAGTACGTGGAGTGCTGAAGAACTACTTTGGAAAATGTTGGCCTATACATTCGGTTTTTAAGATGCTGGTCCCCAAGGTAAGCATTTGATGCACAAATAAGATGCTATTTGGGATGTTGGCATCATGTATTTTGGTGGCTGGGTTTGAAGCCTAGCTGGACGTCCAATTTCTGCTTCTTGCTACTGTGTATCCTGGGATGCCACAGATGATGGCTCAAGTATTACTGTCCATTGCATCTACAGCGGAGCATCCTGGCTGAGCTCTTAGTTCCCAGCTTCTCCTGGCTCAGCATTCAGTAGCTGTTGTGTGCATTGGGGGAATGAGCCAGTCAATGGAAGTGCTCTCCTTTGGCCTTTCTGTCCTCATCTGTATTTGATTTTCAAGAAAAGAGCAATTTTTAGATAAAAATACTGGTTCCAGTATTCCAGACAGAGCTGTACCTATGTTTTCTACTCCCAGAGTCATGGGCTGGTTATTTTCCTAACAGTCCTGAGGAGAAAGCCATAGTCTTCATTGCTCCTGGGAATGAAGTAGCAATGGAAACTCACTCCCCAGCCATGCCCAGCAAGGTTTCCCAGCCTAGCAGGTTTTGTGGGATATTGTATGCAAATGGCACTGTAGGAAGCAAAGTTTCCTCATGTCCAGGACCAGCAGAAGAGTTGGGGTCCTTACAGTGACTTAAGGAAAATTTTCAGTGCAAATACCAGAATTGTAAAATCTTGCTTCCTGGAGGGAATTCCAGAACAGTCAGTAAGAATTACAGTTTCCTTTAAAAGTATTTGTTGCAGAATAAGTCAAACAGCTCATATCATTTACTGAATCCCAAAGTTAGATGAAGATATTCTTATGTGCATAGAGACCTTTAAAAGTATCAGGAAATTAGAATTTCAAAAATTTTTAATCCTATTTTTCTATTAGCTCTTGATGAAAGTATCTTAAGAACAGGATGCTGGACTCTGTCATGGTTCATACCTGTAAAGTCAGGACACACTGATATAGAATGAGAAGGACTACACTATTGAAAAGTCATGGGAGTGCGAAAAAATGGCCGACCACGGAGGGTTGATGTAAAGGGGAAGGCAGAGAGAGAGGGCCACAAAGTGCCAGAAGAAGGAGCAAGTTTAGTTAAAAATAGTATACACAGGTGTGCGAATCCCACAGGACACTGCGGAATCAACAAGATCCACGCAATTTGGAGAATCAACCAAAAATAACAACAAATAAACCAAAGCAGCTCTCAGCAGCCGGCTCAGCCTCACCGCAGCTGGAAAACGGGTGAGTTGGGAACCCAGCAGGGGGGAAAGGCCGGCGGGAGTTTTGAACGGCCAATTTTGGGAGATCGTTGCACAAGGCCCCGCCAGTGGCGGCTGGAAACTGCAGGAGTGCTGAAACCTCTAGCGCTGGTGGCGATATTAGTGACCTTGGTGGGACCCAGGCAAAGACAGGGACGGCTAAGTAACACACATTCCCACATAACGAACGCTACGGTACTGGAAGGGCGCTAGGACCCTGAAGTGTGGTAGCCCAGGAACACAGCTAAACTAAATTCTGGGCCAACCCAGGCCAAAGGAAAGCAGCCATGCCTCAGACAAAAAACCAAAGCAAAGCAACAACAACCAAAAAAAAAAAAAAAAAAATCCTAGGCGCTGAAACCTGAAACCCAGAAGGGAAACAAAAACAACTCCCTGGGCCAAAGGAAAACAAAAACCTAGGCCAGCAAGACCTCAGGCCACCCACTAGGTGGCAACAGAGGTCAAGGGTGAGAATTCAGCAACACCTTAGGCTACAAAAATGAAACGTAGTAAGAAAGGTAGTGACCTAGACACGGCTTCCTCCAACCCCAAAAGCCAACATAAAGCCTGGTCAATCACAGAGATTACAGATGAAGAAATTGAAGACGCCTCTGATAAGGAGTTCAGAAAAATAATTATAAAACTCTTCAGAGACAATGAAAAACGATGGGATGAACTCAAAGATTTTAAAAACCACATAATCACAGAAACAAAATCACTCAAAAACGAGATCCTGGACTTGAAGAATAAAGTTGAGAGCTTAGCCAACAGAATTACAGCAGCAGAAGACAGGATATCTGACTTAGAAGATTCCCAGAATGAAAGCAGGCAGATTATTAACCAACTAGAGTCACAACTACACAAGGTGACCAAGACGATCCAGGAGATAAATGACAACATCAAGAAGTCAAATATCAGAATCATGGGGCTCCCAGAAGGAGTGGAAAGAGAAACAGGCATACAACCAGTACTTGAGGAAATTATGCAAGAGAACTTCCAAAATAGCTGGAACATGAACCCAATCCAAATTCAGGAAGGCCAGAGGACTCCCCACAGGGTGGACCCAAAACGATCCTCCCCAAGACACGTGGTAATCAAGCTACCCTCCAATGAATACAAAGAAAGAATCCTAAGGTTAGCACGATCCAAAGAGAAGCTTACATTTAGGGGCAGGACCATCAGAATCACTGCCGACTTCTCAGAACAGACACTCCAGGCAAGAAGGGAGTGGAACAAAATCTTTCAAGTACTGAAAGAGAACAACTGTCAACCAAGAATACTCTACCCAGCAAAGATTTCATTTGTATACGAGAACGAAACTAGATACTTCCACAGCAAAGAGAAATTAGAAGAATATGCCAACACAAAACCAACTCTACAAAATCTCCTTAGAAATGCGCTACTCCCAGAGAAAAAAGAAGCAAGCCATAAGCAAGGATGGCAATCAGGGAGATCTCAATAAAGTTCATCCACAGAAACGACAATCAATTACTAACAACCTCAAAAACACATGCATATAGCATGGCAAAATTATAATTTCTCAATATTAACCCTCAACACAAATGGCTTAAATTCATCACTGAAAAGGCACCGATTAGCAGACTGGGTTAAAAATCAGGACCCAACTATATGCTGCTTGCAAGAAACACATCTAACCAGAAGAAACTCCAGGAAACTTAATATGAAAGGGTGGAAACAAATATTCCATGCCAATGCATGAGAAAAAAAGGCTGGTGTGGCAGTCCTATTCTCAGATGATATGGACTTCAAAGTAACAAACGTCAAAAAGGACAGGGAAGGGCGCTACATCTTCTTGAAACGGAGGATCCAACAAGAACCAATCGCAATTCTTAACATATATGCTCCTAGCCCGGATGCACTCAGCTATGTGAAACAACTACTTTTGGACTTAAAGGGAGACATAGATGAACATACGATAATTCTGGGAGATCTGAACACCCCACTAACACCCCACTAACATCAACACAGCAAAAGCTCAACAGAGAAGCCACAGAACTCACACAAACAATAGAACAACTGGACCTAGTAGACATCTATAGAATATTTCATCCTAAGGCCACAGACTACACCTTCTTCTCAGCAGTGCATGGTACCTTCTCCAGGATAGACCACATAATAGGACACAAAGCAAGTTTAACTAACTACAGAAATATCAGAATCATACCATGTACCTTCTCAGACCATAACGGAGTGAAACTGGAAATCAACAACTCAAAATGTCCCAGGAAACATGTAAACTCCTGGAGGCTGAACAATATGCTACTAAACGAACAATGGGTTAGAGAAGAAATTAAAGACGAGATCAAAAAATTTATGGAAACCAACGAAAACCCAGATACAAAAGTCCAAAACTTATGGGACACCGCCAAAGCAGTGTTACGTGGTAAGTTTATTGCAATTAGCGTGCACGTCAAAGCTCAAGAAAGGCAACAAATGCAGGAATTATGCACACACCTCCAGGAACTGGAAAAGCAACAGCAGAAGGACCCCACAAACAAGAGGAAACAAGAAATTATCAAAACAAGACAAGAACTAAATCAGAAAGAAATTAAAAAAACCATTCAGAAAATAAATGAATCAAAAAGCTGGTTCTTTGAGAGGATAAACAAAATAGATACCCCACTGGCCCAACTGACAAAGAAAAAACAAACAAAGCAAGAATTAGCAGCATCAAAGATGAAAAAGGCAACATAACAACAGACACTACTACCATTAAGGAAATAATTAGAAATTATTACAAAGAACTATACGCCAACAAATCCGATAACCACCTGGAAATGGAAAGATTTTTAGAATCCCACCACTTACCAAAACTCACTCCAGAAGCAACAGAAGACCTGAATAAACGCATTACTGAATCAGAAATAGAATCAGTGATTAAAGAGCTCCCAACAAAGAAAAGCCCAGGCCCAGATGGTTTTACCACAGAATTCTACAAAACATTCCAACCAGAGCTAACCCCAATCCTTTACAAGCTCTTCAAAACAATAGAAAAGGAAGCAGTTCTTCCAAACTCATTCTATGAAGCCAATATCACCTTAATCCCCAAACCGAATAGAGAATTAACAGAGAAGGAAAACTACAGACCGATCTCCCTGATGAACGTTGACACCAAGATTCTCAACAAAATCCTAGCCAATAGAATACAAAAAAACATCAGACAGATCATCCATCCAGACCAAGTAGGTTTCATCCAGGGAATGCAGGGATGGTTCAACATAAGAAAATCCATAAATGTGATACATCACATCCAAAAACTGAAAAACAAAAACCATAGAATAGTATCAATAGATGCAGAAAAAGCCTTCGACAAAATTCAACACCCCTTCATGTTAAAAACCCTAACCAGGGTGGGGATAGAAGGAACAATCCACAACATAATCAAAGCAATATATGAAAAACCCAATGCCAACATCATACTAAATGGAGAAAAACTGGATCCCTTCCCACTGAGATCTGGAACAAGACAAGGCTGCCCACTATCACCACTGCTATTCAATATAGTCCTAGAGGTACTTGCAGAAGCCATAAGACAAGACAAAGAAATCAAAGGAATCCAAAATGGGAAATGAAGAAGTCAAGCTTTCACTATTCGCAGACGACATGATTCTCTACATAGAAGAACCAAAAAACTCAATACAAAGACTCCTAGAACTCATACGAGAATTTGGCAGAGTGGCAGGATACAAAATTAATGAACAAAAATCAATAGCCATGGTGTATGCAAATGGCCGCAAGATGGAAGAAGATCTAACCAACAAGCTACCATTCAAAATAACAGAGAAAAGCATGAAATATCTGGGAATAAATTTAACCAAAAGCGTAGATGACCTTTATGAAGAAAATTACAAAACACTCAAAAAACAAATAGAACAAGACCTCGAAAGATGGAACAACATCCCATGCTCCTGGATAGGCAAAATCAATATCATTAAAATGTCTATACTACCAAAAGCAATATATACATTCAATGCAATCCCAATCAAATTACCCACAGCATTCTTCATCGAACTGGAAAAAAATGATACACAGATTCATCTGGAAACACAAAAAACCATGAATAGCCAGAACCACTCTGAAGAACAGGCACTTAACAGGGGGAATCACAGTACCGGATCTATGGACATACTATAGGGCAGTGGTCATCAAAACAGCCTGGTACTGGCACAAAGATAGAGAGGAAGATCAGTGGAACAGAATAGAAACAACAGATGGAAACCCACACAGATACAGTCAATTAATCTTTGACAAAAAGACAGACAACAACCCAAGCAAATGGAAAGGTCTGTTCAATAAATGCTGTTGGGACAACTGGTTGATAGCCTGCAGAAACAAAAAGATAGACCCACATCTCTCACCATACACCAAGATCGAATTTAAATGGATAAAAGACCTAAACCTACATGCAGAAACCTTCAAACTTTTGGAAGAAAATGTTGGAAACACACTGCAACACTTAGGGGTAGGCCCTCACTTCCTAAAAAAGACTCCAAAAGCAGTAGAAATCGAGACCAAAATAAACAATTGGGACCTCATCAAACTAAAAAGCTTCTGTACAGCTAGAGAAACAATCAATAAAGTAAAAGGCAACCCACAGAATGGGAGAAGATCTTCGCACACGACATAGGTGATAGAGGGCTAATCTCCAGAATATACAAAGAGCTACAGAGAAACCAAAACACCAGAACAAACAAACTGCTCAAGAAATGGGCACAGGAAATGGGCAGACATTTCACAAAAGAACAAACCCAAATGGCAAATAAACATATGAAAAAATGCTCAAGTTCCCTGGCAATAAGGGAAATCCAAATAAAGACAACAATGAGGTACCACCTAACTCCAGTAAGGATGGCACACATACATAATACCACCAACACTTGCTGGCGAGGATGTGGGGAAAAGGGAACCCTTCTCCACTGCTGGTGGGAGTGCAGACTTGTACAGCCTCTATGGGAATCAGTTTGGCGAATACTCAAACAACTCAAAATCAACATACCATATGATCCAGCAATAGCACTCCTTGGGATATATCCAAAACATCTCCTACTCAAGAAACCAACATGCACGCCTATGTTCATAGCAGCACAATCTACGATCGCAAAAACCTGGAAGCAGCCAAAATGCCCATCAGCGGAAGACTGGCTAAGAAAGCTATGGTTCATCTACTCCATGGAATACTACTCAGCTATTAAAAAAAACGAAATGCAGTTCTTTGTGGACAAATGGGCCCGACTGGAATCCATCATGCTAAGAGAAATGAACCAATCCCAAAAGGTTAAATACCACATGTTTGCCTTAATCTGAGATGAAAAGAGAACAACTTGGAAAATAGTACCTGTATATTGTAATATTAGTGCAATCTCTTATAACCTGTATCCAATGCAATAAGATAACACGATATAATCTATAAACCAACAATTAATGTCAGAATATTTAAGATGTACATCGAAAAACTGTAAAACCTACTATACCCTCAATATGCTATGTTAACTTGTAATGGGGAAGGAGTGCAGGGAAATCTTTCAGGACCATAAAAAGAGTGAGAAAAAAGTACAATATAGCCTATCAAGGTCAAATCTGGTAATTCATAGACAACAGACTCAAAGCGGCACTAAACAACAATAAAACTACTATACCAATGCATGAGGGGGGAATCGGGTGCGATCCTGACAACCTCTTAACAGGAGGTCATGTGCGTGGAGCAGGGGAGCACTCCAAAGTGGAACAGGTGGTAAGGAGGAAGCTTGGATCCCAACCATGAAGACTCCCAGACCTTCACCACAAACTACTAATACGAGCAACAAGGACTATATCCCAACTGCCAAGGAGGCCACAGGGAATTGGATGCCCTCGGAGGCCGAGAACTCTGAGGTCACCCACCCCCAACCGGAGCTTCCAAAGGGGATGGAAGAAGTCCAAACACTACCGTGCAGAAACCAACGTCATTGGAAAGACAACCAGAAGCCCTGAGTGGTCTGCAGAAACAGAAGAACAATAAACGTCCTTCAGGACCAGAGAGGACCTCTGGACCCCCCCTCCCTCGCAATGACCATTGGGATCGCTTCGAAAACCCCTCACAGCAAACAATCCTACAAACTAAAAAAAAAAAAAAAAAAAAAAAAAAACACAAAACCGAAAATAAATAAACAACAGAAAGTAGAACTTGAAATCTGACAGGAAAGAGCTGGCATGGATTGGCTCATGCCTCGCTGGGTGGGTCACAAAGATTAGTTACTCCTCACCATGGTGTTGAGGATTTTCCTGCACACCCCCCCCCAAAAAAAATGTTCTGCACCTAAAATGTTGACATATATCTTGTTAGAGTTACAAGCCAGTCTGGATTATCCTAAAATCTGCCAAGATCAGCAAAATTTTACTTCAACACAACAACTGGCTAAATACTAAGATGAAATGGACACGAAACAGCTGAATGGTGCCTTATGGCCATTTTAAGGTATAGAGCAGCCGGTCCTGTATATGAACTAAAATTGAAATGTCAATGAGCTAATCATAGGTTGTGGCTAGGACTTGTTTTCCTTTTTTTTTTTTTTTTTTTTTTTTTCTTTTTTTTTCTTTTTAATACACTGGTTACTCAAAACCATGTCAATTCCATAACATTGCAAATTGCTGTTGATGTTATATTGGGACTCTTAATTGACTGTGATGATATTCTGCCAGCTCAAACTTCAGACCAGAAAAGGTCTCCCCAAGAAACTGTTCAACCCATCTGGACAATAAGTAGCTGGACTCTATGCTTGGTATATGTTTGCAATGAAAGAATCTTGATTGAATTTGAACTGTAATACTGCATCAAGGTGGAGGAATCCACCGGGGGGAGGGGAGGGGGAGGGAGGGGGGGGATTCCCAGAGCCTATGAAACTGTCACATAATGCAAAATAATTAACAATAAAAAAAAAAAGAAAAAAAAAAAGAAAAGTCATGGTACAAATTAGTGGGTGGATGAGGTCGGCATTGGGGGAGAGAAGGGAAATCCCAAAACCTATGTAACCTTATCATGAAATTATAAAACAATAGAAGATGTAGAAGATAAAAAGGGCACATATGAGGGCTGGTGCTCTGAGGTATAATTAGTAAATCTACCACCATACCTTTAGCAATCCTAATGGCATTGCTTTGAATTTTGGTTGGCCTACTGCAATTATGTTCCAAAGGTTTGAGCCCTCTGACCTACAAGGAAAATCCAGAAGAAGCTCTTGCCTATGGATGTGGACTAGTTCATCCTGGAAAAATGCAGCCATTTCTGTAGTGAGCAATGGATGAAAGATCTCTGTTTCTCCCGTGTGCCCCACCACACTACAACCTCTCTCTGTAACTTCATTCTGACTTTGATATAGTAGTTTAATATTAAATATTATTATCCCATGAATATGGGTTTTCAGAATGCTTCTATCAAGGGCAGGCATTTAGCATCATGATTACCATGACCCTTGGGATGTTTGAATCCCATATACAGGATTCTGGTTGGAGTACCCGATCTGCTTCTAAGCTCCACTTCAAGCTAATGTACTCCTTGGAAGGCAGCTGAAGTTAGCAACAATATTTGGATCTATTCCCTCTGTGTGGAAGACCCAGGTTCTGTTCTCAGCTTTGGCTCTGGCCTGGCCATCACCTCTTGATGGGGACTTTGGTGTGTGGTCCAGCAGATGGGATTTGTGAAATAAAACAATCTAAGAAGACTGTATATGTGTTACAGTCTTTACTTAATGGAGTCCTAGCCTATGATTGAGAAGGGAAACCAAAAATAATCATTGTAAAAATTAAATTAAAAAGAGAGTGATAGTAGATGGGGAACGTGGACATAGAGAGGGTCAGTGGGAGTCAACACTATGCCTGTAAATGTATTTTCTAAATTTGTTTTCTTTATATAAGGAAGTTGTTAGAACGGAAATATGAAGGAGGAGAGAGAGGGGAAGAAGTCTGCTATTGCATTATGGTAAAATTTCACAACTGTGTGTCCATTCTTAAGCTCATGGAATTTGGAAGACCCAGACCTCCTGTCTGTCTTCCCAACAGTCCTTGTGTGAGAGCCCCAGCTCTCAATGATCACAGGGCATGCACACAGATGGACCCTCCTTTCCCAGTGAGGTCCCTTGTTATGGGCATCCATCCCAGTGAGTTTTGTTGGACCCCGAGGCTGAAGGAGGGTGAGTAGAGGCATTAGAGGTCAGCAGGATAGTGGACATCGTTTGTTTCATGGGGGAACCAACAGGTGGTGGAAAGAATCCTTTCCTTTCACTCTGGTTCATTGCAGAGTAAGTCAGGGTATTTACAACACACTTTATAATAGGAACAGCTGAATGATTTTATGTGCATCGAGTGCTTCATGTATCATGAAAAATGCATATCATGACATTTTATTACACTTTCTACAAACTTTTAAAATAATCACATACTACTACTATAGCATGAATGTCAAGTATAAGGTAAACACTTAAGTCAACAGTTTGTTAAGAGAAACAACTTAAAAGTGGAAATTCCTTCACATTATTAACAAGCCATGTTGCCCAGATATCAATTTCTAATGCAAACAAGTGCTTTGAAAACAAAACAAAACAAAAAAAAGCTGTGTGTTGAGTCTGGTGATTTAGAGAAATTGAAAATGGTATTGCATTCTTGGAATAGAACATCTAGTTCTCTCTTGGTTTCATGATTAATCCAATGCATTCACACACACACACGCACACACACACACACACATCCCAGATTGAGTTGAAATTGAAATCCAAAGTTTGAGTTTTAAGCCAGGATGTTGCACTTGCAAGTCAGCTGCAAAGGAGCACAGGTGAGTGAGGTGCCTTGTGTCTCGGTCCCAGGGACAATGGCTTTCCACATCTCTCTTCCAGCACTATCAGCCAGTCCTCAGAGACTGGAACTCTGTACATACTGGCTAATGAGGAGCTCTGGGCACTGAAACCCCAGGGTCTTACAAGTGTAAATAATGAGCCAGCACCTTCAGGCCTTGACTTTGCCAGTGGAAATCTGGCAGCTTCTTTCTAAGATAAATACCACTGTGAGCACCTGTAGGAGGAGGGCATGTTGTGAGTCTGTCTCTTCTTCAGTCCAGAGTCAAAGATGAGAGGCACCACTGCCTGAAGGGAAGAAGAGGAGCAGCAGAGCCCTCACAGGGTTACGCCTCGGGTGCTTCCTGGTAAGTTCTCAGGGAGACAGCAAATGGATTTGGATGGATCTGTGGAATGTAGGAGTATTGCTTTGTCATCAACAGGAAGAAATCTCAGTTGTAAGGACAAATGGGAGGGATTGCATTAGCTCCTCAAGTTGTGAAGTTTTACGAACTTGGTTCTCATCAGTGTCTCAAAGATCTCATTCTGAGATTTCTTTTCTTTCCTTCACACTGGCATCTCCTTCATGACAGTAGTGACTGAGTCTGTATAAACTTGCTTCAAATTCACAAACATAATCGTGATAGTTATGATGAGGCTTCCAGTAATCAGTTTGTGAATTAGACTGCCTCATCCTACCATCTAATACTTCAGGGCACAGAGCTCATGTAGAGGAAAAGAGCTCAAAACTTTTGGAGTAGTTTTCTTGTGTCAGGTGGTCAGGTAGAAGGTGAAGCCACTTCTGAAGCAGCAATTGGGTTCCAGACACTATTATAGCATGGTCGCCCTACCCTTCTCATGTCCCAAGCAAGCTTTCCATAATTCTTTCCTTTGGAAAGAGAACCGCTGCTCATTGTGCCCTCCCTTGTGGTTTGCTTGCAGACCACAGTGGGCGGCAGCTATAAGTCATGACTGAGATCAAAGCTAACATCACAGAAAGGGCAATCACAGGGTCATACAAGAACTACCATCTTTTGATTCTCTATAGGATTTCATTTTAGCCTTCAACTCCTTGCACACCTCCTGAAATCATTCCACTTCATGCGAAAAAGCAACACGAATTTGAGGTGTGAGATTCCAATTCTACTGCATAAAATGCAGGGAGATTAACAAAGGAGCTCAGAGGTACCTGTTGGATCTCTGGCAGAAACTTTCTGATGATTGGGGCCAGCAGAGTTCGCTACTACAGCAGATTCAGAGACAATGTCGTTTGGAAGCAGGTCTACTCAACTGACCACTTTTCTTCTGTGGGGTGGGTTCTCAGGATCTGTGACAGTGGGCACTGCCAGCTAGCAAAACTGATGTCTCAGTGGCAGCACTGCTTTGAGTAATGAATAACCTTGTCATGAAAGATTGCTCTTTGCAACAGATAACTCCAAGGTGGATAACATATGCTTTAGATACTGTGATTAGGATTTTAAAGTTAATCTTCATAAAATTTATTGAAATATAACCTGGTTAACACTATGCATTTCTATTTCTGCACTGGCACTTGTTACTCCTGCCACTGTCTGAGAGAACTTCAAATGTTCACAGAAAACAGGAGCAGTTAGGTAATTCTGGTACAAACTTTTTTTTTAAATCTACATTGAAGTTTTTTTTTATATTTACTTTCCACATATAGTTATACCAAAAATAGTTACACCAAGAATGATTTTTGTAATAAATGAAGCACACTCATTATTCCCAAAGCATTTTAAAGCAAGATCATGACAGCACAGATGTACTCTGTGTGTTTGGGAAAAATGACTGTCTCTCACTCCTGCATGTGTTGCTTACATAGAGGAGACATGCAGGACTATGTATTACATACTGAACTGAGTGGTTTCTGCCTCACAGTAACTGGCCCTACCCACTGTAGCTTCCACACATTTGCTGCTATCTTGCCAGTAGCTTGATCCCTTCCAGGAATTTGATAGAATCAGAGATGCATAGGAATATCAGAGGAGGACATGAAGCTCCGATAACTTCACTTAATGGAGTCTACAGTATAACTCTTCTTGATGAGTACTGACAAATGAAGGCAGAGATATTCAGGTGTGTAATAAAAAGAAGCAGAAGAGGCAGATGTTTTACCTGAGGTGAGACACGTTATAAAATTGGGCATCATTGCAGCTTCCAGTCTGCTTTGACCATGACTTTCATGACAAACTTGCTCTTTTTGTGACAAAATCTACATTCAAAAATAATAAAAACCACAAGATGTGCAAGTTCTAACTTCCCCTGGAATTTAAATCTGTCACAGATATGAGATGTTCTGTGTGTTTCCAGAAGATGATGACATTACAGAGAGGTAGCAAGATTTGCATGCATGTGTGTATCCTAGGTGAATGATCCACGAGTAGCATGCTGATTTCCTTATATCTTTCCCACCACGCTGGTTCCACCTTTTGGCAGAATGAAATCAACATTCCCCTCTCAAGCGATTTCTCATGAAATGACTGTTACCAAATATTCCACTGCGAGATAATGATTGTTTATCTTAAATGATAGAGAAAGCAGTGATCACTTTTTCCCAGGACAGCAAACACAGCTGGTGTTTTGCAACTAAGAACAATTTCATGAATGATCTTTAAGAAATTTTCATATGTGAGACATGGAGAGAGAAACCATAATTATGAAATTATGGTCATAGTAATAGACAAGGCAAACGATGTCCTCCCAGGCAATGAGTGGACAGATCAACTGCTTAAATGAGGCTCCAGTGCCTGAGAGAAAGAATGAAAATCAAACATCAATGCACACTCTCGCATTTAGCAGTAGTATGTGCAGCGCACTTCTTAGAAGGATTATGCACACGTTTCTTGCAGCTTGTAAAGAAAACTCTTTCAGTGCTCTGAAATCAGTGCTGACATAAGGGGTGTGTGTTGTGCTGCTGTGGATTAGAGCTCAACTTGGGAAGACTGCATCCTATGTCACAGTGCCTGTGGCTGTTTCATTACTCCACTCCTGATCCATTCCTATTATTGGGCATACACCAGATGTTAATACAAGACATGAGTTCCTGTCATCACGTGGGAGACTTGGCTCAGTTTCTGGCTTCAGATTTCGACTTGTCATGGTTAGATATTATGGGCATTTGAGGGAGTGAGCCAATGGATAGAAAATGGCTATTTCTTTCTACCTTTGTAATAAAAATGAAAAGTGATGAAAATAATATAAAATTTACAGAAACTGCCTATAATAGCCCCTAAGGTCCATCATTATTGTTCACATAGAGATGAAGAAATTGCTTGAGTGTATTTTATATTATTTGATTTGACGGACTCTAAAAGATAGAAATCATATGCAAAATGACTTATTTTTAAATTGCATATAATTTTTTCAGTAAAGGTTTTTTTTTTTCCATTCTATAGGTATAGTTCAAGACGATCCCACATCCATCACTACCCTGCTTCTCGTAAAACACCTGCTTCCCTTCAACAGCATTTATGAAGTCATGACTTTTCTGCATTCTACATTCACAGGCTTAATTTGTCAGTAATCATAATATTCAACATGTGAAATGCAAGCAGATGGCAAGACCTCTTATCCATGGGCATATAAAGATAGGCTAAAAAAAGAATCCTCGTGTTCCAAGGTGACGATTTCATTCCTACACATTCTGTGTGCTCTAGATTAGCTGCCACATGACAGGGAAAGTCTAAAGGGGTTAACATGTTTTCTCTCACACCTTTTGCTTTCAAGTGGTGGCTAGTGACAGCCTCCTGGAGGGCTGACTGTGAGAGGCAGTGATGATGGTTGCATTCATGCTACTCATATTGGAGACTGGGATTAAATTCCAGGTCCCAGCCTCTGTGCTGGTCCTGACAGGGACACTCTAGGCATTTGGGGGAGTCTTCTAGAGGCTGTCAAAATGAGAACATGGAGGGACTTAAAAAAATGTTTACAAAATGCTGAAAAAATAATATGTTCTTATCAAGAACAATCAAATTTTATGCTTAGATAATGCAATCCTAGCTATTTAAAGAATATTTATAAATATTCTACGTCCAGAAAATAATTATCAATTTTTTTACTACATATAATGCAGATGGAAAGGGTACTTCCTATTGCTGTTAACATACTTGGGTGCATTTTGCTTTGATCAATGTCATGTTAAACCTAACATTCTTGTCTTTTAATATTTTTCAGCCAAGTGTTCTAAAACAGGGACACATACAATATCAACAGGAGGAGGTGAATACTGCAGAAATCAATTCCAAAAGAGTTGCAGGTGACTGACTTTGTGAATTTTGAGCTAGAAGTGAGAAGTTGTATGGTCAACAAGCACGGAATAGAGGTGGGTGTCTTGAAAACTTGGGGAAAAAAGCACATCTCAAAAATTCATGAAATTCAATAATATTGAGTCAAAACCTTTTCCTTTAATTCATTTATTCTACCAATCTTAGAGTTGCCCATGTGTTATATAATTGAAACACAGCACTGAGAAAATATACAATTCCCATGTGCCTAATTATCCTGACTAACATTATTTTCTGTTACACACAGTTCCCAGGTTATACTAAAAACCAAAATCTCACAAGTGTCTCAGAATTCCATCTCATGGGCTTCTCCGAGGATCCAGAGCTGCAATCCCTCCTCTTAGGACTGTTCTTCTCCATGTACCTGGTCACAGTCCTCGGGAACGTGCTCATCATCCTGACTGTCACCTCAGACTCCCACCTGCACACACCCATGTACTTCTTCCTCTGCAGCCTGTCCTTGGTTGACGTGGGGTTCACGTCCACCACGGTTCCCAAGTTGATGGTTGCCATCCTCACGCACAGCACAGTCATCTCCTATGCAGGTTGCCTGACTCAAATGTCTTTCTCCATCATCTTTGGATGCATGGATGATTTGCTACTGACTGTGATGGCCTATGATCGATTTGTTGCCATCTGCCACCCCCTGCATTACCAGGTCATCATGAACCCCCATCACTGTGGCATCCTACTTTTACTGTCCTTTGTGGCCACCCTTTTGGATTCCCTGCTTTATAATTTATTGGTCTTACAAATTACCTGCTTCAAGGGTGTGGAAATTTCCAATTTCTTCTGTGACCCCACTCAACTTCTCAACCTTACTTGCTCTGAAACCCTCAGCAGTGACGTAGTCACCTATATTGTTAGCATCATATATGGTTTCCTCCCTATGTCAGGCATCCTCTTCTCTTACTATAAAATTGTCTCTTCCATTCTGAGTGTCCCATCTCCAGGTGGTAGATATAAAGCCTTCTCCACCTGTGGCTCTCACCTGACAGTGGTTTGCTTATTTTATGGGACAGGCCTTGGTGTGTATCTCAGCTCAGCTTTCTCTCTTTCTGCAGGAAAGGTTGCCTTAGCCTCACTGGTGTACATGATGGTTACCCCCATGCTAAATCCCTTTATTTATAGCCTGAGGAACAGGGACATCAAGCAGGCCATGCACAGGGTCTTCAACAAAGCAGTCTTATCTCGGTCCCTTTACCACACATTCAGACTTGGTGAGAAAAGGCAGCAGACATAAGCATTACTTCTCCAAATCTCACCTCCCCAAATACTGGATATGTGAGGTGCTTGTTTTCCCTATTTTGTGTCTCAGTATTGCTTCTTGTGATTTTTTTTTTCAAGTAGAATTTTTGGATGTTTGAAATATCTTTACCACTGCTTCCCTGGATATGTTTTTCCTTTATCCCTAGGTACCTTCCACACACATTTTGAATCTATCTAATTTAATTTGTAATTGCTTTCAGCATGGCAACACAACACTGTTCCTTTTTAGGGAACTGCCATTGGTGCCTTAACAAATCTCAGGCAGGTGGCTCATCCCAAAAGATTCTGATTTCTTCAAAATATTTGAAGACTGAGTAACTTAGTGCATTTGCTGAAAACGCCAGCAGGTTTTCAGGAGCTCTATTTCATGTAATCAGCCACTTTTCCTTCACTGTTGCCAAGAAGGTGTGTGAGTGTGTGTGTGTGTGTGTGTGTGTGTGTGTGTGTGTGCACGTGCGCAAGATTAACTTTTGTTTTCATTTTAATTATGTTAAATTGGAGCTCACTGAACTTATTGAATGTAAATGTTGGCTTCCTCAATCCTGTTCATTTTGGGTATTCAATATAAATCTCTGTCTCTATTTTCTTTGCTCTTTTTGTTTTGTTCTTTTGAGTTAGTATTATGAAATGCCAAACAAGTCAATCTGTGTACGGAATGTTGATGACTGGAGCGTGGAAATTATGAAACTGTTTTTTGTTCTGAAAGTAGTAGCAGAAGGGCATGGTTGAAGGAGACAACGACATTCACATGAAATATATTAAATGAGACAGGGAGTACAGGAAATCTTTGAATGACGGCTTCACAATTTTACTGCATATTAAAACTACTCTGAAGTAAAGTGTTAAAGATACAAATTCTTACAAATAAATTATCTGAAAAGCCAAAAAAGCTGGCTGATTCTTTATTTTGCCCATATGATGTCACTCTTGAGCACTCTATGAAAAGCTCTAGCTCAGTTATATTTTTATTGCCAATATTTATTTCTTTTTTTAAAAAAGATTTATTTATTATTTTTTATTACAAAGTCAGATATACAGAGAGGAGGAGAGACAGAGAGGAAGATCTTCTGTCCCATGATTCACTCCCCAAGTAAGCCGCAACGGCCGGTGCTGCGCAGATCCGAATCTGGGAACCAGGAACCTCTTCTGGGTCTTCCACACGGGTGCAGTGTCCCAATGCATTGGGCCATCCTCTCCTGCTTTCCCAGGCCACAAGCAGGGAGCTGGATGGAAAGTGGAGCTGCCGGGATTAGAACCGGTGCCCATATGGGATCCCGGCACGTTCAAGGCAAGGACATTAGCTGCTAGGCCATGCCGCCGGGCCCTATTTATTTCTTTTAATACTTTGTTATCTTTATGTTTATTCTCCTTTTTTCCTGCATTTTTCCTGAAGTTAGAGTTGGATTATCTACGTCATCTCTAAGCTTACTTACCATCTTGAAGATGCATGTTTTGAGTTTGTTTTTTGAAAATAAATATCTCCATATCTTTAAAGAGGATTAAGTTATTTCTGGTGATACAATCTGTTCCTTCAATGTGGTCTGTTTTTAAATTTCTATACAATTCTTGTGCTCTCTGCTTAGGCATGAAAAAGAAAAATCTGGCCAGGCAGCTGCTTGGGCAGTCTCCGGCTACCATACCAACTAGGGGAATCAAAATACCAAAACCAGAGAATTGTACAACAAAAAGAACTGTAAACCAATCAGTGTGAGGAACATAAATGCAAAAATCTCAACACAGTACCAGGTACTTAAATCTAGCAACACATCAGAAAGATCATTCACCCAGATTATGTGGAATCTATCCCTGCTATGTGGAGATATCCCTGGTATTCAACATATGGAAATTGATTAATGTGATACATCCTATGACAAGCTAAAGAGGAAGAACTATGATTCTTTCAATAGTTGCAGAGCATTTGATAAAATACAAGATCCTTCCATGATAGAAACCTTAAGCAAATTGTATAAATATATGGATTATTCCTCAATACAGTTGGGGAAATACATGACAGATTCTCAGCCAGTATCACACTGAATGGGGAAAACCGGAAGCATTTCCACTAAGACCTGGAAGCAGATGAGGATGCCTACTTTATCATGGCTGCTACTCCATACAGTCCTGGAAGTTTTAGTCAGAAACAATAGGCAAGAAAAGGAAATCAAAGGGATACAACTGAGAAGGAGGATATCATGTTATCCCTTTGTATATAAGACAACTGGAACTCTTTCTAAGAGGTCTTGGTAAAGTTGCAGAATACAAAATCAACATACAAAAATTAATAGTTTTGATATACACAAACAATTCCATGGCTGATAAAGAATTTGTAAGAACAGTTCCACTAATCATAGCTGTCAAAAATTTAAATACATTGGAATAAAGTTAGTCAAAGATAGGAGGGATCTCCCTCATGAAAGTTACAAAACAGTAAATAGATAGAGGAAGACATGCAAAAATCCACCATGTTCATACATTGGTAGAATTAATATCATCAAAATGTCCATATTACTGAAAGCAATCTACGGATTCAGTGCAATTCAATCAAACTTGTATTCTTCTCAGATCTAGAAAAAAGGATGCCAAACATCATATGGAGACACGAGAGAATAGCAAAGGAAATCCTAAACAACAAAAGCAAAGCTGGATGCATCACAGTACCAGACTTCAAGATGTACTGTAGGGCAGCTGTAATCGGAACAGCCAGACACTGGCACAAAAACAGACATGCAGAGCAATGGAACAAATAGAGTTCCCAGGAATTAGCTGATATGTGATTGGCAAACTGCTTTGCAAAGTCAACTCAAATAAATCCAGGGAGAAAGTACTGTCTTCTCAACAAATGGATGGAAATCGCACTGTAGGAAACAAAGTTTCCTCTTGTCCAGGACCAGCAGGTTAACTGGGGTTGTTGCAGTGATGGAAGAAAAATTTTCAGTGCAAATACCTGAAATGTAAAATCTTGCTTCAAGAGTGGAATTCAAGAACAATCAGTAAGAATTCTACTCTCCTTTTACAAGTATTTAAGTTAAGTTATAGCATTAGTTAAACAGCTCATATTATTTACTGAATCCCAAGACTAAATGAAGATATTCTTATATGCATAGAGACCTTCAAAATTACTAGGAAATTCAATTTTTAAAAAATTTAATCCTGTTTTTTCTATTAACTCTTGATGTATACTCTGGGTTTCATTCTGCTATTCCCAGAATAACAAAGAATAAGAGTTCATATGAATGTGTACAATCAATCTTTTTAAAATATATTACTATATTTAATGAAAATACAATTTACCAAGAAGAATTATTTAAGTTTTTTAAAAGCCCATATGCCTTCAACACCTAAAATACCAACCCAAGCATGGATTTAAGCAATGAATGTAGAAAGCTGCCTTTAGAGACAAATTCTGAGAAAAATGGAAAGAGTGTCAGATTCTTAGCATAGAAAGGAAACTCATCATGATCTTCAGGGTTACTTCAATGAACTTAAGGACATAAGATTCACATTTTGATTAGTGAAAATGAAAACCGGTAGCTGAGTTTTATATAAAGATCCTGCATGTAGTAATCCAGCAACAAGAAGCAGAAATGAACTCACTTTGGAAACATTCCAGGTACATTTTCTTTTTTCTTATTTCTTTTCCATTGGCATCAGCCAGACACCATGGATGGGGAAACCATGGACCTCTTGGCTAATTAGGAACTCTGGGCATTGAACTCCCAAGGTCTTCCAAATGTCACTAAAGAGACAATGTCTTCAGGCTGTGACTTTGCAATATACATATAATGGCCCCATATGAATGTCCACTGCCCACGTGAGCATCTGCATCAGGAGGACACAGCCTGAGCACGTCTAATCTCCATTTCCAATTGTAGAGCCCAATACTCTTCATATCGCAGGCAGAAGAGGATCAGTGAAGCCATCGTCCCTTGCCATGTTTCTGCCCAGACTCAGCCGAGCCCAGTAAGTGCAGAGGGTGACAGAGGGAGTGGGTGGAACCATGCAGAGGTATTGTTTCCTTATCATTTGGACAAACAGGACACTTAGGGAAGATAGCTGAGAGAGAATCAAGAAGCAGAGTTTCGGGTCAGAGGACTGTGATGTTCATGTTCTGTGTGCCAGACTTTGAGCCCTAGGATGTAAGTAGCTCATTTCATTTCCTCCATAGGATTGCTCACATGGTGTTCCATATGCTATTTTGATTATACAGAAATCAATCTTCATGAGGTAGGAATGGGTGATGCCATGTGTGAATCAGGTGGTCCAAAGACAGACGCAGGCAACATATCCAGTGCTCCCCCTCCACCCCTTTCCTATAACTGCAGGAAGAGACTCTTGTTTGCCATGACCTTTCTCTGGGGTTTCAGGGTAGACCACAGCAGGTAGCAGCACGTAAAGTGGCTGGGTATCAAGACAAAGATCTCAGCAAGGGCAAGTGTGCAGCCATTGAGGAAGGAGCCCTGTGTCTCTGAAGAGGCCACTCCAAGATTGACTCCAACCATTCTGTCTCCCAACTCTTGGAGTTATTCCATTAATTCCAAAAGAGACATACAACTACAGTCTTGGTTTCTGCTTTTACTGCAGAAACATGCATGATTTGAACAATGGACCTCAGAAGTACCTGGGCTAACATTCTCAAGTTCCAATTAAATCTCTGATGATGAGGGAGACAAAGAAGAACTTTATTGCTTTGGCTCCAGTGATGGTGCAATTTTGGATTCTGTCCACAGCAGTGATTGCTTCTGAGTTGCTGAGTGGGTTGTCAGTATCTGAGACACAGCCTTGTCATCTGAGTTGATTACTAGCTGACAGATTGCATTGATAAGGATCAAACTGACAATGAATGATCACAAGGTAGATTATTAGAACAGAATACAACTTAGTTTTTACTATTATTGATAATTTATCATTGGCAGTTGCCCTTCTTAAAAAATATTTATGTTTTACAAAGTGAACACCTTTCACATATTTTAGAATACTGATTTAGGTGCACATAGTTAGAGTTCCCACGTACACGTTCTCCTGCCTGCAATCCCAACCCATCTTATGTTTTCCTGAATGATTTTTTTAATATATATATTTTTTATTATTATTTAACTTCATTAATTACATTGTATTATGTGACAGATTTTTTAATATATTTATATATGTATTCTCTAATTCATTTGGATCTTCTGTCTTTCATTTAAAATATCTTCTGGCCTGTTGCTGTAATTTCCTAGTTGTATAACAAGACCTTTGGCTTCTGTCCTTATATGAGAGTTAAAATGTTCATAAAAAGTGGAATGAAGTATTTGTTCATTTTTGGTACAAACATCCTTTGAAATGCATACATAACCATTTCAAAAATATATACTTTTCACATAGTATCAGAAAAAACAACTTTGCACTAAAGAATGTTTACACTAAAAGGAATCAAGAATACTACATGCTTTCAAAATTCCTTTGATGTAAAATATATCCTTGTATGAGAATATAGTACCTCTTTGGAGACTGACTCTTAGACTCTGTACCTTGCAGGACACTGCTGCGTCCCTCTCCCCAGATTGTTAATTGTAGAAATGAAGTTTCATCGAACCCCAATATTTGTTCAAGAAGATGTGATGTTACCACACTTGGTGGTTTCCTGTCTGCACTGCAGGTCCTCTCAGCAGTGCCACACAGGCCTAGAGAACAGCATTTGTTTGTGTGTGAAGGACACATGGGTTCTGTCATTTCCTTTAAGGGCCTCTACAGCATTACTTCCATTTGAGATTGTTCCAACATGATGAATTCTGTATTAAACACCAATTACAAAAAAATACCCTCCACATTAACAAAATATTTAGGATCGAAACTTTACCTTGAAATTGCATTTGTCCTAGATTTGTCTTAGATTATCAAACAAATGATGCTGTATGTCTTAGTTTTATCTTTATTCACTCTACATCCAGTAGAGAATCCGACCACAGAGAGGTGGAGTGACTCTCACATGCTATGTCGATATTGAGTGAATGACCTCAAAAAAAATACCAATATCCTTACTCCCTTCTCAGGCAGTGTCTTGTCTGCCAGAGACAAATGGAAATATCCCATACTGATGACATATTTAGTCAGTTGTCATATGTTGATGATTTCTAGAGAATATTCAGTGTTATATTTGAATGTATATCTAGTTTTAAAGATTTATTTTTATTGCGAATTCAGATACATAGAGAGGAGGAGAGACAGAAAGGAATATCTTTCATCCATTGATTCACTCCCCAATGGGCCACAATGGCTGGAGCTGAGCCAATCCAAAGCCAGGAGCCAGCAGACTCTTCCAAGTCTCCCACGTGGGTACAGGGTCCCAAGGCTTTGGGCTGTCCTCCACTGCTTTCCCAGGCCACATGCAGGGAGCTGGATGGGACATGGAGCTGCCAGGATTAGAACCAGTTCCCATATGGGATGCCGGTGCATGCAAGGGAGAACTTTTCCTAGGCTACCACACCAGACCCTGAATGTGCATTGTAAAAGCATGTGGCTAATAATTTTTAAAATGGGACATCAAATGTTAGTGACTTAATAAGTAAAATGGCACGAGTATCAAATTCTACAACTCAACTATACTTCATACACATCTTAGAGAATACTCTTATTGTGACAGGAAAGAAGGCACAATCCCGAACTATCAAAAAAAAAAAATAGCAAATTAAATGATGCTTCACTCAGGTGAACCAATTTAGGGACAAAATACATGTCATGTAACAATTGTGAATTTCATAATTCCATCTCCACAAAAAATATGTCTCTAGATTTCTTTTCCATTTTACTCCATTCCTCTCAGGAACCTTAGTGCTGTGTTTGAGTTACGCCCATGACTAGATGAGCTAACCATGCATGCTAATGCTAAGCGATCGTTTATCTTCTTTTACCAACCTTACTTTCTTTCCAAAAAATAATTTAGGTTATATTGAAACCCTAGATCTCACAAGTGTCCTAGACTTCCATTTCATGGTCTTCTCCAAGAATCCAGATCTGCAGCCTACTCTGGGGTTGTTCCTCTCCACATTCCTGGTCATGGTACTCAAGAACCTGCTCATCATCTTGGCTGTCATCTCAGACTCTCACCTGCACACACCCATGTACTTCTTCCTCTGCAGCCTGTCCTTGGCTGATGTGGGGCTCACATCCCCCACGGTTCCCAAGATGATGGTTGCCATCCTCACGCACAGCACAGTCATCTCTTACGCAGGTTGCCTGACTCAAATGTCTTTCTCCATCATCTTTGGATGCATGGATGATTTGCTACTGACTGTGATGGCCTATGATTGATTTGTTGCCATCTGCCACACTCTTCATTACCAGGTCATCAGGAGTTCTCACCACTGTGGGTTCCTGGGGAGGGGATAGTGCTCACTTTTGGCAACTGACAAAGTTTATTTCAGGGTCACAGTTTTTATACATTTCATGAAACAATGATTCAGGCATAATTCAGAATTAGATCATGTCTAAGAACACAGAGACAACAAAGAAGCTAACAAGGCAACTTAGAGTTATTGTAACAGGGAATAGATAATACTGTCCATCCTTGATTGACTAGACAGAGCACAGATGTCCACCTATCTTCAAGGAGAGCACGAAAGCACATCCAAGGACTCACTGGGGGCAAGAGCACACTGTGGGTGAGAGGCCTTCGCCTTCTATTTCCAGGAGCCTCTTCTCAACAGGGACCCACAGGCCTACGCTGTCCCAGAATTCCTACGGGCTGTATTCTGACAACCCTGGTAAAAATATTTTGAAACTTTGTGTATAGTTCTGTTTTAGCTGTTCATTTTGTTTTTAGCTATAGAATTTTCTTCAAAGTTTGGCTTCATATATTGCAAATACTTTGAAATTTTTTGATAAAGGAAACTAAGATATTTTTAAAAATTTAATCAATACTATACTGCCAGAAAATGGCATTGCAATGTCTAGAGTAAGCTAAAAATAAAAGATAAGAACTAATTTGGTTTAGTTGTCAAAGGAAATGATAATTATTGTCTTACTTTCTTGGTGTCATATTTTTTGAGATTATTTTAAAAACAAAGAGACTGAGAGAATAAGAGGAAGGAAATGAGACATGGAGAGATCTTCCATTAGCTGGCTCACTCCTAGATTTCCATGATAGCCAGGGCTGGGCCTCCATGAAGCCAGCAGCTTCATCCTGGTCTCCCAGCTGGGTGACAGGAATCCACACACATCTGCAGCCTTCCCACATGCATTCTCCAGGAGTGGATCAGAAGGGGAGTGCTGGGACTCAGACACTTGCTTCCACGTGGGTCCATGGCATCGCAAGCATTAGCTGAACATGCTGAGCCATATTTTCATGAAGGTTCTTACACATGTGTCAGAAACAGTGTGGCATCTCTAGAAATCTGACATGTGAGCAGCACTCGTTGGGTTATGTGGCAATGTATGTCACTGAGATAATCAGATTTCTTTGTCCTTTGTACTTCAGTTACGATGAACACCCACAGGATTTTATGCACGTATACTTTAAGTCTTCTTAAACAATGATAGGTGATTTATGCTAGCTATAGATCACAATAATATACTGACAGTGAGTCGCATTCCAGAAGCTTCATGGGAAGAAATTACAGCAAGGAGAGTTTTCTGATAACTTACTGATTCAGCCAGAGTAGGAAGAATTCTCAGAGTTCAATGAAGACACAGTGTTTTGCCAAAATTTCTATCCCAGCACCAAGGATAGCAATATTGAATTACATGAGTTTCAGAAATGGATGGGGATATTCTTATGACGTTTTAAAATTTTATTTTTAAACCTTTTATGCATATAAAGTAAACAGCTTTGATATATTTTCTAAATAAATTTCTAAGAAATTAGTCATATTTCACTGACTCAGTTGTCCCTTCTTCCTTTTATCAACAATTGTTATTTAAACTTTTTATTCATAATCTTTTTTTTAAAGATTTACTCAGTTTATTACAAAGTCAGATATACAGAGAGGAGGAGAGACAGAGAGGAAGATCTTCCATCCCATGATTCACTCCCCAAGTGAGCCGCAACGGCCGGTGCGCGCGGATCTGAAGCCGGGAACCTGGAACCTCTTCTGGGTCTTCCACACGGGTGCAGTGTCCCAATGCATTGGACCATCCTCGACTGCTTTCCCAGGCCACAAGCAGGGAGCTGGATGGGAAGTGGAGCTGCCGGGATTAGAACCGGCACCCATATGGGATCCCGGTGCGTTCAAGGTGAGGATTTAGCCGCTAGGCCATGCCGCTGGGCCCATTATTCATAATCTTAATGATAAGTAAAATAAATGAAGTGTATTGACCTACTGGATAACACACAGTGCAATGCAATGGGTCATTCATCTGCAGTGTACTCAGAGGAATTAAGCATTAAATAAAAAAGAGCAGTGAACAGAATAAGCAAGCTCTGCTTCCACCTCTGATGAAGGCATCACAGTGTCTGACCCTGAAGCTTTAGACAAGAAGTCATTGACACTGCTCAGCCCCAACACTGTGGGTTCCGCTATTGTTTATGGAGCAACAGTTGTTTTACAGCCCCTTCATGTCTGTGTTCCTGAGATTGTAGATGAAGGGGTTCAGCATGGGGGTGATCACGGTGTACATCACCAAGACTGTTGAAGTTGAGGCTGATCTTGGGGAAGCACTACCTCCTGCCAGCAGCACAGCTCCAAAATTCACCATGAGGTCATTGAGAAAGGTGTCAGAATAGGTTGTGTGGACCACCTGATTCAACTCACAGAAGAAATGAGGGATTTCCAGGTGTGTGCAGAAGCTCAGCCTCAGCACCAGTAAGATGCTTAACAAGGCAAGCAAGGCACTGATGGTCCAGCACAACAGAACCACCTGCACACAGAGCCGGGGATTCATGATGACCGTGTAGTGCAGTGGGTGACAGATGGCCACAAATCGGTCATAGGCCATCACAGCCAGAAGAAAGTCATGTAATGTTGCCAAGAACATGAAGAAGAACATCTGTGTGATGCAGCCTGCACTTGATGGGCTTGGTTCTGCATGTGGATGTTCACCAACATCTTGGGACTGGTGTTGGAGGTAAAGCAGATGTCAGAGAAAGACAGGTTGGTAAGGAAGAAGTACATGGGTGTGTGGAGGTGTGAGTCTGAGAGTATGGTCAGGACGATGAGCAGGTTCCCAATGACACAGATCACATACATGGAGAGGAATAATTCAAAGATGAGAGGCTGCAGTGCTGGGTCCTCTGAGAATCCCAGGAGAAGGAATTCTGAAAACTGAGTTTGCTTGCTCAGTTTCATATGGTGTATATCACTATCAGGAAGAAGTAGTTGAACCTGAAATATATTCATAAAGAACAGATGTAGCCAACACAGCAGAAATCCTAAATTTATGTTTTCCCATTCTGAATGTAACTCTCACATTTACAGATGGCTTGATACTACTTTTTGTCCTTCCCAATGGGATCATTGACAAATAATCCCTTCCCACTCTCATTCATTCTCTTCACCATCAAATGCTTCTCACATAAAAAGGAGATATTTTTTGACCACTTGAGAAATATCTATTCATCAGAGCTTAAAAACTCACCATTGATTTTCCATTTAAATGTATGAAGGAAAGATCAGGGGAAGAAGCAGTGTATAATGTGTGGTTCCATGTATCTTAAGAGATAAAGAGATTCAATTCTGATCATGAAATAAAGTGATCCTTAAGCACATGAGACAAGTGAAGGCAGAAGTGCTAGGATTGTGAGCAAATGACTCAATCATGTTAAACAAAGAGGAATCACCAAGGGTGCCAAATGATAAGAAAGGCTCAGTGTGGAAAAGGTTGGAAGTATATATGAAACTGACTTATGAAGACTCCATTTGCAGAACTAAATTTTTGTAGATTTAATATATATCCGTTTGGAACCCAAGATGAATTAGTGACATTGACAACAGAAAAAACACAAGCTTTCACACATCCTCTTCAATTTTACAGAACATCCAGTAAAATGTCTTACAAATGCAGCTTAAATCTTCATTTATTTTTATGCATACATTTGGCAAGATAGTTGTTTGAATTTTGATGACTTTTTGTAAGTATGGATTAAGATATAAATATGTATCAGATTTTGGAGCAAATCAATCTACCTTGTAATTACATTTTTCATTGCACTAAAATAAATTCAGGTATGCTTCAAAGGACTCCATGGCAGAAAGAAAGCTGACAACAATGGCCAATATTTGCAGGTGGGAAGACAATAAATAAAGGAATAAAACTCTCTCACCTGATTGCATACCAGGAAAGTGCTGAAATTGCAGGACAAAATGAGAGTGACAGGAAAGCCTTGAGTGTATCCAACTCACAGATGATGTAATAACTCTCAAACAGGTGTGTTTGATAGAGTTGTTCTTGCTGCCTGGTTAAGATAACACTGAGACATGTGAGAGCACAGTGTGAGAAGACAGATGATCCTGAGACATGTGAGTTCCAGCAGCTGCTACTATCAGGATTTCCATGCAGACATTTGCCCTCTCCTGGTCCTTTCCTGTCAATTCCGGGACAGTCAGGTGCAGCAACTATTCCCTGCCTGAATGGACAGAGTGGTGACTCAGTCTGCACAGAGGCTCTTCCAGGGCCAAGAGTTGTGATCTTGGCTTCTCTAGTTTCATGTGTTGGACATCGAGGCCCCTTCTCACTGCCAAATTATTGTGACCTCACTCCACCACATATCCACCAAACATAGAAAATTCCCTCTACTTCCTTCAGATCCCTCAATGTACAAAGCTGGTTATGTGTACTGGAGGAAACTTATACCACTCATTGTCTATTAGAATTGATCTTTTCTTGCCCTCATTTCTTCATTAGCAATGTTTACTGCCCTTGGAGATCCAACATTTCCCTCCCCATTAATAATCACTGACAAATACATTCATTAGTTCAGTATAGCAGTCACCATCACACACCTATTCCAGGTGTTAGCTAGGTTAGTTCAGTTCTAGGTTAATCCCAGGGAAAGCTGTCTGTGTCCACAGTCTGGGATCCCTCCTGCAGTGTCTGCCAGGTTCACCTGCATGGCAACTGTGTGACTAAAGTGGCAGTATGCCCAAATTCCTCCCTGGATGGTGGATCCTGCCGACTGAAGCTCTGACCCAGGAACAGCAGAGGGAAGGAGGGAAGCTCTGGTCCCTGAGCCAGATTCAGGACCCCAAATGCAACCAGCAGGCTGCTTCTAGCTCAAGGTTGCACATTCTGAGGGACCACAGCAGAGGAGCTACTTATAGCTCCTGCCACCTGCTCATTAGAAAGCTCCCTGACCTCTAAGCACCTGCGCACTTCTAGGGACTCTGGCCATGACAAAAGGCTGTTTTCTTACAGGTGTTTCCCAAGACAGCATGATGGACTCAGGTGGATACTCTCTCTCTTTCTCCTGCTCTCCAGCATTGCAAATAGCTGACATTTAGTTACTCACTTTAAAATGTTGTGTTTAGTGAGACAAGCCAGTTCCTCTAGGACAATTATCATGTGTTTCTGCTAGTATGTGGTAGTGAATATTGAACACAAAAATAATGTAGAAATGGTGAGAGCATCTTGAGACTTGATTATTACTTCTACTTGTAAACTGTCATTTCTCTGATGTTTAATTGTATATAATGTTAGTGGTTCACTAAGCGTGAGTAAAATGTTGTAGTTAATATTTTTAACTCAGTTTACAAGAATTTATTGTATATTTAAAACAGTGTTATAAGCTTCTCAGTACAGATATAGGATAATATATATTTTAAACCTTATTAATTTTTATTGCAAATTTGGACTTACAGAGAGGAGGAGGAGAGGCAGAAAGCAAGATCTTCTCTCCAATGATTCACTCCCCAAGTGAGTGCATGGTTGGAGCTGAGCCAATCCAAAGCCCGGAGCTAGGAACTTCTGGGTGTCCCACATTGGTGCATGTTTCCAAAGCTTTGGGTTGTCCTCAAGTGCTTTCCTAGGCCATAAGCAGGGAGCTGGCTGCAAGCAGGCCTTCTGGAATTAGAACCGGTGCCTGGAGGATGCATGGTGCCGACTATAGCCACTAGGCCACCGTTCAGCGCCAAAAACTTATGTAGAAAAATATATAAGGACATGTAAATTCAAATACCATGATTTGATTTTTACACATTGGTTACACATATCAATTCTCATATTATATACCCTAAATAAATGAAAATATTTTCTTTAAAAGTCTTTTTTAAATAATTTATATCTATCAGCATATTGTTTAGCTTCATAGCATTGTAAATGTCTAGTTTTCTTTGTGTTATTGATTTTGTGCTGTGGCTTTTCATTGAAGAGGTTGTATAGTACCTATGTAATGAAGACTATCATATTATATGTGAATATACAATGTAGTACGCATCTCTTCTTCCAGACAAAGATGGATTCTCAATGAAACCGTTTACTATATGTTGACATTAGGATGCTGGACTCTCTGACATTGTCCATGCCCGCAATGATGGACATATAACTGTGTATGAAGACTTAAACAATAGTAATGATATAGGGGAACCCAATGAGGAAGGAGGAAATAAGGGAAATCCCAGGACCTTTGGAACTGTATCATAAAATGACAATAAAAAAAGAAATAAAACTTAAAAAAGAAAAAAAAGGAAATATATATGAAAAAGTAAAAATAAAATTAGATTATTAAATTGGGCCAGCTCAGACAGGATTGCAGTATGTGCTGGCACACACAAGAACTAGGGCTTAGAGCACCCATGATAAGGTAACTTTGAAGACTCCCTTGCTGACAGCCGCTTCCACTGGTGAGTGAGAGAGCTGAGACGGGGGTGGAGCAGTCAGGGAGTTGGACTGGCTGGGCTGGCTACCACACTCATTGGCAAATACAAGAGCCCTAATGGGTGTAGGGCAGCTGAGCTAGACCACAGACCAGCTGACAAGTGCCGGCACTAGATATGAATCATGTCAGGCAGGCTTGCAGCAAGACCTAGTGGTGGGAACATTGCTGGTAAGGGAACTGTGGGCACTTCTCTGCTTGGCTCTACCTATTTCTTGAAACAGCACACAACAGTTCCAGTCCCAATTGGGGTTGGGCACCAGTATCTCCATCGTCTGGTGCAGCTGATAGACTGAAACTCATCCTGTCCTGTCCACTGCACACAAGAGTCAAATTGAAATTCGCCCTGTGTGAGATTTACTGGGGACTCTCCAAGAGAATCGTGAGACTCTAACACTAGAATGCAGGCATTGACACTGTGTCTTCTCAGTTGCTGATGCTGAGTAGTGAACATCATGGGAGTCAGGACAGCCAGCTCATCTGGGACAGCAGGAGATGCTGAGTGTATCATCAGAGGATCGCTCTTGCGAATTAGCACTATTCTGGGGCATTTTCAAGAATGATCTTCCCCAGAAAGTCCACATATGTGCTGATGAGTTCTCTGGCCTGGCCATGCATGGCCTGCATACAACCCTGTTTCTCACACTCACCAGTAGGAGCCGCAGCCCAAAAAGCATGTCCATGAGTTCCCCTACTTGCATTTTCCAATCAGGGTCTTGTGTGTGTTGGCAGGTGCTTCGATGCAACACAACCTGGCACACCCACAGACTGCACTCTTTTGTTTTAATTTATTATCCTTCTGAATACTTTATTTTTTTAAAAAATAATTTTACTTAGTTGATTAGGTTGCAATTGCTGGGTCAGTTCTGTTTCCAGTCATGTCTTCCACTTGAACCAATGGGTGTTTTGGTCCAGCTCAATCCTACCCATTTCATACTCGGTCCTCATGCAAACCAGTGGTAGCTGCCGCCTAGTTGGGGTGACTCCGCATAACTTCCACCAGACCTGCCCCTTCCCTGATTCCCATGCATGCCAATATGTACTGCAGACTTGTTGAGATTGCCCCTCGTCCCATTTAGCTCTGGTACATGTCAATGAACATTGAAGCCTAGTTCAACCCAACCAACCTACTATCCAGCCTACAAACATCCTGGCAGGTACATTTCTGTCTAGCCACCCCTGCCCTGTCCTGGTTTTCATGCTCTCCAGTGGGAGTGGTAACCCAAAAGGGGGGTGACCACTATATCCCTACTAGGCCACTCCCACTCAAAGATTATGCGCTCTCCAGGTGGTTCTGGTATTTAACTTGACAGAATTATCCCCCAGTGCCAACCTCTGCCATCTGATGCTGTGGCAAAGCCCAACCAACCTTCACCAACTCTTATTTTTGCTTGTACCAGTCGGAACAATTGGAACAATCAGCCCAACCTGGCCCTTCCCCAATTTAGCTCACATGAGGCCCACAGGTGTTGTAGCCCTGCTGGTCTGGTCTGCCCCCATCCCAACTCATGCTCTCCAGTGGGAGTGGTTGTCAAGCAGGGGAGCCCAAATTCCCCTTCTGGCTTTGCCCTGTCCTTCCCGGTTCTCACCTGTGCTGTTTGGGTGCTGCAACCACATCTGGTATGGCTCACCTCACCTTGGCATTCCTTAATGTGCACTGGTATGTGTTGCGACCAAAGTTAGCCTGACCCACACTCTATGCTGGTGCTCGGATTCGCCAGCAGTTGATGTGAACAGGTTCAGCCTGGTTTGTCCCCCAACTATGCCATATGTATGATGGTGGGTATCTTCCTCTGGCCTGGTCTGGGTTCCCCCATATCATGGTTCTTGCGCTCACCTGTAGGGACTGTGTTCTTACAGAGGAGTTTCCCAGGCTCCTTCTTCAGACCCTCTCCCTATTCCAAGTCTTGCTCATGCTGATAGTTCCATGCTGGCCTTCAATCCATTCCAATTCTTGGTGTTGGCTGTTTCACCCCAGCCAAGGCTTCTACATACCCAGACACTGCTCACACATGGCTCAGTAGGGGCAAATACCCAGCCTAGTCAGTCCTACATCTACACAGGTTCTCCAGAGTGCCAGATGGTGCTGGCATCTAAACTACCTTGGTGCGCCCAGCCCCAGTCCACATTTGTGCCTAGGGAGATTGAAGCCATATCCAGACCAGAACACAGCCCCCACTCCGGCTCCTGCACCCTCCAATGGGAAATCCCAACCCAGCAAGGGTGTACACTCACAGCCCCCCAACTGAGTCTATTCCCAGTGCTAGATTATTCTGGTGTCAGTGGGTGCTCTGACCCAGTTGGCTTAGCCCTTCACCTCTCTCAGCTTTTGCCTTTGACGCTGTAGTATCCCTGCCTCATGCAGACCAGTTATTGTAAGAGTCTAGGTTGGAATGACATGTGCTCCATCCTGATTTCTATTCTTTTTTGTGAGTTGAGGTTTGCTTGGCCCTACCTTGGTGCCCTCTTCCCGTTGCAGCTCAGCCCACCCCACATTCTGTTTTAGGATTCACATTTGGGTGGTGATGCCTTGACCTGCCCAGATTGCCATCGGTTCCTTTACCCATAGGATGGCAGATGCCAAGGTCACTCCTAACTTGGGGTGGTGCCATCGCCACCCCAGCTTGTGAGCTAACCTGCGGGACTTAAATTTCCACAGGGTTGGGCCCACTTCCCCCACAGAGTCTATCCCTGGACCAAATTTGATGATGTGCTGGTTAGTGTCTTGACCCTGCCAAATATGACCAGTCCACTATTCCACCACTCAGTCAGGTAATGGTACCTAGCTCTGTCAGCCAAGCCACCATCCATAGCTTTGGTGTGAACTGATATGTGGCCATCAGTGATGCTCTATGCTAACAGCCCATCTCAGGATTCCTAATTGGGCTGGGGAATCAGTTTGGCCCAAATAGATCTTATGGTTACCCTCTCCAAACCAACAGGTCTCAGTCCCAATGTTTACCCAAAAGTTTCATGACACTGTTACTGAGAATCACCCAGAATTCATCTCTCATCTACACCAAAGCTGGCCTTATTCAATGGTGTCCTTTGGCAGCAATTTCATATCCTAAAAACCCCAGAGCTTGCTGCCTGGAGGCCAGCAGGCAGAGCCTGGCAACACTGGGTGCACTTCCACCCAAAGCCAAGGACTTGGTCACTGCCTTTTGGCAGTGGCTTTGGCCTGAGTCCCCAGCATTGGGTCTGGCCTGGCAGGGGCACCCCTCCGCAAAGCCTCCACACTGCGGGGAGCTGCAGTTGCCCCCAACCCTAAGGCCTGAACCCCTCCCAAAATCATCCTGCCCAAGATGATAGCAGCAGGGCAGACCTGGGACTTTAATTCAGTTACTAAGTTTACCTCATGTTGTACTTACCCTGAGGGAAGAGCTCTCTTGGGCCTGGAGAAAGCCAAGGACTCGGTCAATGCTTTTAGACAGCGGCTTTGGCTTAAATCTCTAGCATTGGGTCTGCAGACTGCACTCTTGCTAGTGAATACTACAGCCCATCCCAGCTTGGCAGATCACATATCCTGTCCAGGCTCTCTTTTATGCCAGCATGTGATAAGGCCTGGCCCAGCGTGGCCTGCCCTCAGACCTGGTCCACATAAATGCTGATGTGTGCTGAAGACTGGCCTAGCCTGAACCTCCCCACATCCCAGATTCTTGTGCTCCCTTTGGGGAAACTGCAGACTTATAGGGGAGTTCTCCTAGTTGTGCTACCAGTCCTACTCCAAGCTCTGAATCTCACTCATGTCAGGAGGGGCAGTGTCCCTGCTTGTTACGATCTGCCCTCAGTCCTGGTCCTTGCATGTGCTTGTCCCACTTTGTCTCCTCACGGACCCAGCTTCCATGAGTGTCAGGTGGGTTCGGGTCAGATGAGCTTGTTGTCCACCCTGCTTTGGTCTGTCACCACCCCCAGTTCTCCATGTAAACCAGTAGGTACTCTAGTCGCATATGGGCAAGTCTGCAAACATAGTACACAATCTATGCCCAAATCCAATTCTTTTTCACTGTGGTTGGTGCTGTGGCCCAATTTCATGAGGCTCATCCTTGTTCTGACACTCATGGCCAGCTACTGTGAACTAACCCAAGCAGGTATGCCTCCTAGCATCAGCCTTTGCTTGCATCAGTAGGCAGTGGGTGATGCTATTTAGCCCAGCCCACTTCTCCTACATCAGCAGGTTCCTTATCCTGACCCAGACGTGACTTCTGGTTTCCCTGTCTAAACCATCCATCTTACTTCTCTTTCTGCAAGTCCACTGGTGCAGTGTTTGGAAGATCACAGATATCACTCTTCCCCTGTCAAACTTGCCATCAGCCAATCCCACTTGAAAATGTCCCCAGGCTCCCTTCCCCAGGAAAGCTACAGCAACCCGGACAGGAGCCACAGTGACATGTCACAGCCTAGAGTTCTCCAACTTCACCAGTTACCACATTACAAATAATAAAAAAGGATAAACAACTCTGCTGGTGTAGTGGGATAGAAAACACAGATTTGGTATTAACAATGCCCAGAATGCCCACCAGGTACTAGCTGCTTTTCTCCCAGCATTAAAATAGTTGTCTATGGAGTAGGCAGCTTAGGCAGCTGTGTTCCATTTCTGATCTGCAGTCCTTGTAATAAGCCTCAGAATGTGGTGGAAGATGGCTTGCATGTTTTGGCCTCTGCCATCCATGCACTTTGACCTGGTCTAGTTTCAGCTGTTATGACGATGTAGGGAATAGGAAATTCTTGCTCTTTTTCTTTCTTTCTTTCTCTCTCTTTCATTCCCTCTAACTCTATTTCTTTCTATAGAGTGAAAATTAAATAAATATTTAAAACAGGCCGGACAACCATTTAAAAATATTTTTAAAGTTTATTTAGAGTTCACTTTTTGTTGTTGTTTAGGTTTTTAGGTATAAATATTTTCTCAATGTTTGGCTCCCTATATTGTATACCATTTGATAATTTTGATAAAAGAAATTTAGATGTTTTAAAATTTGATTAATGCTACGCTGCTGAAAAATTGCAGTGCAGTGTCTACAGAAAGCTAAAAGTGGAAGATAACTAATTTGGTTAGTTGTCAAAGGACGTGATAACCACTGTCTTACTTTCTTGGTGTTATATATTTAGAGAAGATTATTTAGAGAGAGAGAGAGAGACAGGGCTGAGAGATTGGGAGGGAGGGCGTGAAAGAGGGAGAGAACTTCCACTAGCGGTTCACTCCAAACTGTCCATGATAGCCAGGGCTGGGCCTCCCAGCTGGGTGACAGGAATCCACACACATCTGCAGCCTTCCCACATGCATTCTCCAGGAGTGGATCAGAAGGGGAATGCTGGGACTCAGACACTTGCTTCCATGTGGGTCCACGGCATCGCAAGCATTAGCTGAACATGCTGAGCCATATTTTCATGAAGTTTCTTACACATGTGTCAGAAACAGTGTGGCATCTCTAGAAATCTGACATGTGAGCAGCACTCGTTGGGTTATGTGGCAATGTATGTCACTGAGATAATCAGATTTCTTTGTCCTTTGTACTTCAGTTACAATGAACACCCACAGGATTTTATGCACATATACTTTAAGTCTTCTTAAGCAATGATAGGTGACTTATGCTAGCTATAGATCACAATAATATACTGACAGTGAATCGCATTCCAGAAGCTTCATGGGAAGAAATTACAGCAAGGAGAGTTTTCTGATAACTTACTGATTCAGCCAGAGTAGGAAGAATTCTCAGAGCTCAATGAAGACACAAGTGTTTTGCCAAAATTTCTATCCCAGCACCAAGGATAGCAATATTGAATTACATGAGTTTCAGAAATGGATGGGGATATTCTTATGATGTTTTAAAATTTTATTTTTAAACATTTTATGCATATAAACAGGTTTAATATATTTTCTAAATAAAGTTCTAAGAAATTAGTCATATTTCACTGACTCAATTGTTCCTTCCTCCTTTTTCTCTACAAGCATGTTATTTAAACTTTTTATTCATAGTCTTAATGATAAGTAAAATAAATGAAGTGCATTGACCTACTGGATAACACACAGTGCAATGCAATGGGTCATTCATCTGCAGTGTACTCAGAGGAATTAAGCACTAAAAAATAGCAGTGAACAGACTAAGTAAGCTCTGTTTCCTATTCTGATAGATGCATCACAGTGTCTGACCCCATGGCCCGAGACACAAAGTCATTGATTCGGCTCAGCTCCAACACCATGGTTTCGACTATCATTTATGCAACAGCAGTCTTTTCAGAGCTTTCTTCATGTCTGTGTTCCTCAGGCTGTAGATGAAAGGGTTCAGCATTGGTGTAACCACTGTGTACATCACTGAGGCTGCTGAAGTTGAGGCTGAACTTGGGGCTGCACTGGCACTGAGATACACACCTATGCTTGTGCCATAAAATAGGGAGATGGTCAAGAGGTGAGAGGCACAGGTGGAAAAGGCTTTATACTTGCCCTGTTTTGATGAGATGGCACGGATGGAGGAGGCAATTTTAGAGTAAGAGTAGAGGATCCCAGACAGGGGACCACCCCCTAAAAGCACAGATGCAAAATACATTATGAGGTCATTGAGAAAGGTGTCAGAACAGGCTCTGTGGACCACCTGATTCAACTCACAGAAGAAATGAGGGATTTCCAGGTGTGTGCAGAAGCTCAGCCTCAGCACAAGTAAGCTCTGCATCAGGGCATTCAGGACACCAATGACCCAGGACACCAGAACCAGCTGCACACAGATTCGGGGATTCATGATGACTGTGTAGTGCAGAGGGTGACAGATGGCCAGAAACCTGTCATAGGCCATCACAGCCAGAAGAAAATCATATAGTCCTGCAAAGAGTATGAAGAAAAACATCTGTGTGATGCAACCTGCAAAACTGATGACTCTACTGTGTGTCTGGATGTTAACCAACATCTTGGGAATGGTGGTGGAGGTGAAACAGATGTCAGAGAAGGACAGGTTGGTAAGGAAGAAGTACATGGGTGTGTGGAGGTGTGTGTCTGTGAAGATGGCCAGGACAATGAGCAGGTTCCCAGTGACACAGATCACATACATGGAGAAGAACAGCCCAAAGATGAGAGGCTGCAGTGCTGGGTCCTCTGAGAATCCCAGGAGAAGGAATTCTGAAAGCTGAGTTTGGTTACTCAGTTTCATGTGGTGTATATCACTATCAGGAAGTTTTTGAACCTGAAACATAATCATAAAATGTAGATGTAAACAACACAGCAGAAACCCCAAATTTATATTTTCCCCTTTGGATGTGAATTTAGAGATGACTTGGTACTAATTTTGGTCCTTTCAATTGGAATCACTGACCAATAATTTCTTTCTACCCTCCATGCTTCCCTAAAGCATCAAATAATTCTCAGATATAATGAGATATTCTTTGACCACTTGAGAAATATCTATTCATCAGAGCTTAAAAACTCACCATTGATTTTCCAGTTAAATGTATGAAGGAAAGATCAGGTTGGGGGAAGAAGCAGTGTATAATGTGTGGTTCCATGTATCTTAAGAGATAAAGAGATTCAATTCTGATCATGAAATAAAGTGATCCTTAAGCACATGGGACAAGTGAAGGCAGAAGTGCTAGGATTGTGAGCAAATGACTCAATCATGTTAAACAAAGAGGAATCACCAAGGGTGACAAATGATAAGAAAGGCTCAGTGTGGAAAAGGTTGGAAGTATATATGAAACTGACTTATGAAGACTCCATTTGCAGAACTAAATTTTTGTAGATTTAATATATATCTATTTGGAACCCAAGATGAATTAGTGACATTGACAACAGAAAAAACACAAGCTTTCACACATCCTCTTCAATTTTACAGAACATCCAGTAAAATGTCTTACAAATGCAGCTTAAACCTTCATTTATTTTTATGCATACATTTGGCAAGATAGTTGTTTGAATTTTGATGACTTTTTGTAAGTATGGATTAAGGTATAAATATGTATCAGATTTTGGAGCAAATCAATCTACCTTGTAATTACATTTTTCATTGCATTAAAATAAATTCAGGTATGCTTCAAAGGACTCCATGGCAGAAAGAAAGCTGACAACAATGGCCAATATTTGCAGGTGGGAAGACAATAAAGAAAGGAATAAAACTCTCTCACCTGATTGCATACCAGGAAAGTGCTGAAATTGCAGGACAAAATGAGAGTGACAGGAAAGCCTTGAGTGTATCCAACTCACAGATGATGTAATAACTCTCAAACAGGTTGTTTGATAGAGTTGTTCTTGCTGCCTGGTTAAGATAACACTGAGTCATGTGAGAGCACAGTGTGAGAAGACAGACGATCCTGAGACATGTGAGTTCCAGCAGCTGCTACTATCAGGATTTCCATGCAGACATTTGCCCTCTCCTGGTCCTTTCCTGTCAATACCAGGACAGTCAGGTGCAGCAACTCTTCCCTGCCTGAATGGACAGAGTGGTGACTCAGTACAGAGGCTGTTCCAGGGCCAAGAGTTGCGATCTTGGCTTCTCTAGTTTCATGTGTTGGACATTGAGGCCCCTTCTCACTGCCAAATTATTGTGACCTCACTCATCACATATCCACCAAACAGAAAATTCCCTCTACTTCCTTCAGATCCCTCAATGCTGCAAAATATGTATGTATCAAGGAAACTTATACCACTCATTATCTATTAGAATTGATCTTTTCTTGCCCTCATTTCTTCATTAGCAATGTTTACTGCCCTTGGAGATCCAACATTTCCCTCCCCATTAATAATCACTGACAAATACATTCATTAGTTCAGTATAGCAGTCACCGCCACACACCTATTCCAGGTGTTAGCTAGGTTAGTTCAGTTCTAGGTTAATCACAGGGAAAAGTTGTGTCCACAGTCTGGGATCCCTCCTGCAGTGTCTGACAGGTTCACCTGCATGGCAACTGTGTGACTAAAGTGGCAGTATGCCCAAATTTCCTCCCTGGATGGTGGATGCTGTCGACTGAAGCTCTGACCCAGGCACAGCAGAGGGAAGGAGGGAAGCTCTGGTCCCTGAGCCAGATTCAGGACCCCAAATGCAACGAGCAGGCTGCTTCTAGCGCAAGGTTGCACAGTCTGAGGGAACACAGCAGAGGAGCTACTTACAGCTCCTGCCACCTGCTCATTAGGCAGCTCCCTGACCTCTAAGCACTTACTGGCCCTGAGGGACTCTGGCCATGACAGAAAGCCATTTTCTTACAGGTGTTTCCCAAGAGAGCATGATGGACTCAAGTGAGTACTCTCTCTCCTCCTGCTCTGTGGCAATTGCAAATAGCTGACATTTAGTTACATTTAGTTAAAATGTTGTGTTTAATGAGACAAGCCAGTTCCTCTAAGACAATTATCATGTGCTACTCCTAGTATGTGGTAGTTAATGTTGAACACAAAAACAATGTAGAAATGGCGAGAGCATCTTGAGACTTGATTGTTGCTTCTACTTCTTGTAAGCTGTCATTTCTCTAATTTTTAACTTGTTGAATATAATATTAGTGGTGCACTAAATTGAGTAATATATTGCAGTTAATATTTTAACTCAGTTTACAAGAATTTATGGTTATCTATTACAGATTAGAGTTATAAGTTTCTCAGTACATATATAGGATAATACATATTTTTGAGATTATTAATTTTTATTGCAAATTCGGACTTACAGAGAGGAGGAGAGGCAGAGAGCAAAATCTTCTGTTTGATGATTCTCTCCCCAAGTGACTGCATGGTCGGAGCTGAGCCAATCCAAAGCCATCTGCCTGGAGCTTCTTTCAGGTTTACCATGGTTCCAAGGCTTTGGGTCTTCCTCAACTGCTTTCCCAGGTCACAAGCAGGGAGTTGGATTGGGATGGGGCTGCTGGGATTAGAACCGACACACACATGGGATTTTGGTGTTTTCAAGGTGAGGACTTCAGCTGCTAGGCCACTGCACCTGGCTCATTACTTATATAGGATAAACTTTAAGGAGATTCAAATTCAATTACCAAGATTTGATTATTACACAATGCTTACACATATCAATTCTCATATTATATACCATAAATAAATGAAAATGGTTTATTTAAGTCTTTTAAAAAATAATTTAGTTAAAAAGGTGTGCATATATATGAAAAAATAAAAGTGAAATCTGACTATTCAATTGGCCTATCTCAGAATGGGCACACACAAGCCATAGGTCTAAGAATACCCATGTGAGAAGGTATTCTTATAGGTAACTTTGGAGACTCCCTTGCTGACTGCTGCTTCCACTGATGAGCGAGAGAGCTGGGACTGGTCTTGGGGCAGTCAGAGAGTTGGACTGGCGGGGCTGGCTACCATACTCATTGACAAACACAAGAGCCTTAATGGCTGCAGACCAGCTGATCTAGGACATAGCCTAGCTGACAAGTGCCAAGACTAGATATGAGTCACGTTTGGCAGGACGGCAGCATCCCCTGGCAGATGCAAGACCTGGTGGTGGGAACATTGCTGGTAAGGGAACTGTGGGCACTTCTCTGCTTGGCTGTACTAATTACTTGCCTCAGCACACATCAGTTCCTGTGTGAATTGGGGTTGGGCACCAGTGTGTCCATCAGATGGTGCAGGTGATAGACTGAATCTGACCCAGTCCTGTCCAGTGCATGCAAGCATCAAATATAAAGTCACCCTGGGTGAGGTTTCCTGGAGGATTCTCCAACTAGATTACAGGATTTAACCCTGGATACAGGTGTTGGGACTGGGTCTCGTCAGTTGCTGATGCCTGAGTAGTGGACATCATGGGAGACAGGACACCAGTTCATCTGGGACGGCAGGGAATGTTGAGTATAACATCAGAGGATGGCTCCTGCCAGCACCAGTGAGTTCTGGAGTCTAATCCAGAATTGTCTGCCCCCAGACCAGCCAACATATGGACTGATGGCTGCAATGGCCTTGCCCAGCATTGTCTGCATAAAATCCTGTTTCTCACACTCACAAGTGTTTCCTCTGCCCAAAAAGGATGTCCAAGAGTTCCCCTACTTGCTTTTTCCCAATCAGGGTCTTGTTTGTGTTGGCAGGTGTTTCAGTGCAACCATACCTGGCACACCCACAGACTGCACTCTTGTTAGCGGACACTGCGGCCCATCAGCTGGGCAGATCACACCACTGAACAGGCTCTCTGTATATCAGTATGTGCTCAGGCCTGGCCCAGCGTGGCCTGCCCTTAGACCTGGTCCGCACAAATGCTGATGTGTGCTGAAGACTTGCCGGGCCTGAACCCCCCAGCCCTAATTCTTGCATATATGGTCCTACTTGGCTTCCACACACTCCCAGCATCCATAAGTGTCAGGTGGGTTCTGGTCAGATAACCTTGTTGTCCACCCTGCCTGGGCCTGTCACTACCCCCAGTTCTCTACGTAAACTAAAGGGTGCTAGAGTCCCAAGGACACAAGTTACTATACAATCTATAGCCAAATCCCACTCTTTTTCACGCTGGTGGGTGCTGCCACCCATCATCACATGGCCCATCCCTGCGCTGACACTCATGGGCAGCTTCTATGGGCCTATCCTAGCTAAGGATGACACCTAGCACCAGCCTTTGCATGCACCAGCAGGCAGTGGGGGATCCTATTTATCCCAGCCCGGGCCTCCCATGTGGGAGGTGCCTCGGCCTGACACAGACATGCCTCTGGTTTTCCTGTATACACCATTCCATCCCACCTCTTCTCCTGCAAGTGCAGCGGCCCGTCTTTGGAAGCCCCCGAAAGTCACTTTTTGACAAATTTGCCTTCATTCACTCCCACTCTAATGTGTCCCCAGACCCTTTCTCCAGGCAAGCTGCATCCCCTGCTTCCTGGGGACTATGGTGATGTGTCCCAGCCTGAACTTTCCCACGTTTTTTTTTCTCCATTTAAAAAAGAAGGAAGGAAGATAAAAGTTAAGCAACTCCGCTGGCAGAGTAAGATAGTTAGCACAGATTTGGCACAACCATGCCCAGAATGCCCACCAGCCACTAGCTACTTTTCTCACAGCATTGTAATTGCCTAGGGGCAAGGCAGCCCAGGCAGTTGTGCTCCATGTCTGGGTATGGCTTCTCCTCCTATTCCCCCACCCCCTAGAACAGAAGGGAGAAACAGAAAATTAGAAAATAAAGATCATACACACTTTTCCCTAACCCTTGTCTTACTCAACTCTGATCAACAGTGTTAACATCATGTAAAATAAATTAAATTATTTATAATTTTAGGGCTATCAACAGAATAGGTTTCATGTATTTCATACATAAAAATCTAAGAAATCTGTCATACATTCCTGCCTCAATGTCCCCTTTCTTCATTTTTTCTTGAAATTTTTACAGTAATGTAATTTCAACTATATAAGCCTAGTCTTAACCACAAGTAAAAAGCAGAAAGACTACTGCCATATAGGAGTATAGGTAAGGGCTAATACAATAATCAAATCACAAGATGCCAGTTTCATTGTTTTTAAAACTTTATTAGTGATGATGTTTACATAGGTGATCAGGGTGGGAAGGGTCAAGGATCAGGGGGTAGTGGATGAGACCCTTGTTTACACATTTTCTTCTTCTTCTCCCCTTAGAAGGAGGAGAGTCAGACACAAGAGGAGAAACCACGCCCAGACTCCCAACTGCCACATACCCCCAGGGATGGGGAAACTGCTACCCAGTGTCATCCCAGGGTCCCCAGTGTGGAGTATTTTCTGAGGGTTCTGTTCATGTGTTTTTTTTTAAGATTTATTTATTTTATTACAAAGTCAGATATACAGAGAGGAGGAGAGATGAGAAGATCTTCCATCCGATGGTTCACTCCCCAAGTGAGCCACAACGGCCGGTGCTGTGCCAATCCAAAGCCGGCAACCAGGAACCTCTCCCGGGTCTCCCACATGGGTACAGGGTCCCAAAGCTTTGGGCCATCCTCAACTGCTTTCCCAGGCCACAAGCAGGGAGCTGGATGGGAAGTGGAGCTGCCGGGATTAGAACCGGTGCCCATATGGGATCCTGGGGCTTTCAAGGCGAGGACTTTAGCTGCTAGGCCACGCTGCCGGGCCCAACTTGCATTTACTTTTAACATATTGGTTACTTAATATTATGTCAATTAATTCCATAACAATGTTAATTGTTGCTGATGGTATGTTGGAGCTTTTAGTTGATCGGGATGATACTCTGCTGGCTCTGCCTTCAGACCAGAGAGGGTCTCCCTAAGAAGCCGTTGAACTTGACTGGACTATAAGATGCTGGACTATATGTTTGGTATATGCTTGCAAAGAGGGAATCTCAACTGAACTTGAACTGTAGTTATGCAACAAGGTGGAGGAATCTACCATGGGGGGAGGGTGTGGGGAGGGGTGGGGAGAATCCCAGTACCTATGAAACTGTGTCACATAATACAAAGTAATTAACAAATAAATTAAAAACAATTAAAATAACTCCAAAGAGAAACAGGGCTTTTCCCCAAATTTCTTTCCCAGCACCAAGGAGAGCAACATTGAATTACATGAGTTTAACAATGGATGAAATGTTATTGTGAATTCTTTAAAATTTATTTTAAAATTTTGAGGGTTGTGTGTTCAGGTCCCCTGGCCTGCATCCTTGTCTTACCTTGTGGTGGGTGCTGGGTCCGTGAAATCCGGGTTGGGGCATCAGGCACGTTCAAGTCACCTGTCCCAGGTTCTTGGACTACTTCTGTGGTGGGTACTAGGTCCATCAGCCCTGAGTGTGGGATTTGATAGGATTTGGGTTGCCGGGTCTGGGTCCTTGGTCCATTGAATGGTAGGTGTCAGATCCGTGATCTTCAGGAGCAGGGTATCCAGTGGGTTCTGGGTCTCCTAGTCTGACACTTCGTCCTTCCTGCATGGTGGGTGCCACGACCTGGGAGTCGGTTATCTGGTGGTTATTTCTAAGAAATAAGACATCTTCCTTGCATCCTCTCCCCTTCCTTCATTTTTTATATAATTTCTTACAATAATGTAATTTCAACTTTTTAATCGCAACTTTAATGATTAGAAAAAAACGGAAGGACCACTGTGGCACAGGCATATTGGCAAGGGTTAATAAAATAATCAGTCACAAGATAGCAGTTTCATATCTATATATCATGGTTTATTTGTGTGTATTCTGTACTAGCTATCACATATAAGGAAAAGCATGAAATATGTGACTTTTTGATGTGGCAATGTTATGGAGTGCAGCCACTGATTGTTCCTTCACCTCTCCTTGTATATTCTTCCCCACATGTCCTAATTTGGATTATGTACGCAGATGAGTCCAATTAGTTTTTTTTTTTAGCTACAAGTCCAGTTCCATTTCCTGCCTGTCCCAATGAGCACCAATTAACTCCTTAACCCACATCACTTAGGTAAGTCACAGGTGGGCAGGAGCGAATACCTATCAACTGAGAGGGGATGGTATTGCATTGTTGTGTAACCACTCCCCTCACAAGCTCCTTTAAAAGGACCATGAAGTGGGAAATTTCTCTCTTTCTGGTCAGGTGTTTCCATTGCTCTGGCACCTTGACTCTTGGCTGATCCAGGACAGGTAATCCCCTGAGCATGGCCCATGTATATTGCTTTCATTGGATTTATGATCTGTTATTTTATTATGTCCTGGTATCACCAGCTTGGTTAACAAAGACTCCTTAATAAAACCTTAGACACATCTAGTGTGATCTCGCTCGCACCCTGTAACAGCTGGAATAGAATATCTAAAGCTTTTATAATAATGCTTCTTAACTACATGTGATCTAAAAAATAAACTAATGAGATAAGAAAGATAATATTAAACTAACGGGGTCCCTCATCCAGCGAGTGAAACTCCGACACAGGTGATTGCTCTTATGAGGGTTTATTGAAGGACAAACTAATTATATAACTTAACAAAACAAGAAATCCAAGTATAATACAGAAGGGCAGTAGCTACAGCATATTTACAGGCTTCCTCTTCTACTACTACTACTACTACTACTCTACCACTACTCCTCTTTGTTCTCTCCTTCTTTGTTCTCTCTCAAACTTAGGTTAAAACCCTATCAACAGCCAATTCCAACAGGGCTGCTTGGCCACGCATCAAACACACCAGTCACAGCCTTGATCACGCACACACACACCAATCACAACTCTGATCACGCGCACACCATGCAGACTGCATGAGACCTTGAACCAATCTTCTGCAACTTCCTAAAACTTGTTTACTGCCTTTGTGCCGTGAGAAGACAATAACAAGCGCCATCTTGGGACATAGTCCCGCTCTCCACATTAAACAGTATCATATGATGTCATATGATAAGAAATTGTACCATAAGATATGTGAAATTTTCAGTTCTGCACACTTAACCTCATGCAACTCAAGGAGCATGTGTAAGACTAATGCTAATTAAGATTCCCATCAACACTGCATGTGGGATACATATGCAATGGAATACCACCCAGACATCCAAAGAATGAAATCTAATCTTTTTGCAATAAATTTGGTGAACTGGAGCTCGTTATCCATACTGAAAAAGTCCAGCTCCCAAAAAGAAAAAATGTTTGTGGTCATTAAAATGGGATTAAAAAAAGTAAAGGAATTAATCGCAAAAAGTGGTATAGGCCCTGTAAAAATACACATGGATTTAAAGTTTTTAGCACATAGATTATCACCACATGAACATCGATTTCTCCATGAAATTTTTGAGTCCCTTTTATTTCTGGAACAATAAAGGTGGGAAAAAGAAGAAGTCAGAAAGTTTGTTGAACTACCAGACATAACACACAGTGCAATGCATTTGCAGTGTACAGAGAGGAATTAATAATAATTATAATTATTTTAATAATAATTAATAATAATAAAAGCAAGACAGTGAACAGAACTAGCAAACACCACTTCTTCCTCTGATAAATAAATCACAGTGTTTGTCCCTGAGGCTTGAAACATGCAGTAACTGATCCTGGTCAGTTAACCCGATGCCATGGGTTCCACTACAGTTTATGGAGCAAAAATCTCTTCAGAGCCTTTTTCATTTCTCCATTTCTCAGAGTGTAGATGAAGGGATTCAGCATGGGAGTGACCACCGTGTGCATCACTGAGGCCATGGCAGTGGAACACGAATTACGGATAATAGAAGAACCAATGTACAAACCTAAACCTGTGCCATAAAATAAGGAAACAACAGAGAGGTGAGAGGCACAGGTAGAAAATGCTTTATACTTGCCCTGAGCTGAGGAGATGACATGGATGGAGGAGACAATCTTGGAGTAGGAGTATAGAATCTCTGTCAATGGACCTCCTGCCAGCAGCACAGCTGCAAAGTACATTATGAGGTCATTGAGTAAGGTGTCAGAGCAGGCACTGTGAATTACCTGACTCACTTCACAGGAAAAGTGGGGGATTTCCAGGTGTGTGCAGAAGCTCAGCCTCAGCACCAACAAGCTGTGTAATAAGACATAAAGCACACTGATCACCCAGAACAACAGAACGAGTTGCATTCAGGGCCACAGATTCATGATGACTGTAGTTCAGGCGGTGAAAGATGGACACAAAGCGTTCATAGTCCACTACAGCCAGAAGAAAGTTGTCCAGCAATACAACAATTATGAAAAAGAACATCTGTGTGATGCATCCTGCATAGCTGATGGATCTGTTCTGCATCTGGATATTCACCAGCATCTCAGGGATGGTGGTGGAGGCGAAGCAGATGACCACAAAGGACAGGTTGGCGGGGACGAAGTACATGGGAATGTGGAAGTGGGTGTCTGAGAGGATGGCCAGGACAATGAGCAGGTTCCCACTGACAGTGACCAGGTACATGGAAAGGAAAAGTCCAAAGATGAGAGGCTGCAGGGCTTCATCCTCTGAAAGTCCCAGGAGAAGGAATTCCACAACCCATGTATGGTTCATTGGTTCCATGTTGATAATGTGACTACCTAGTGGAGTAAAAAACAGCACAGAGGTGAGTGCTGAGTGCCCTGCAGAAACATTATCATTTTTATAAATGGGTCCCTCCAGAGTCCCTCTGCTCTTTCTGATGAAGAATTTCTGATGAGTCCCATTTCCGTGTGAGACTGTGCACCTGCACCTATGAGATTCATTCATGCATTTGAGAATGAATTTTGACCACTCATGTTCCTGGCACCGTTTCAACAATGTGTGAGTAGCCATGAGAACCCAATGTACTTAATCCTGAAGACCGAATGCAAGCAAAGAGAAACCATGCAATACATCACTTCATGCTGATGTATGCTTGGAGGAAAGCAACAACTTTTAAAGCATGGGAGATGGATAAGGTTGTACTACTTATGTCGCAGATCAGAAAAAAACAGCAAAAAATGTGTCATTTGAACAAAGATTAAGAGCTCAATGAACATAAACAGGTGCACCACATTGTCTTGGAAATGATGTGTCTGGCAAGAGACACTGGCAGGCAGCTGACCTGTGAAGGGGCTCTTTGCAGGTGATTAAGACAACTGTGGAAGACTTGCACAATAGGAATGAGCAATAGGGAAATGTTGACATGGACCAGAGAATATTGAGGCAGGAGGCAGGCTCATCCCCTTGACACTTCAAGATGGAGGGAGTCCTTCTGTCCAATGTCACTGCATTTGATCATTTTCTGATGAGCTACAAAGACCTTTCTTGAAGTCCACCTTTGCTTGTGTGTTCTGGCTACTGTTATGTGTGACCTTTGAGGACACAGGTGTTCTTGATTTACAATATGCCCATCTGAACCTAAAAGTATCATGATGTCAACAATACACTGAAAAGACGGAAGACCCTGAAAACTTTGCTTTAGCAGCTTGTATTGGTAGTTGTGGATTGCACAGCCCCGTGGAATCCACTGCTCCCTGTAAACAGCCCACAAGTGAGAAAAATCACAACCTTGCGAAACTGTCAGCATTCAAAACACAGTTTGGGTTTTTCAGTATGACAAAGCCAATAATCATGACCTTGAACCAGTGCACTCTGGAGATAGTATGATGTGCCTAGGTGCCCATTTTCTGTTACTGTCACCACTAACCACCTCCACAGATGTACACACACAATAATATGCATGTACACACCAGGCATGTTGGAGCATCAAAAAGTTAGTAGAAATTGGCACTATCTCTTCCTTCTGTATTTCTACCATCTCCTTCTAGCCCCAGTGACGCACATGGTGAAAACCATGGTCCCCTTCCTCATGTGGCACGAACGCTCTACCCATTCCATCACATCACTGGACAGGAGCTCTGCGAGGCTGTCACTGTCACACTAACCATCCCTATGGATTGTGAATGTTACCCATTACTTCAGCTTTTGACTCTCCTGTGGGCTACATTTCTGTATGTCCATTAGCTTACTTGGGCTGGAATATTTTTTTTAACATCCCTAATAATTCGAAATGTTCCCAAGGGGGATCTGATACGATCAGGAAGCTCCTCAGAGAGGTCATTAGAACTTTCACTGATCTTGGCAACTTGCCTGGTCCAATTATATCTTCTCGATATCCAGCATGAACAAAATAAAAAAGAAACAGCAGGTTGAAATTCAAGAGTCTAATAGAACAAAGTGATGATATCCTCAAGGCATTGAGAAACACACAGACTGAATGCTACTGCATGAGCAAATGAGCAAAGAGAATAAACCAGCCATTCACCAAAGTCAGCACACAAAGAACACCGTAATTTGGCTTGGGTTTTTTGTGCAAACCAGAATTATTTTCCTGTGTCTATTACATATTATTTGACAGTTGGTTTGTTTAAGGTCTGATGGCTGCTAAGGGAAGGCTTTCATTTTCCCTTTGAAGTATTTCATATTTATTATTCCATTATTCCGTGTCTCTATCTTGTGTCATAACCCCATTGGGCATTCTATCTTCCTAGTTCTCATCTTTGCCCAACCTACACACACTCTGTCATGCACACATATTTACAGAAATAGCCATTTCTTGATTTTACATGACATAACACTCTCCATGGGATGTGTTCCTCAAGACATTATGTCACAGGCATTTCTTTAAGTATGGGATGTCTTTCCTTTGTTCATGCAAGGGCTAAATGAGTAGTCGCCATACTTGTTTTATTTCTGTGTCAGTCATGGCATGGTTCAGGGAACAGGACTACATAATATAGAAACAGATTTGAAGTAAGGAAATGGCAAGAACAGGAGAAGAAAAACAAATCATTAAGATTTTGCAAAAATGTTTTAAAACAAAGAAAGTCTCCAGCATGAGCTGCGTAGCAAGTTTAACATAAACATAGATTCACACATCAATTAGTGACTATCTGATCAAAATATATGACACAGGATATTCTGGCATAGAGCAGATTCAACGTCATAATTGATTGTCTTGAGTAATTGTCATTTAGATAGTATGTGTATTTATTATTCCTTACAATTTTGTTTTTTAAAGTTATTAATTTAAAAATATTTTGAGATTCAACAGATTTTCAAATATATAATATTCTCTTCATATGTAGAAATTCTATGCATACATATTATTCTTTCTTTACATCAGGGATATTTCTCACGTCATGTGGGGTTCATGACAACGAACATAAAATGAGGAGACTAAGGTAGAGTATTCAAGACAATATTAGTTTCATAGCAAAAGAGTGTTACAATTTAAATAGCAAAGTTTGAAACATTTCATAAGTTTGACACAGGTGTCTATCAGCAGAAACATAGAGTGGGTCCACAGTTCACATACCGTTAAAGAGGATCAAAAGACTCAGAGACCTGAACTGTGGTTTCTGTAACAAGCTAAGCACCTCTGACAAGGCTGGTGTCCCTTATCAGAGCTGCAGTTTAAGTCCCAGCTGCTCTGCTGCAGATCCAGCTTTAGGGAAGCACCTGGGAAGGCAGCAGAAGCTGACCCCACTGCTCATCTGCATGGGAGACCCAGATGGAGTTCTTGGCTCCTGAGAAGGCAGAAGAAGCTGACCCCATGCCTCATTTGTGTGGAGACCCGGATGGAGTTCCTGGCTCCTGGGACAGCAGCATAAGGTAACCCCACTCCTCAGATCGCTATCCACCACAAAGGAGACCCAGATGGAGTTGCTGGCTCCTGTGAAAGCAGATGGTAGCCCCAGTTCTCAGATCTCTGCCCTCCACAAAGGAGATCCAGATGAAGTTCCTGGATCCTGGAAAAGTAACAGAAGCTGACCCTAGTGCTTAGATCCCTGTCCTCCACATGGGAGACCCAGTTGGAGTCAATTCTCCTGGTTTCAGCCTGGCCAGACCTGGGTATTGGAGTGGATGGAGACACTCACTCTCTCCTTCTCTCTGTCATGCTTTCAAATGTTTAAAATGGTTCTAGGGTACTATTCATCTGTCTCGTGTCTATTTTCATTTTCACTTTTAGCACCAGCATCCAATTTTCTTTTTTTAAAAAAAGATTTATTTATTTTATTACAAAGTCAGATATACAGAGAGGAGAGACAGAGAGGAAGATCTTCCGTCCGATGATTCACTCCCCAAATGAGCCGCAATGGGCTGGTGCGCGCCGATCCGAAGCCGGGAACCAGGAACCTCTTCCAGGTCTCCCACGCGGGTGCAGGATCCCAATGCATTGGGCTGTCCTCGACTGCTTTCCCAGGCCACAAGCAGGGAGCTGGATGGGAAGTGGAGCTGCCGGGATTAGAACCGGCGCCCATATGGGATCCCGGGGCGTTCAAGGCAAGGACTTTAGCCGCTAGGCCACACCACCGGGCCCACCAGCATCCTATTTTCAAGACACGCTTAACAGTTCCATTGGGAGTCCATCTTTCATTTGGAAGTAAAGATGCGTGTTACATTGTAACTTCATGTCTGAGTATGACAGTTTCTAATACACAGCTATTGTGCTTTTCCTTAAATGAAAAATCATAAAACAAAATCAACACAGGAACAAAAATAGAAAACTTATGGCAACAAATAGAAAACAGAAGGCAAAGCTTTGTAGAACATTGGAATTTGAACAGTTTGGTGCGTACCGATATTCTTTGATTTCCGTTTGAACTTCTTCATGGTATGAGTTACATGTAGGGCCCAAAATAAATTTAACTTTCTGAGGGTCAAATTTTTATATGCCATTTGTTTAGTAAAAAAAGAAAAGAAAAAAAGAAATCCAGCAGTGTAATACCTAATTGAGGAAATCCAGGAGGAATGATTAGACTTTCTAAAACTAGTTGATCAAATGTTCAAGATGACATTTTATTAATCACTGATCCATTTATATTCTCCCTATCATATTTCAGTGCAAGCTACTTGTTAAGCAGTAGCACAAATAAGCCCATCAGGTAAGCATATGTGGAACCCATGTGGTTAGATATCCAAGGTAATATACTTCTCAGGGCTAATAAGAGCATCACTTACTTTTTCATAAAATAATTTAAAGTATAAATAAATTTAATATTTTTAAATAAAATGATTGGATAGCATAGGAATTTAACAGTAGCCAAAGGCTTAGCATACAACTAACCATCATATTTAACAAGTAACAAATTAGCGAAATCACAATTTCCCAGGAGTAGAAACAACAATCAAATCTCAAGATGCTCTTTCCATTCCTACATAATTTTTGTGTTCAATGTTAACTATGTCATATTATGGGAAACACATGATAATTGTCTTAGGGTGAGGAACTAAATGGCAGCTATTTGCGATTGCCTCAGGGCAGGAGAAACAGAAAGATGATTCACCCGAGTCCACCATGGTCTCTTGGGAAACACCTGCAACGAAACAGCGTTCTGTCATGGCCAGAGTCCCTCAGGGCCAGCAGGTGCTTAGAGGTCAGGGAGCTTCCTAATGAGCAGGTGCAGGGAATTGTAAGCAGCTCCTCTGCTGTGTTCTTTCAGACTATGCAACCCTGGGCTAGAAACAGCCTGCTTGGTGCCTTGGGAGAAGCAGCCTGGTTTTTGCATTTGGAGTCCTGATTCTTTCTTAGATACCAGAGCTTCCCTCCTTCTGATGTATCTGGGACCAAGCTTCAGTCTCCAGCATTCACCATCTACCATCTACCATTCCCATGCAGGTGACCCTGGCAGACACCGCGGGAGTGGTCCCAGGCTATGGATACAGTGTGCGTTCTTAGTTGTCACCCAGGAGCTGAGCTAACACACCAGACAGTTATGGGCTTGTTGACTCCTGTACTTAACTACAGAATACAAATGTCAGTGATTATCAAAGGGCAAAAAATGTTGGATCTCCTAGGGCAATGGTCTGTGCTAATGAAGAAATGAGGGCAAGAAAAGATCATCTCTCAGAGATAATGAGAGGCTTAAACTGCCTAGAGTACATGGAGCCAACTTTGCAGCATTTGGAGCTGTGGGGGAGCAGAGAAGCAATTTTGTTTGTCCAGGGACATGTGGCGCAATGAGGTCTTTATTAGTTTTCCAGTGCAAGAGAGACTGGTCATTCCCCATTCAAAATTAATTAGAGGAGGGGAAATGAAAACCCCATAGCCCTGGAACAGCCTCTGTACACTGACTCACAGCCCTCCTCATTTGATTCATCACTGACGGTCCCTGTACAGAAAGGAAAGCACCAGGCAGGGGGGAATATTTGCTTGGAAATCCTGATAGGAGCAGTTGCTGTACACACAGGTCTAACAGTCTTCTCTTTGTTCTCACACTGCATTCTCAGATGACTCAATGCTAACAAAGCAGTAAGAAGGGCTCTGTTAAAGACACCTGCTTGACAGATATTGCATCATCTGTGAGTTGAATACACTCAAGGCTTTCCAGTCACTTGCATTTCTCCTGCAATTTCACACTTTCCTGCTGTGCTGTCAGGTAGGAGAGTCTTATTCCTGTCTTTATTGTCTTTTTACATACAAAGATTGGCCATTTTTGACAGCTTATGTTTTTCTGCCACGGAGTTCTTTGATCTGTACTTGGAGTGTTCTTTAGTGCAAAAGGAAGTTGTATTTAAAAGGTAAGTTTGTTATGGTCCAAATTGTCTGGTGCAAAAGCATTTTAATTCATACTTATAAGAGGTAATCAAAAATTTGAGAACTCTATTTTGCAAAATGCATACATAAAAATGAGTGAATCTGTTAGCTGCATTTTAAGACATTTTGGTGTACCTTCTTAGTAAAATTTAACAGAACTTGTGAAAAGCTTGTATTTTTCTATTGTCAAATCACAAACTCATCCTGAGTTGCAAAGCCATTGCAATTAAATCTACAAAAATTTGACTCTGCACACTGAGTCTTACTAAGTCACTTTTACATGTATTTCTAGCCTGTTCCACATTGAGTTGTTCTCATTTGACATCCTTTATGAGTTCTCTTATATAGCTGATTGAACCATTAACTCATAGTGACACACTTCTGCCTCCAGTTGTATGATTAAAGATCATTTTATCTGCAATAAGCAGAATTTGCATCCCAGTATCTCTTAACATACAAAAGCCACATATTATACGTCGCTTCATCTCCTGCTTACCTGTTCATGCATTTCCTAGGAAAATCTATAGTGAGTTGGTAAACACTGATGAAATTTTTAAGGGGTCAAAAAATATCTGATTGAATGTGAGAAGTATTTGATGCTTTAGGGAAGGCCTGATAGTGGAAAGGAATTCTTGGTCAGTGATCCCACTGGAAAAGAGCAAAATGGGACCTTAGCCATCTCCTAATGTGGGAGCTACATTCTGAACAGGAACACATGAATTTTGGATTTGCACTCTGTTATTTACATTCTGTTTGTATAAATATGCTTCAGGTTCAAGTACATCTCCCTGAAAGTGATCTGCACTACATGAAACTGAGCAACCAAATTCAGCTTTCAGAATTCCTTCTCCTGGGATTCTCAGAGGACCCAGCATTGCAGCCTCTCATCTTTGGGCTCTGTTCCTCTCCCTGTACCTGGTCACTGCAAGTAGGAAGCTGCTCATTGTCCTGGCCATCCTCTCTGACTCCAGCCTCCACACACCCATATACTTCTTCCTCGCCAACCTCGTCATTAGCAAATGTCGGCTTCAATGCCACCACCATCCCCAAAATGTTGGTGAACATCCAGACTCAGAACAGAGCCATCAGCTATGCAGGCTGCATCACACAGATGTTCTTCTTTCTGCTATTTGGAGGCCTGGATGACTTTCTCCTAGTCGTGATGGCCTTTGACCGACTTGTGGCCATCTGTCACCCCTTGCACTATACAGTCATCATGAACTCCCAGAAAAAGTGAAATGAATCAGGTGATCCACAGAGCCTGTTCTGACACCTTTCTCAATGACCTCATAATGTATCTTGCAACTGCGCTGCTGGCAGGAGGTCCCCTGGCTTGGATCCTATACCCTTACTCTAGGATTATCTCTTCCATCCTTACCATCTCATCAGCTCAGGGAAAGCATTAAGCGTTTGCCACATGTGCCTCTCATCTCTTGACCATCTCCCTATTTTATGGCACAAGCATAGGTGTGTACCTCAGTGCCAGTGCTGCCCCACATTCAGTCTCAACGTCTGCAGCAGCCTCAGTGATGTACACAGTGGTCACCCCCATGCTGAACCCCTTCATCTACAGCCTGAGGAACACAGACATGAAGATGGCTCTGAAAAGACTGCTGTTCCATAAAATATAGCTAAACCCACTGTGTTGGAGCTGAGCAGTGTCAGTGACTTCTTGTCTCAAGCCTCAATGATAGACATTGCGATGAATTTGTCAGAGGAGAAAGCAGAGCTTTCTTGGTCTGTTCACTGTTTGTTTCTATTGTTATTATTATTATTTATTACTCTGGGTACACTGCAAATGAATCACCCAATGCATTGCAATGTGTGTTATCTGATATGGCAACACTTTCTTTCTGATTTTGCCTTTTTCCCATCTTTATTGTCAATTTTGTTTCACAAATCCAAGGGGACTCAACAATTTTGTGGAAAATGAGAGTCAATGAGGACAGTTTAGGTGCTGTAAGACTTCTAATTCCACGTGCATTTTTTAGAGTGCCTCTACATTTTTATAATGAATTCATACAAGTTTAAATTCTATTGAACTGCCACTTATATTTGCTTTTGGAATGACCTTTTTCGGTATGCATACTGATATCCAGTTGCACCAAATTTAATGTAGAAAGATAAGATTTCATTCTTTTGATGGCTGAGTGTTAGTCCATTTATGTGTACCACATGCTCTGTTGATGAGAATCTGTATTAGCATAGTCTTATGCATATTCTTTGAAGTGCATGAGGGTAAGTGTGTGGAATTGGAATGTTCACATTTTTCATGATATAATTCTTATCAAATAACATCTTATGTGCCTATTCAATATTCTCCTTTATTTGTTAGGAGTTTAATTTTTAGGTAACATGCATTTAAGAAACACCATAGTAAAAGGTTTAGATGTTTTATTCCAACTAAGACAGAAAAACACATATTTTTTGCTTTTTGTTATATATGATAGTTCATATATAGCACACACATAAGAACAAGATATGTACGAAAGGAACTGGCATCTTGTGACCTGTTTATTGTATTAACCCTTGTCAATACTCCTGCACAGCAGTAGTCATTCTGATTTTTACTTGACATCAAGACTATGATTAAAATATTTAAACTACATTACTGCATGAAGTTGTATAAGAAAAGGAAGAAAGGGGATATTAAGACAGGGAAATATGACTAATTTCTTCGAATTTTATTTGTGAAAATCCTGAAGCCTGTTTTCTTTCTATCCATAGAAATTTAAGGAATGAAGTTTTAAAAATCACAAGAACATCCCCATCCATTTGTTCAACTCACTTGATGCAACATTGCTGTCCTCAGTGCTGGGATAGAAATTTTGTGAAAATACCTGTTTCTTCACTGGGGTGCTGAGAATTCTTCCTACTCCTGGTAGGACAATATGTTATCATGAACCTGTTCTTGTTGTAATTCATCCCATGAGACTCCTGGAAGGTGAGACACTTGAAGGTGATGGTATTTTGCAAAAACTTTTAGGAGACCCTGTACTTAAGAAGATTTAAAATATCCATGCATAACACCTTGAAAGACAGCCATGATGGCTCAAGTAGCTGTTTTTGCCATGCCCATGGGAGAACAGGGCTGAGAACTGGCTCCTGGCTCAGTAATAAACTTATCCATTGTGAGCCTCTCTCTCTGTCTCTGAAAAAGAATTACCACGTGATTACTTTTTCAAAGTAGACAAAACAATATTTGTAAAACCTCCAATCTGTCGAGTTGTTGGCTGTGGGAGCTGGTGTGGCCTGGGGCGGTTGTCTGCCTGAGATGCCTCAAAACAGTGTTGACAATGTCTGGGTCCCCAGGGGCCCTTGCACGCTCAGGTTTAGCAGAGAGATCTGGTTAGGAATAGGGCTCATGAGTTCCATCGTATATAGGACCAGGAGTGCCAGGAAAAGAAGCAAAGTTTCAGAAGGTTGTGGTCCTGCTCATGGCCATCACTAGCCAGCTCTGCTCCAAGTGCCTACAGGAAGACATGTGTGCCCAATGGTGGCCAATACTGTGTTGGGTGGCAGCCTGGAAAGTTATTGCTACTCGTTGGAGCACCATCTACTCTGTGGCATGAGTAAAGGAATCTGTTAGCTGCACCACAAAACCAAAAAACAAAAATCCAACCAAACCAACCAACCAATCCCTCAGTTTTGCATGCTCTAAAGACTCCATCATCTACCCATCTGTATCTAGTGATGTGATGCTGGAAGGATTTTGTGAACCTACTATACATACATTTTCGTTTCATTCTTAGAAAATATTTATGGTACATGAATTTGCTCTTAACTTTTCAAACAGGTATTTAGCAAGGGTGACAAAGTGCAATTATGACACAGATTTATAAATCATGAGTTTAACATTATGAATGAAGAATTAGGGAAAGATGAAACCTTCTCTCTACTCTGCAGGAATCTTGTCTGTGTCCCTCCCATAGAGCATTGACAGACGTGGGAGTTGCTGATTAAAACAGCATAGAAAAAGAGTGTGTGGATAAGGCAAAAGGGTCAGTAATTTTCAATAAATAAGCAAGATTTCAGGGAAATGTCACATTTTTCTAGATTGTTTTGGTTTAAGTGGCTGTAGTAGGTCGACACAATGCTTCCACCATCACATCAGTAGATACCAATGGGTAGATGGACTGTAGTGGCATGGCAGCTGCTTGCGGGCCACTTTTACTTTGTTTTTCTAATTCATCAGTCAAATGTAATTTTTGCTCCACACATCGCTCCTTTCTCTGTGTTTTATATTTTGGGGAGTTCATGAGTCTGACTCTGGGTATCTGAAAGATTTTTGCGATGGTGTCTGGATCTAAAGGAGAAAATGCGGGAACATTTATGACAGGCACCAGATCCAGCCTAACCTTTTCCTTTTCACAGTCACCTGCACCCGGACCTCATCAGCTAGGTCATACTCATGAGTAGACTCCTCAGCTTCTCTCTCACTTTAGATGGAGACAACACTGGTCTATTGTCCTGAACCATACTGAGAGCCGCTCAGATCAAAGACACAGTCCAAAAATCTACAGGCACCTTCGTTCCCTGTCTCAATGACTTTTTCACATTCCACTTAAGTCTAAACCAAGTTTCCAAGTCCAAAGAGCCCTCCTCCAGGAACCAAGGATTAAACTCAACAACAGCCTTAAGAAAACAATCTATCCGAACTTGGGAGATTTGCACCCCATTTTTCTTAAGAACATGATGCACAGAAATAGCAAACAGAGTAGACTGAGCTTATCCCATTACACTGTAATAACTTACCTCAACAGGTATTTTGGCATCACCCGTGACCTCCAATGGGCTTGTATTAAGGTCCCTGTTAAGGCACCAATTGTCGATGATCCTCTGAGGAGATTAGGACCTGAAGTGTGGAGACCAGATGGAGTAAGATCAGGACATAAGGGATGCAAGGCCAATGAAGCAATGCACATTTCATTGAACTCTACAGGTTATATATGTACTAGGCAGGTTACCTAGGCAACCATGGAAAGCCCCCTAAAGGTAGGAAACAAGGAAATGAAGCTACAGTCACTATAACAGCAAAGGGGTAAACATGTTTTTCAGGAACGGATTGTGGCAATCAAACCAATTAACTGAGGAAGGGGATAAAATCAGCTACAGGCAACTAATGAGATAGGAGGCGTAAGGAGGTGCTGCTCATTCCCGGCCATGCTTGGCCAGCGAAGCAGCCACAGTCCCACACAGGAAGTCTGCTTCCTGCTAGCACTCTCAGTAAGCTGAGAGTGTCTGAGTTCTGGGATCCTAGGACATCTGATGGAATGGTTCAGAGATGCACTTCCACACTATTGCCAACTCTCAGGTTGCCAAATTGAATAGTATGATTTTACTTTTATTTTCAAATATATACTTTTCACTTTTAAAATTAATTATTTTAAAATATTTTTTCAAAGATTTATTTATTTTTATTGGAAAGGCGGATATACAGAGAGGAGGAGAGACAGAGAGCAAGATCTTCCTTGCAATGATTCACTCCCCAAGCAACTACAATGGCTGGATTTGAGCCAATCCAAAGCCAGGAGCCAGGAAATTCTTCGGGGTCTCTCACAAGGGTGCAAGGTTGCAAAGCTTTGGGCCTATCCACGACTGCTTTCCTAGGCTACAGGCAATGAGCTGGATGGGAAGCGGGGCTGCCAGGATTGGAACCAGCACCCATATGGGATCCCGGGCGCATTCAAGGCAAGGACTTTAATCACTAACTTATTGTGCTGGGCCCTTAAAAGATATTTTAAAGTAAGTATTTTCATTTATTTAGGGTGTATTATATGACAATTGATGTTGGATTAAAAATATTAACATATTTTTAAAACAACATATTAGTCACAGGCTTGGTGCAACTACCAACCATCACATTCAAAAAGTAAAAAAATTAGAGAAACTGGTTTCCCAGGAGTAGAACCACAATCAAATCTCAAGATGCTTTTTCCATTTCTAGATTATTTTTTCTATTCAGAATTTACTATGACTATTAGGGGAAACACATGATAATTATCTTTGGGGACTGGCTTATCCTACTAAGCAAAATATTTTAAAATGAGAAACTAAATAGCAGCTATTTGCGTTTCCTGTAGAGCAGGAATAAGAGAAAGAGGATTCACCTGAGTCCATCATGCTCTCTTGGGAAACACCTGCAAGAAAACAGCCTTTTGTCATGGCCAGAGTCCCTCAGGGCCAGTAGGTGCTTAGAGGTCAGGGAGCTGACTAATGAGCAGGTGCCAGGAGCTGTAAGTAGCTCCTCTGCTGTGTTCCCTCAGACTGTGCAACCTTGGACTACAAGCAGCCTGCTTGTTGCATTTGGGTTCCTGAGTCTGGCTCAGAGACCAGAGCTTCTCTCCTTGCCTCTGCTGTGTCTGCTACGGAGCTTCAGTCTCCAGCATCCACCATCCAGGGAGGAATTTGGGTGTCTATACAGCCACCTTCTTTTCGCAGTTCTCATGCAGGTGAGCTTGGCAGACGCTGCAAGAGGGTTCCCAGACTGTGGACACAGACAGCTTTCCCTTGGGATAACCTAAAACTGAACTATCCTAGTTAACACCTGGGATTGGCTGTGACTGCTATGCTTAACTATTGAATGCATTTGTTAGTCATTATCAAAGGGGACGAAAATGTTGGATCTCCTAGGGCAATAGTCATTGCTGATGAAGAAATGAGGGCAAGAAAAGATCAATTCTAATAGACAATGAGATGCATATGCTGCCTAGAGTACATACAGCCACTCAAAACCAATTAGACAAGAGATAATGACCACTCCTCTCCCTGGAACCACCTCTGCAGACTGAGTCACAACACTGCACATTCAGGCAGAGAACATTTGAAGTAACCGTCTCCATATTAACAGGAAAGGACCAGGAGAGGGGGATTGCCTGCGTGGAAATCCTGATAGTAGCAGCTGCTGGAACACAGAGGTCTCTGGGTCTTCTATAACTGCATTCTCACATGAATCAATGATAAATTAATAATGCAGTAAGAACAGCTCTCTCAAAGACACCTGCTCAACAGTTACTGCATTTTGTTTGAGTTGGATACACTCTAAGGTTTCTAGCCCTCACATATTCTCCTGCAATTTCACACTTTCCTGGTATGGCGTCAGGTGAAACACTTTTATTTTTCTCTTTATTACCTTCTAACCTACAAAGATTGACCATTGTTGACAGCTTTTTTTTGACATAGAATCTTTTGATGTACATTTGTATTGTTCTTAAGTGAAAACAGGTATATTTAAAAGGTAAGTTTGTCATGTTCCAAAATGTCTGGTGCAAAAAATATCTTATTCCACATTAAGACAGATCTCAAGATTTAAATCTCTATTTTTCAAAATGTATGGACAAAAATTAGTGTATCATTTGGCTGCATTTTCCAAGACATTTTGATGGATCGTCTTGATGAAATTTAAGAGGATTTGGGAATGCTTGTATTTTTTTTTTGTTGTGAAAATCAGTAACTCTCTCTGGGCTCCAACTGCACTGTTACTAAATTTACAGAAATGTGCTTCTGCAAATTGAGTCTTAGTAGTTCAGTTTCATATATATACATATATATTTATATATATATATATTCCCAACCTGCTCTTGCTAGTTGTTCTTATCATTTGACATATCTTGTGATTCCTCGTTATTCTCCATGAGTGAATCACTTATTCAAAGTCATAGCACTTCTAACTACAGTTACACCATTTGAGTGAGGATCACTTTAACTTTCATAAGGATAATTAAATCCCATTATTTCTTGTGATGCATGGAACCACACATTGTACACTGCTTTTTCATCTGCTTTCTTGTTCATGCCTTTAACTGGAAAATCAATGGTGAGTTTTTAACCTCTGAGGAACAGAAATTTCTCATGTTGTCAAAGAGCATCTCATTAAATGTGACAGTATTGATGCTTTAGGGAAGATGTAGGATTCCAAACAATACCTGGTTGGTGATTCCACTAAAAAGAATCAAATGGGAACTAAGACATCTTCAAATGTGGAAGTTCAATCCTGAATGGGAAAGCACGAATTTTGGATTTCTGCTCTGTTGGTTACATCTTATTTTGTATGCATATGATTCAGGTTCAACTACTATTTCCTGCTAGTAACCTGCAACATATAAAACTGGAAAACCAAACTCAGCTTGCAGAATTCTTCCTCCTGGGATTCTCAGAGGACCCAGTACTGCAGCCTCTCATCTTTGGGCTGTTCTTCTCCATGTACCTGATCACTGTCAGTGGAAACCTGCTCATCATCCTGGCCATCCTCTCTAACCCACAACTCCACACGCCCATGTACTTCTTCCTCGCCAACCTGTCCTTCTCTGACATCTGCTTCATCTCTACCACCATCCCCAAGATGCTGGTGAACATCCAGACACAGAGCCAAGCCATCAGCTATTCAGGCTGCATCACACAGATGTACCTTTTTATATTCTTCATAGGATTAGAAATTTTACTCCTGACAATGATGGACTATGACCGGTTTGTGGCCATCTGTCACCCTCTGCACTACACAGTCATCATGAACTTCCAAGTCTGTGTGAAGCTCGTGCTGGTATGCTTGGTCATTGGTGTCCTGAATGCCCTTATGCAGAGCTTACTGGTGCTGAGGCTGAACTTCTGCACACACCTGGAAATCCCTCACTTTTTCTGTGAGTTGAATCAGGTGGTCCACAGAGCCTGTTCTGACACCTTTCTCAATGACCTCATGGTCTATATTGCAGCTGTGCTGCTGTTGGTTGTTCCCCTGTCTGGGATCCTGTACTCTTACTCCAAGATCATATCCTGCATCTGTCCCATCTCATCAAAACAGGGCAAGTATAAAGCCTTTTCCACCTGTGCCTCTCATCTCTTGACCATCTCCCTATTTTATGGCACAAGCATAGGTGTGTATCTCAGTGCTAGTGCTGCCCCAAGTTCAACCTCAACTTCAGCAGCCTCGGTGATGTACACAGTGGTCACTCCCATGCTGAACCCCTTCATTTACAGCCTGAGGAACACAGACATGAAGAGGGCTCTGAAAAGACTGCTGTTCCCTAAATGATAGTGGAACCCATGGTGTTGGAGCTGAGCAGTGTCGGTGACTCCATGTCTCAAGTCTCAGGCTCAGACACTGTGATGAATTTACCAAAAGAGGAAACAGAGCTTGCTTATTTTTATCACTGTCTTGACTTTATTTTTTGCAATACTCAATTCCTCTGGGTATGCTGCAAATGACTGAACCATTGCACTATATGTTATCTCTGGACACTCAAAATTTCTTCCTGAGTATTCCTTTTCTCTGAATTTAAGGTCCACTTTGCTTAAGAAATACAAGACTCAAATATTTCATGGAAAATGGAAGTTGGGGAGGTGAATTCTATGTGCTCAAACTTTTAATTCCATATGTATCTTTAGAGTGTATAGAGTGCTTTTTATATTTCATGCCTACCATTTTTCTGTATTCTCTTTTAACTACCGCATAAATGTGTCTTTATAAGGTTTGGCCTATTTTAGTATGTATAATATTCCCCAGTTACAACAAATTTAGTGCAAGAAAGATAAGATTTTGTTCTTTTAATCCGGGTTGGTATTTCATTTTATATGAGCAACAGATGCCTGTTGATGGAATGTTAATTAACATATCAATTGCATATGCCCCTTGAATTGACTGAAGTTAAGTGTGCACAATTGGAATACCCAGTTTTCTCATGATACAATTTTGTCTCAGATAACATCATATGCACTATTCGATGTTCCCCACCTTAGCTTGCAAGTTTATTTTTCAGACAACATACATTTAAGAAACAATATAGGGGCTCGGCGGCGTAGCCTGGTGGCTAAGGTCCTCGCCTTGATCCCATATGGCCGCTGGTTCTAATCCCGGCGGCTCCACTTCCTCTCTGTCTCTCCTCCTCTCGGTGTATCTGACTTTGTAATAAAAATAAAAATAAATCTTTACAAAAAAAAGAAACAATATAGTAAAAGGGTTGGATGTTCTATTCCAGCCTCATCAATGAGACACATATTTTATTCTTTTCTTATATGTGAGAACTAATACGGATTACACACTAAAAAAACACAGGGTATAGGAACGAAACTGGTGAGCACTCCACTGCACATTTTGGCAGGCACAGGAACCAGAGCTGGGGACCAGTCCTGTGGTGGTAATTGGGGGTCACTCTGACTGGATGGCAGCTCCCCCTGTTTTATATGTAGACTGACCATTAGTTGCAAAGGGTTGGCCTGGGCCACAGCACCCAATGCTTTGCTGAGGATAGAGGGAAGAACAAATTGATCAGCTTGATAACAAACTGTTTAACAAAAGGAAACTCAGAGGTGGACTATGATAGCTAGTAGAGCTCAGAAAGATTTCCTCATCCTAAGAGCATTAATGCATGCAACATCTCATAATCACCAAAAACACATGAACAGAACCCTCAGAAAATACTCCACAATGGGGAACCTGGGATGACATTGGATGGCAGTTTCCCCATCCCCAGGGTTATGTGGCAGTTGGGAATCTGGGTGTGGTTTCTCCTCTTGTATCCCCCCCCACCTTCTATCGGGACAAGAAGGAAATGTGCAAACAAGGGTCTCACCCACTACTCCCTGATCCTTGACCCTTCCCATCCTGATCACCTATGTAAACATCATCACTAATAAAGTTTTAAAAACAATGAAACCGGCATTTTGTGATTTGATTATTGTGTTAACCCTTACCTATACACCTATACAGCAATAATCTTTCTGCTTTTTACTTGTGGTTAAGACTAGGCTTATATAGTTGAAATTACATTACTGTAAAAATTTCAAGAAAAAATGAAGAAAGGGGACATTGAGGCAGGAATGTATGACAGATTTCTTAGATTTTTATGTATGAAATACACGAAACCTATTCTGTTTATAGCCCTAAAATTATAAATAATTTAATTTATTTTACATGATGTTAACACTGTTGATCAGAGTTGAGTAAGACAAGGGTTAGGGAAAAGTGTGTATGATCTTTATTTTCTAATTTTCTGTTTCTCCCTTCTGTTCTAGGGAGTGGGGGAATAGGAGGAGAAGCCATACCCAGACATGGAGCACAACTGCCTAGGCTGCCTTGCCCCTAGGCAACTATTACAATGCTGTGAGAAAAGTAGCTAGTAGCTGGTGGGCATTCTGGGCATGGTTGTGCCAAATCTGTGCTAACTATCTTACTCTGCCAGCGGAGTTGCTTATTCTTTTATCTTCCTTCCTTCTTTTTTAAATGGAGAAAAAAAAAAACGTGGGAAAGTTCAGGCTGGGACACATCACCATAGTCCCCAGGCACCATGCATGGAGAAACGGTCTGGGGACACATTAGAGTGGGAGTGGATGAGGGCAAATTTGTCAAAAAATGACTTTCGGGGTCTTCCAAAGACGGGCCGCTGCACTTGCAGGAGGAGAGGTGGTATGGAATGATGTATACAGGAAAACCAGAGGCATGTCTGTGTCAGGCCAAGGCACCTCCCACATGGGAGGCCCGGGCTGGGATAAATAGCATCCCCCACTGCCTGCTGGTGCATGCAAAGGCTGGTGCTAGGTGTCAACCCTAGTTGGGATAGGCCCATAGAAGCTGCCCATGAGTGTCAGAGCAGGGATGGGTCATATGCAGATGGGTGACAACATCAACCAGAGTTCAAAAAATTGGATTTGGATGTAGATTATGTAGTAACTTACCTCTGTGGACTACTGCACCTTCTACTTTACGCTCAGAACTGGGGAGTGGTGACAGGCCCAGGCAGGGTGGACAACAAACTCATCTGACCAGTACCCACCTGACACTCATGGATGCCGGGACAGTGAGGAGACCAAGTGGAACCATCACATGCAAGGGTCAGCACTGAAGGCAGATTGTAACCAGCAGGGACACTGCCCCTGCTGGCATGTGTGAGATGTGGAGCTTGGAGTAGGACTGGTAGCAGAACTTGGGGAGCTTTCCTTCATGTCTGCAGTTTCCTCCTGGGGAGCACAAGAATCAGGGCTGGGGAGGCTCAGACCAAGCAAATCTTCAGCACACATAGCATTTGTGTGGACCAGGTCTAAGGGCAGGCAACGCTGGGCCAAGCCTGAGCACATACTGATATACAGAGAGCATGGACAGTGGTGCAATCTCCCCAGCCTGGATGGGCCGCAGTATCCACTAACAAGAGTGCAGTCTGTGGGTGTGCCAGGTAGGGTTGAATTGAAGCACCTGCCAACACAAACAAGACCCTGATTGGGAAAGGGAAAGCAGGGGAACTCTTTGACTCCCTTTTTGAGCAGAGGAAACACTGGTGTGAGAAACAGGATTCTATGCAGACAATACTGAGCAAGGCCATAGCACACCTCAGCACATGTGTGGGCTGGTTTGGGAGCAGACAATTCTGGATTAGACTCCAGAACTCACTGGTGCTTGCAGGAGCCATCCTCTGATGTTATACTCAACATTCCTTGCTGTCTCAGATGAACTGGTGTCCTGTCTCCCATGATGTCCACTATTCAGGCATCAGCAACTGAGGAGACCCAGTCCCAACACCTGTACTCCAGCGTTAGAGTCCTATAATCTAGTTGGGGAATCCTCCAGGAAACCCCACCCAGGGTGACTTTATATTTAATGCTTGTGTGCACTGGCCAGGGCAGGGTCAGATTCAGTCTATCACCTACACGATCTGATGGACACACTGGTGCTCAACCCCAATTCGCACAGGAACTGATGTGTGCTGTGGCAGTAATAGATATAGCCAAGCAGCGAAGTGCCCACAGTTCCCTTGTCAGGCATGTTGCAAGCACCAGGTCTTGCATCTGCCAGGGGCTGCTGCATTCCTACCAGACATGACTCGTATCTAATGCTGGCCATTGTCAGATGGGCTTGTCCTAGCTCAGGTGGTCTACACCCATTAAGGCTCTTGTGTTTGCCAATGAGTATGGTAGCCAACCCCACCAGTCCAACTCTCTGACTGCCCCACCACCATCCCAGGTCTCTCACTCACCAGTGGAGGCAGCAGTCAGCAAGGAAGTCTCCAATGTAACCTTACCATAGGTACTCTAGTCCCCAGGTCTTGTGTGTGCCAGCAGATACTACAACCCAGTCTGAGATGGCCCAACTGCATAGTCTAGTTTTACTTTTATTTTTTCATATATATTTGTCCCTTTTACGTAAATTATTTTTTTTTCAAAATGTTGCTTCTTTTTATTATCGTCATTTTATGACACAGTTCCATAGGTCCTGGGATTTCCCTTATTCCCTCCGCATTTCCTCCTTCCTCACTGAGTTCCCCTGTATCATTACTATAGTTTCAGTCTTCATACACAGGTATTTGTCCATCACTTTGGGCATGGACAATGTCAGAGAGTCCAGCATCCTAATGTCAATATATAGTAAATGGTTTCATTGAAAGTCCATCTTTGTCTGAAAGTAGAGATGCATACTACATTGTATACTCACATATAATATGATAGTCTTCATTACACAGCTACTGTACATCCCCTTCAATGAAAAACCACAGTACAAAATCAAAAACAGGAAGAAAATGATATTTACAATGCAATGAAGTTAAATAACATGCTGCTAGATATAAATTATTTTAAAATGACATTTAAAGAAAATATTTCCATTTATTTAGGGTATATAATATTAGAATTAATATGTGTAATCAATGTGTAAATATCAAATCATGGAAATTGAATTTGCATCTCCTTAAATATTATCTTATGTGATTGGGGCACGGAACAGTGGCCTAGTAACTAAAGTCCTCGCCTTGTATGCACCAGGTGCCGGTTTTAATCCCAGCAGCCCCGCTTGCAGCCAGCTCCCTGCTTATGGCCTAGTAAAGCAGCTGAGGACAGTCTGAATACTTGGGACTCTGCACCCATGTGGGAAACCCAGAAGAAGTTCCTGGCTCCTGGCTTTGGATTGGCTCAAATTCAACCACTGCAGTCACTTGGGGAGTGTATCATCGGAGGGAAGATCTTCTTTTTGCCTCTCCTCCTCTCTGTATATCTGACTTTGTAATAAAAATGAGTAACTATATAAGTATTGAGAAACTTATAAGTCTAATTTGAAATATATAATAAATTCTTGTAAGCTGAGTTAAAAATATTAATTACAACATATTACTCACAGGCTGAGTGTACCACTAACCGTAACATTCAAAAAGTAAAAATTAGAGAAATCAGTTTCCCAGGAGTAGAAACAACAATCAAATCTCAAGATGTCCTTTCCAACTCTACATTACTTTTGTGTTCAATGTTAACTATCACATACATGATAATTGTCTTAGAGGAAGTGGCTTGTCTACTAAACAAAAGTTTAAAGTGAGTAACTAAATGGCAGCTGTTTGCGATTGCCGCAGAGCAGGGAAAAGAGAAAGAGGATTCACCTGAGTCCACCATGCTCTCTTGGAAACACCTGCAAGGAAACAGCATTCTGTTATGGCCAGAGTCCCTCAAGGCCAACATGTGCTTAGAGGTCAGGGAGCTGCATAGGGAGCAGGTGCAGGGGGTTGTAAGTAGCTCCTCTGCTGTGTTCCCTCAGACTCTACAAGCTGGGGTTAGAAGCAGCCTGCTTTTTGCATTTGGGTTCCTGAGTCTGGCTCAGGGACCAGAGCTTCCCCCATTCCCTCTGCTGTGCCTGGGAGGTAGCATCAGTCTGCAGCATCCACCATCCAGGGAGGAATTTTGTCATTCATACAGACAATTTAGTCAAAGACAGGCCATGCAGGTGAGCTTGATAGACACTGTGGGAGGGATCCCAGACTGTGGACACAGACAGCTTTCCCTAGGTTCAGCCTAGAACTGAACTAACCTAGCTAACACCTGAGATAGGTCTGGGGTTGCTCACTGCTATACTTAACTATTGAATGTATTTGTCAGTGATTATCAAAGGGGAGAAAATCGTTGGATTTCCTAGGGCGATAAACATCGCTAATGAACAATTAGGGCAAGAAAAAATCAATTCTAATAGACAATGATTGGTATGAGTTTCATTGATTACATATAGCCAACTTTGCAGCATTGGGAAATCTGGAGGAAATAGAGAGGGTATTTTCGGTGTCGGGGGATATGTGGTGGAGTGAAGTCGTATCAGTTTTGCCGTGTGAATACAAACCCTGGCCCTGGAACAGCCTCTGCAGATTGAGTCACCACCCTGCCCATTCAGGCAGTGAAGAGGTGCTGTTACTGACTGTCCCAGTATTGACAGGAAAGGACCAGGAGAGGGCAAATGTCTGCATGGAAATCCTGATAATAGCAGCTGTTGGAACTCTCACATCTCAGTCTTCTGTGTTCTCTCACTGCACTCTCACATAACTCAATGTTATCTTCACCAGACAGTAAGAACAGCTCTATCAAAGACACTTGCTCATCTGTGAGTTGGATATACTCAAGACTTTCCTGTCACGCCCATTTTCTCCTACAATGTCAGTGCTTTCCTGGTGTGCTGTCAACTGAGAGAGCTTTATTCATTTCCTATTGTTTTCTTACCTACAAAGATTGGCCATTGCTGTCAACTTTGTTTCTGCCATGGAGTCTTTCGATGCATATTTGAGCTTAGGTTAGTGCAATGAAAAATGTATTTACAAGGTAAATTGTTTTGCTCCAAAATCTGATACAAATCCATATCTTAATCCATGATTACAAGAGGTCATCAAAATTCGAACAACTCTATTTCTTAAAACAATGTATCCATAAAAATAAGTGAAGCTTTTATTTGCATTTGTAAGACATTTTACTGGATGTTCTGTAAAAGTTAAGAGGATGTGTGGAAATCTTGTATGTTTCTGTTGTCAAAATCACTAACTTGTCCCGGGTTCCACACCCACATATATTAAATCTACAAAAATTTAGTTCTGCAAATGGAATCTTCATGAGTCAGTTTCATATATATTTCCAATCTACTCATGCTGAGCCTTTCTTATCATTTGGCACCCTTGGTGATTCCTCTTTGTTTAACATGATTGAGTCATTTGCTCAAAATCGTAGCACTTCTGACTTCACTTTTCCCAAGTGCGTGAAGATCACTTTATTTCATAATCAGAACTGAATGTCTTTATCTCTTAAGATACATGGAACCACACATTATACACTGCTTTTTCCCCTGATCTATTCTTCTACATTCAATTGGAAAATCAATGGTGAGTTTTTAACAACGGATGAATAGATATTTCTCAAGTGGTCAAAGAATATCTCATTATATGTGAGAAGTGTTTGATGGTATAGGCGATTATCGAGGGTAGAAATGAATTATTGGTCAGTGATCCCACTGGGAAGTACCAATATTAGTACCATGTGATCTCTAAATGTGGGAGTTACATTCTGAATGGGAATGTATAACTTTGGGGTTTCTGCTGTGTTGCCTACATCTGTTCTTTATGAATATGTTTCAGGTTCAACTACTTCTTCCTGATAGTGATATACACCACATGAAACTGAGTAACCAAACCCAGCTTTCAGAATTCCTTCTCCTGGGATTCTCAGAGGACCCAGCACTGCAGCCTCTTGTATTCGGGCTGTTCCTCTCCATATATGTGATCTGCGTCATTGGGAACCTGCTCATCATCCTGGCCATCTTCTCTGACATCCACCTCCACACACCCATGTACTTCTTCCTCTCCAACCTGTCCTTCTCTGACATCAGCTTCACCACCACCACCATCCCCAAAATGTTGGTGAACATCCACATGCAGAGCCAAGCCCATCAATTACAGGCTGCATCACACAGATGTTCTTCTTCATAATCATTGCAACATTAGATGATTTTCTTCTGGCTGTGATGGCCTATGACCAATTTGTGGCCATCTGTCACCCCCTGCACTATACAGTCATCATGAATCCCTGGCTCTGTGTGCATCTGGTTCTGTTGTGCTGGACCATTAGTGTCTTGCATGCCTTGCTACACAGCTTGTTGGTGCTGAGGCTGAGCTTCTGCACACACCTGGAAATCCCACTTTTTCTGTGAGTTGAATCAGGTGGTCCACAGAGCCTGTTCTGACACCTTTCTCAATGACCTCATGGTCTATATTGCAGCTGTGCTGCTGGCAGGAGGTACTCTGTCAGGGATCCTCTACTCTTACTATAAGATTGCCTCCTCCATCCGTGCCATCTCATCAGCTCATGGCAAGTATAAAGCCTTTTCCACCTGTGCCTCTCATCTCTTGACCATCTCCCTATTTTATGGCACAAGCATAGGTGTGTACCTTAGTGGCAGTGCTGCCCCAAGATCAGCCTCAACTGCAGCAGCCTCGGTGATGTACACAGTGGTCACCCCCATGCTGAACCCCTTCATCTACAGCCTGAGGAACACAGACATGAAGAGAGCTTTAAAAAGACTGTTGCTCCATAAATGATAGTGGAACCCACAGTGTTGGGGCTAAGCAGTGTCAGTGACTTCACGTCTCAAGCTTCAATGTTAGACGTTGTGATGAATTTGTCAGAGGAGGAAACAGAGCTTGCTTAGTCTGTTCACTGTCTTTTTTTAATGCTTAATTCCTCTGAGTACACTGCATATGCCTGACTCATTGCGTTGCACTGTGTGTTATCTAGTAGGTCAAAACTCTGTCTTTAACTTATCCTTAATACTATGATTAAAATGTTTAAATAACATGGTTTTAGAAAAACTAAAGGAGGAGATGTCTGAGCCAGAGAAATATGACTAATATCGTACAATTTTATTTAGGAAATATATTAAACCTGATTTCTTTATATCCATAAAAGGTTAAAAATAGAATTTAAAAACATCATAAGAATATCCCCTTCCATTTCTGAAACTCATGTAATTCAATATTGCTATCCTTGGTGCTGGGATAGAAATTTTGGCAAAACACTTGTGTCTTCATTGAGCTCTGAGAAATGTTCCTACTCCGGCTAAATCGGTAAGTTATCAGAAAACTGTCCTTGTCGTAATTTTGCCCATGAGGCTTCAGGAGGTGATATACTGTCAATTTATAGTGCTTTTCAATAGCTAGCATAATCTACCTGTCATTATTTAATAAGACTTAAAATATACGTGCATAAAATCCTGTGGGTGTTCATTGTAACTGAAGTACAAAGGACAAGGGAATCTTTTTATCTCAGTGACATACATTGCCACATAACCCAATGAGTGCTGCTCACATGTCAGATTTCTAGAGATACCACACTGTTTCTGACACATGTGTAAGAACCTTCATGAAAATATGGCTCAGCAGGTTCAGCTAATGCTTGCGATGTCATGGACCCACATGGAAACAACTGTCTGAGTCCCAGCATTCCCCTTCTGATCCACTCCTGAAGAATGCATCTGAGAAGGCTGCAGATGTGTGTGGATTCCTGTCACCCAGCTGGGAGACCAGGATGAAGCTTCTGGCTTCATGGAGGCCCAGCCCTGGCCATCATGGACGATTAGGAGTGAGCCAGCTGATGGAAGATCTCTCCATGTCTCTTTCCCTCCCTCTTACTCTCTCAGTCTCATTGTTTTTAACATGAGCTCTCAAAATATGACACAAGATAGTAAGACAGTAGTTATCTTTTCCTTTGGCAACTAAACGAAATTAGTTCTCATCTTTTATTTTAACCTTTCTGTAGACATTGTAATGCCATTTTCCCGCAGTATAGTATTAATTCGTTTTTTAAATCTTAGTTTCCTTTATCAAAAAATATCAAAGTATTTGCAATATATGGAGCCAAACTTTGAAGAAAATTCCATACCTAAAAACAAAATGAACAACTAAAACAGAACTATACATAAAGTTTTAAAACATTTTTAACAACGTTATCTTGCCTGTTTTAAATATTGATTTTTCTCTTTATATAGCTAGAAGAAAAAGTTAAAATGAATGAGAGTTAAAATGAAAGAGACAGAGAGAGAAAGAGAAAGAGAGATTTCCTATTCCCTACATGGTCGTAACAGCTGAAACTAGACCAGGTCAAAGCACATGGATGGCAGAGGCCCAAACATGCAAGCCATCTTCCACCACATTCTCAAGCATATTACAAGGACAATGGAGTACAACTGCCTAGACTGCCTTGTCCCTGGCAAGTATTACAGTGCTGGGAGAAAAACAACTAGTAGCTTGTGGGCATTCTGGGCATGGTTAATACCAAATCTGTGTTAACTATCCCACCATGCCAACAGAGTAGCTTTTTCTTTATTTTTTTTTTTTCTTGCTTGCTTATTTAAACAATAAGTGGAGAAACTGGGGAACTTGAGGCTGGGACATGCCACCATGGCTCCAGGCAGACGGCTTCAGAAGGAGGCCTGGGTATATATTGGAGTAGGAATGATTGAGGGCATGTTTCATCTGAGAAGAATTACTTCCGGGGTCTTTCACAGACTGGGTCACTGAACCAGCAGGAAGACAGGTAAGCTGGAAGGGTTTAGACAGGAAATATGTAGTACATGTAGCTGTGAGTGTCAGAGCAGGGATGGGTCATGTGAGAATGGGCCACAGCACCCACCACAATGCAAATGAAATGTATTTGGGAGTAGATTCTCTGTTAGGAATGTATATTTGCTTCTGTGGGATTACAGCCCACTCTGGTTTACATGGAAAGCTGGGGATGGTGACAGGAGGCTGTGCACCCTGAAGCTACAGTGAGATTCCTTCAAGCCCTCGAGAATGAGTCTTGACCACTCATCACGTTCCAGGCACTGTTTCAACAGTGTGTGAGCAGCCCTGAGAAACAAACCTCTCTAGTAGTGAAGACTTGAAGACTAAATGTAAGCAAAAACAAATCATGCAACACATCAAAAGATACTGAAGTATTTATGATGGGAAGGAAGGCAACAGGCTTTAAAACACATGGGGAACAGATAGGGTTGCATTACTCATATCTCGGTTGCATAAAAGCCCAGCAAATTATGTGCCATTTGGACAAAGATCAAGATCTCAGTGAACATATAGTAGGTGCACAACATCATCTGGGAAATGATGTGTCTGGCAAGGGACACAGGCCATTCAGTGTCCCTGTGGAGGGCTCATTTCAGATGACCAAAGGCACCATAGAAAAATGCCAACAACAGCAATGAGCAGCAGGGAAATCCTGAGAGATGAGTCAGACAATACTAAGGTAGGCAATAGGCTCATCCCCCTGACCTTTCAAGGCAGAGGGAGTCCTGTCCCATGTCACTAAATTTGTCCTTCCTTGAAGTGAAAAGGGTGCTGCTCTATTTCCACCTGCACTTGTGTGTTCTGGCTATTGTATTATGTGTGATATTGAAGACACATATGCTCTTGAATTACAATACACCCATCTTAACCTAAAAGTATCATAAACTCAAAAATACAGTGATAAGAGATGAGTTTCTGAACACAGCTTTAGCAGCATGTATTGTAGTTGGGGATTGCACATTCCTGTGGGATCCATGGCTCACTGCCAACTGCCCACAAGTGAGAGAAATCGCAAGCTTGTGAAACAGTATTCAAAGCACAGTTTGGGGTTTTCAGCATGAGAAAGTCAATAATCATGACATTGAACCAGTGCAAGCTGGAGACTGTGTGATGAGTCTTGTGCCTTTTTCTGTTAGTGTCACAGATATACACGCACACACAATAACATGCAAGTACACACTGGGCATGTGGCAGCATAAGAAATTTAGTGGAAATTCACACTGTCTCTGACTCCTTCATGTGGCACTATGCTCTACCCATTCTAGTTACATCATTGGAGAGGAGCTCTGTGAGGCTGTCATTGTCACACTAACTGTCCCTATGAAATGCAGACAGTACCCATAACTATAGCTTGTGACTTTCTAACTGCATACATTGCCATATATCCATTATCTATCTGGACTGGAAGAATTTTTTAAGGTGCCCAACAAATAGAAATATCTCCAGGAAGGATTTAACAAGATCAGGGACCTATTGAGTGATAATTATACTTTGCACTGGTTCTGAAAATGTGCCTGTTCCAATAATGGCTCTTTGATGCCCAGGAAAATAAATAAACAAGCAAAAAGACAAAACAAAACAAAACACACAAAAAAAACCAGCAGAAGGTTAAAAAAAATGGATCCAATAGACCAAAGTGGTGATATCCTTGGACAATGAGAAACATTCCGAATGAACACTATAATAAGAAAAAATGAGCAAAGAGATTAAAGCAGAATTTCCTCAAAGTCTGCACACAAAGAACAGCAACATTTGACTTGGAATGTGTTGTGTCAACCAGAATTATATTCCCGTGTCTATTGCATACTATTGGAGCAGCTGGTCTCTATGAGGTCTGAGGGTTGCTGAGCGAAGGCCTTCATTGTCCTTTTAGGGATGTCATATTTGTTATTTTGTTATTTTGAGGTTTTTTCTCTTGTCTCACAAACCCATTGAGCACACTCTGATTCTGCTTCTGATCTTTGCCTAACACACAGGGTATGTCATGCACACATTCATTATAAAAGTAACTATTTTACATGAAATAATATTCCCCTTTGGATGTGTCCCTCAAGACATTATGTCACAGACATTTCTTTAATTATGTGGTGTTTTCCCTTTGCTTGTACAAGTACTAAATGAGCAGCCACCTTACCTGTTCTATTTCTCTTTCAATTCTGACATGGTCTAGTGAATAGGGGTGCATAACACAGAAACAGATTTGAGTAAGGAAGTGGCAAAAACAGGAGAAAAAAAAAACAAATCACTAAGATTTTGCAAAAATGTTTTAAAGCAAAGAAAGTCTCCAGCATGAACTGCATAGCAACAGTTAGACACAAAATTATATTCATAAATAAATTAGTGCCTATCTGATTACAAAATATGTGACATGGGATATTCTGGCATAAAGCAGATTCAATGTCATCATTGATTATCTTCATCAGTAATTGTCTTTTAGATAATATGGCTATTGACTTTAAAATCCTTGCAGGTTTTATTTATTTTAAAAGTATTAATTTAAAAATATTTTGATATTGAACAAATTACCCAATATTTAATATTCTCTTCACATGTAGATATTCTATGATGCAAAATATTCTCTCTCTACATCAGGGATATTATTTCACATCAGGTGGGGTTCATGACAACAAAGTGATGAGACTAAAAGTAGAGTATTCAAGACAAAATTGATTTCATAGCAAAATAGTGTTACAATTTAGATAACCAAGTTTGAAACGTTTCATAAGGTCTGACACAGTTGTCTCTTTAACTGGAGAAACACAGTGGGACCGCCCCTCATATATTGTTATGTCTATGACAAGCTAAGTGCCTCTGACAAGGCTGGTATCCCTTATCAGAGCTGGAGTTTGAGTCCCAGCTGCTCTGTTACAGATGCAATCTGGGGATGCACCTGGGCAGACAGCAGAAGCTGACTCTAGTACTGTCCTCCGTACAGGAGATCCAAATGGAGCTGCTGGCTCCATGCTTCGGCCAGACCAGCCCTCACCATCGGACTCGATGGAGGCACTCACTCGTTCCTTGTCTGTCAGTCTTTCTTATTTTCACAAATAAATGAAAAACATGTTTCAAAATGTACAATCATAGACCTTACAGTGAAAATTGATGTAGGTGAGCATGTAGAAAGACACAGGTAAGATCTTCCAGTGAGTAAACTCTACTAATTTTGTTAAGAACTCATGCTGGGAGGTTGGAAAAAAGATGGCCGACCACAGAGAGCTGGTGTAGGGTGGAGTAGGGAAAGAGGGGAGCCGATCCAGCAGAGAAACAGGCCAGGAAACAGAAAACTGTAGGGAGAAGAGCGAGAAGGTCACTGGAGTTCACTAAAAGCAAGAAGATCTACACAGCGTGAAGGAACAGCCGTAAAAAGTGGGAAAGAAAATACAGCACGCTGCGCAGAACTTGGTGAGTCACGATCCCAGGCAGGCGGAAGGCAGCAGAGACTCAACCGTCCCAAGAACAGAGGCGGCTAGAAAGATAGGCGCCCACACCGACAGGGGCACCAGTCCTCTGGAGGGCAGGAGCCCTGAGAGGAGGCTACTGGACTGATTGATCATTGGGGGCATCATCCCCTGCAGAAGTGGAGGACAAGCAGGGGAGATTTCCCAGAGGCGTGCCTCTCAGCTGCTCAGCGGCTTTGGGAGAGTGCAGAGGGAACAGGAGCGGCGCTGTGGGACTGGGGCTCAGAGATCCCCGTATCGGCTCCGAGCTGTGGACTGGATGCTGGGGAGTCCAGTGGATCCTGCTGCTGGGCTCGGCCTGAGCTCCAGAGGCTGGGCAACGCTCGGCGGGGCCCTCACATCCTGGGCGGAGGAGCAGACTAGTGGGGGCACGTCTGTGTGCCCCTCACAGCTCTGTGCCTCTCGGGGATCTGCTTCCACCCTTGAGAGAGTGCAGCTGAGGAAGTGGCTTCTCTGGGGTGGAGTCCCCTGCTGGGCTCAGCTGGAGAGGCCTGACTTGAGCGGGCTCAGCAAAATTGGCCTGACAGGTTCTCCCAGCTGAAGCCCGCCCGGAAAGACCTGCCTGCGGTGTTGCGCTTTTCAGTGGAGCAGCGCTTCTGTGTGGGAATCCCGGAGAGCACAGTTCGGCACTGGGGCCAGCGGAGATTTCCAGCCCAGCCCAGCCCAGAGTTGGGGATTTCAGGCTTCGACCAGCAGGGGCCTCTGCTGTGCTAACCTCAAGCCCTGAAGGAGAGTTTCGGCTCAGCATTGAGGCAGAAACCCCCGCTGTGCTAGCCTTGTGACCCAGAGCCGAGGCGCGGCTCGGCAATGGGGCACCGCCTTTGAGAGGGAGCCACAGGGAAAGGGGCCTGGCACTAGGGCTGGCCCACAAAATCTTCTGACCCAGCTTGGGGCTGTGATCTACAGACCCTGAAAGTAGCTGGTGACTCAGGCAGTACGCCCTGCTGGGCTCAGCCAGAGACCCCAAACCAGAGCCAGCTCAGCTGAATCACCGCTAAAATCCCAAAACAACAAGAAGCAAAAACACAATGAAGAGGAGTATCAGAAAAAGCAATGACCCAGAGGAAAGATCAAGCACTCCCTCCCAATACAACCAAAAACTAATCCCAACATCTGAGATGCAAGATGAAGACATAGAGGAAATACCAAATAAGGAATTTAAGAAACTAGTGATGAAATTCATCAGAGACAGTGAAAAGCGTTGGGAAGAGTCCAAGGTATTCGAAAACCATGTCACTGCAGAAATAAACCAAATCAAAAAGGGAATCCTCGATATAGAGCACAAAATTGAAAGCATAACCAACAGAATGAACACAGCAGAGGACAGAATATCAGAACTGGAAGACAATCAGAATGAAAGGCAGCAGCTCATCAAACAGTTGGAGACAAATCTAGAGAAAGCCAATAGGTCCATACAGGAAATAAAAGACAACCTCAAAAAATCAAATATTAGGGCCCGGCGGCGTGGCCTAGAGGCTAAAGTCCTCGCCTTGAAAGCCCCGGGATCCCATATGGGTGCCGGTTCTAATCCCGGCAGCTCCACTTCCCATCCAGCTCCCTGCTTGTGGCCTGGGAAAGCAGTTGAGGACGGCCCAATGCATTGGGACACTGCACCCACGTGGGAGACCCGGAAGAAGTTCCAGGTTCCCGGCTTCGGATCGGCGCGCACCGGCCCGTTGCGGCTCACTTGGGGAGTGAATCATCGGATGGAAGATCTTCCTCTCTGTCTCTCCTCCTCTGTGTATATCTGGCTGTAATAAAATGAATAAATCTTTTAAAAAAAATCAAATATTAGAAAAATAGGCCTTCCCAAAGGATTGGAAAAGGAGACAGGCTTGCAACAGGTGCTCAATGAGATAATACAGGAGAACTTCCAGAACACTGGAAATATAAATCCAGCACAAATCCAGGAAGGACAAAGAACCCTCAGTAAATACGATCCAAACAGATCCTCACCCAGACATGTGGTCCTCAAACTACCCTCAAGTGAACATAAGGAAACTATTCTAAGACAAGTAAGAAAAAAGGATAAGATTACTTTCAGAGGAAGGCAAATCAGAATCACAGCCGACCTATCGGAAGAAACACTCCAAGCAAGGAGAGAATGGAATAAAACCTATTAAGTCCTGAAACAAAACAACTGCCAACCAAGAATAATGTATCCAGCAAAACAGCAAAGCTCTCATTTGTATTTGAGAATGAAATCAAATACTTCAACAGTAAAGAGAAACTCGAAGAATACATCAACACGAAACCAGCTCTGGAAAATCTCCTCAGGAAGGTGCTAAACCCAGAAAGAAAAAATGAAAACCAAAATCAAAGATGGCAAATGGGAAGACCTCCCCACTGAAACCCATACAAGGAAAGTCAACCAATCAGAAACTCTAATAGTTGCAAATACACACTTGCACACTTACACACACTCATGGAAGCCCAAAATCAATTCCTCTCAATATTATCTCTAAACACAAATGGCCTAAACTCACCAATCAAAAGGCATAGATTAACGGAATGGATCATCAAACAGCACCCAACAATCTGTTGCCTACAAGAGACACATCTAACCAGAAAAGCCTGTAAGAAATTTAAAGTGAAGGGATGGAAAAAGACATTTCAAGCCAATGGACGAGAAAAAAAGGCTGGAGTAGCTGTTCTAATCTCAGATGACCTAGACTTCAAGCTGACAGACATCAAAAAGGACAGATAAGGACATTATATAATGGTGAAGGGATTGATCCATCAGGAAGTAATTACCATTGTGAACATATATGCACCTAATTCCAACGCGCCTAGCTACGTGAAGCAATTACTTACAGACTTAAGGGGAGACATAGATATACACACAATAATAGTGGGCGATCTTAACACTACGCTAACAACTATAGATAGATCAACAAAACAAAAACTCAACAAAGAAACAACAGAGCTCATACAAACATTAGAACAACTGGACTTAGTAGACATCTATAGAACTTTTATCCTAAGACCACAGATTATACATTTTTTTCAGCAGTGCATGGCACCTTCTCCAGGATCAACCACATGATAGGACACAAAGCAAATCTAAATAACTTCAAAAAGATAGGAATCATACCATGTACCCTCTCAGACCATCATGGAATGAAACTGGAAATCAGCAATTCAAAAATGCCCCAGGAAATACAGAAACTCTTGGAGGCTGAAAAATATGCTATTAAATGAACAATGGGTCAGGGAAGAAATTAAAGATGAGATCAAAAAATTTATGGAAACCAATGAAAACCCTGACACAACATTCCAAAACTGTGGGATACTGCCAAAGCAGTGCTACGGGGTAAACTCATCGCAATTGGAGCTCATGTCAAGGCCCAAGAGAGGCGCCAAATACAGGAACTAAGCACACACCTCCAGGAATTGGAAAAGCAGCAGCAGATGAGCCCCACAAACAACAGGAAACAAGAAATCATCAAAACAAGGGAGGAAATCAACCAGATAGAAATAAAAAAACCATACACAAAATCAATGAATCAAAAAGCTGGTTTTTTGAAAAGATAAACAAAATAGACACCTGGCTGGCCCGACTGACAAAGAAAAAACAAGAGAAAGCAAGAATTAACAGCATCAAAGATGAAAAAGGCAACATAACAACAGACACAGCATCCATTAAGGACATAATTAGAAATTACTACAAAGCACTGTACTCCAACAAATCAGAAGACCACCAAGAAATGGAAAAGTTCTTAGACTCACACAACCTGCCAAAACTTAGCCCAGAGGCAACAAACGACCTGAACAAACCCATAACTGAAGCAGAGATTGAATCAGTGATTAAAGACCTCCCAACAAAGAAAAGCCCAGGCCCAGATGGCTTCACTACAGAAGTCTACAAAACATTCCGAACAGAGCTGACCCCAATCCTCTACAAACTCTTCAAAACAATAGAAAAAGAGGCAACCCTTCCAAACTCATTCTATGAAGCCAACATTACCTTAATCCCAAAACTAGACAGAGAACTAACAGAGAAAGAAAATTACAGACTATCTCTCTGATGAACATTGATGCTAAGATACTCAACAAAATCCTAGCCAATAGAATTCAAAAAAATCATCCGACAGATCATTCATCCGGATCAAGTAGGATTCATCCCTGGAATGCAGGGGTGGTTCAACATAAGGAAATCCATCAATGTGATACACCACATCCAAAAAACTGAAAAACAAAAATCACATGATAGTATCAATAGATGCAGAAAAAGCTTTCGACAAAATCCAGCACAACTTCCTGCTAAAGACCCTAACCAAGGTAGGCATAGATGGAAAAATTCACAACATAATCAAAGCAATATATGAAAAACCCAGCGCCAGCATCATACTAAATGGAGAAAAACTGGAACCCTTCCCACTGAGATCTGGAACAAGACAGGGATGTCCGCTTTCTCCACTGCTATTCAACATAGTTCTAGACGTACTCGCTGAGGCCATAAGACAAGAAAAAGAAATCAAAGGAATCCAAGTGGGAAATGAAGAAGTCAAGCTTTCACTATATGCAGATGACATGATTCTTTATATGGAAGAGCCAAAAGGCTCAACACAGAGACTACTAGAACTTATATGAGAGTTCGGTGGAGTGGCAGGGTACAAAATTAATGAACAAAAATCAACAGCCATAGTGTATGCGAACAGCCCCAAGTTGGAAAAAGATCTAACCAGCAAGATACCATTCAAAATAACAGAGAAAAGCATGAAGTATCTGGGAATAAACCTAACCAAAAATGTAGGAGACCTATTTGAGGAAAAATACAAACTACTGAAAAAAGAAATTGAACAAGATCTAGAAAGATGGAGTAACATCCCATGCTCCTGGATAGATAAAATCAATATCATTAAAATGTCTATATTGCCAAAAGCAATATATACATTCAGCGCAATTCCAATCAAATTGCCAAAAACATTCTTCATGGAACTGGAAACAATGATCCAAAGATTCATCTGGAAACACAAAAAAACACGAATAGCCAAAACCATCTTGAAGAACAGGAAGTTAGCAGGGGGAATCACAGTCCCGGACCTCTGGACATACTACAGGGCAGTGGTTATCAAAACAGCGTGGTACTGGCACAAAGATAGAGAGGAAGGTCAATGGAGCAGAATAGAAACACCAGAAGGGAACCCACACAGATACTGCCAAATAATCTTTGATAAAAGGACAAAGGATAATACAGGCAAATGGGAAGGTCTGTTCAATAAATGCTGTTGGGACAACTGGTTGATAGCCTGCAGAAACAAAAAGATAGACCCACATCTCTCACCATACACTAAGATCAGATCTAAATGGATAAAAGATCTAAATCTGCATCCAGAAACCTTCAAACTTTTGGAAGAAAATGTTGGAAACACTCTACAAGATCTAGGGATAGGTTCCTACTTCCTAAGAAGGACACCAAAAGCAGTAGAAATCGAGACCAAAATAAACAAATGGGACCTCATCAAACTAAGAAGTTTCTGCACAGCAAAGGAAACAATCAACAAAGTAAAAAAGCAACCCAGAATGGGAGAAGATCTTCGCGCACGACATAGGTGATCGAGGACTAATCTCCAGAGTATACAAAGAATTACAAAACAGCCAAAACACCAAAATAAACAAGCCACTCAAGAAATGGGCATGGGAAATGGGCAGACATTTCACAAAGGAACAATCCCAAATGGCAAATAAACATATGAAAAAATGCTCAAGTTCCCTGGCAATAAGGGAAATCCAAATTAAAACATCAATGAGATACCACCTAACACCAATAAGACTGGCCCACATGAATAAAAGCACCAACAACACTTGCTGGCGAGGTTGCGGGGAAAAAGGAACCCTACTCCACTGCTGGTGGGGCTGCAGATTGGTACAGCCTCTATGGCAATCAGTATGGAGAATATTCAAACAACTCAAAATCGACATACCATATGACGCAGCTATAGCACTCCTAGGAATATATCCAGAACACTTGTTTTATGAGAAACCAACATGCACTCCTATGCTCATAGCAGCACAATCAGTAATTGCAAAAACATGGAAACAACCAAAATGCCCATCATCAGAGGATTGGATAAGAAAGCTATGGTTCATCTACTCCATGGAATACTACTCAGCTATTAAAAAAAACAAAATGCAGTTCTTTGTGGCCAAATGGGCCAAACTGGAAACCATAATGCTAAGGGAAATGAACCAATCCCAAAAGGTTAGATACGACATGTTTGCCTTAATTTAATATGATATGATGTTAAGCATATCATGTTATGTTATGGATATTATGTCATTTGTAGTATATAAACTAAAATTGAACTGTGAATGGGGGGTCACAGAAAGTGGTTAAGAAATCGCATTTATTTTTAACATGTTGACTGCTCAATACTATGTCAATTAATTCCATACCGATGTTAATTGTTGCAGATGGTATATTAGTGCTTTTATTTGACCGGGAAGATACTCTGCTGACTCTGCCCTCAGACCAGAGAGGGTCTACCCAATAAGTAGTTGGACTTGTCTGGACTATGGGATGTTGGACGCTATGCTTGGCAAATACTTGCAGGGAGGAAATTTCAACTGAACTTGAACTATGGTTATGCAGCGGGGTGGAGGAACCCACCATGGGGGGAGGGTGGGGGGGAGAATCCCAGATTCTATGTAATTACAACACAATGTAATTAATGAATAAATTTAATTAAAAAAACAAAATAGGACTATAGTAAAAGATAATAGAAAAATTAAATTATCAATTCAAAATGATGATCTGGTTAACTACCATACAAGGTGAGAGGATACAATGAGAGAGACAGAAAGATCAGTCTTAAAATGATGAGATTTCTGTGAATTAAGAAACCATGGATACTAGTATTCATTCTAAATGTGTTTACTACTCTAGTCATCTTTCAGTTCCTCCTTTCAACATAAAAATGAGGAGGGAATAGATAAATTCTCAGTGTACTTGTTTATTTTGTATTGGAAAGGTAGATATACAGAGAGGAGAGACTGCACAGAGTTTTACAGAGAGAAGGAGAGACAGATCTTCCATTCACTGGTTCATCCCCCATGTGACTATAACCGATGGAGCTGAGCTGATCTGGAGCTAGTAGCCAGGAGCCAGTAGTTGCTTCTGAGTCTCTCATCCTGGGGTGGCAGAGTCCCAAGACTTTGGGCCTTCCTCGACTGGTTTCCCAGGTCATCAGCAGTGAGCTGGATGGGAAGTGGAACAAGAGAGACATGAACTGGTGTCCATATGGGGTCCAGGCATGCAAGAAAAGTATTTAGCCACTGAGTCATGGTGAAAAAAGGGTTTTGTTGGTTGGTTGTTTTGTTTTGGGGGTTTTTCTTTTGTTGTTTTTGTTTTGGTTTGGTTTTTTTTTTTTACTTCATAGGGTAAGGAGTTCAGCCAAGGATAACAAAAGCCTGGAATTCCAAAGAGTTGCACTCTATGCAAAACTTCAAAGGGGGCCCAGTGCAGTAGGCTAGTGGCCAAAGTTCTCATCTTACATGCACCAGAATCCCATATGGGCACGGGTTCTAATCCCAATAGCCCCACTTCTTGTCCAGGTTCTTGCTTGTGGCCTGGGAAAACAGTCTAGCACAGCAAAAAGCCTTAGGAACCTTCACCCATGCAGAAGACCTGGAGGAAGTTCCTGCCTCCTGGCTTCGGATCGGCTCAGCTCTGGTCGTTGAGGTCACTGGGGAGTGAATCATCAAACGGAAGATCTTCCTCTCTGTCTCTCCTCCTCTATGTATAGCTAAGTTTCCAATACAAATAAATAAGTCTGAGCCTGGCAGCGTGGCCTAGCGGCTAAAGTTCTCACCCTGAACGCCCCGGGATCCCATATGGGTGCTGGTTCTGATCCCGGCAGCTCCACTTCCCATCCAGCTCCCTGCTTGTGGCCTGGAAAAGCAGTCGAGGACAGCCCAAAGCTTTGGGATCCTGCACCCGTGTGGGAGACCTGGAGAAGGTTCCTGGATCCTGGCTTCAGATCGTCGCAGCACCGGACATTGTGGTCACTTCGGGAGTGAATCATCGGATGGAAGATCTTCCTCTCTGTCTCTCCTCCTCTCTGTATATCTGATTTTCCAATAAAAATAAATAAATCTTTAAATAGTAAATCTTTTAAAAGAAAAGTTGAAAGGGAAATTAAAACTCCAGTGCAAATGGAACAACAGAAAATTCGCCGGTTGCTTGGATATTTCTCCAGATGACAAAATAAAAATAAGAGTCATAAGTAAGTGTCTGCATTTTTTCGATCACTGGAGTTCTCGCCACCTGAATCCAAATGTTCTGCTGATAAAACTTACTAAGCTAGGGAAAGGTGTGCGGGTGCGCTATGGGGCGGGGAGGCCCCGCGGAGACTGCAGAAATACTTGCGGCACCCAAGGTTCCACATTCTCCAACCAAATCAAAAGAACTTGAGAATCAGGGTTTATGAGACACGTGGACTCTGAACCAATCCCCTGGCTTTCCTGAGGGGAAACTGAGGCTATTAGGAGCCAAAACTGGTCCGTCTCTTGACAGCTCCCCCCACCCCACTCCCAGGCTCCCCGGCCCCCACCGATGAAAGGCCCAGGTGGCAGCCTTGTGTGTGCCACAGGACTCCAGAGATACCCTGAGAATCTGCATTCCCTTTCAGGGTGGGGGTGGCCTCCAGGCTCGCTTGGCATCAGGAGGAAACCATCGCGACCCACCCCTATCCGGGACAAGGTACAGCGAGGCAGCAGGGCATTCTCACCAGAGATGGCCGCTCGGCTGCAGCCCAGCACCTCCAGCTGGGTTGAGGGGAAACCACCTCACGCAGGGAGACCCACTCCCAGGGCTCTGCTTGGAAGAGGTCCTCAAAGGGGAGAAGATCCACCGAGAGGAGGGATTGGGGAGTTGGGCTTAAACTTCCAGCACCCTCCCCGATGGTGGCCACCGTGCTTCCTGCTTCTCCCTGGCATTTTGCAGAGGGTGGTAGCCATGACTCTCTGCGGTGACTGGCGTCATTGCTGCCCTTTGGAAGTGTCCTGCACAACTCCTGTGGTGTGGGACTGGGCCGGCAGGGGACAAGGGTGGGCTGGAAGCGAACCAGCAGCTCTAAGCCCAACCCCACTTGGAATGGCTGGAGTCAGCAAGCCACGCCACTTCCTTTTTTTTTTTTTTTTTTTTTTTGGTCATATGAACAGGCTGCCTTCAGAATTCTATTTTAAAATCATACTAGGTCCTTGTACGTTTTGAAAGACTGCACCCACCTTTGGAAAGGCCTGAGCCAAGGCTAGATACAGAAAAGATATGCAACCTGGGGAAGTGAGAAAATAACGAATTATCCCACCTCTCAAGGCCTCATATCCCCACCCTACCCTACTCCCCAGCTGCCAAGCTGGGCTTTTTAGTGGCTGCTGCACGAACCCCTTTAGCCTCCAAGTTCGTGGGAAACCCACGGAGAGCCCCCACCCACGACTGGCCCGACCAGAGACAACACAAGCATACCCAACTGGGATCAGGGACCCCCAACCTTGCGCCTACCAAACTACTCAGTGACCAGGCACTCAATGCCATGTTCCTCGCTCCATGGCCTCGGCCCAGGACCCAGCACTTGGGCTAGCATTAACCTCCCAATGACCCTGAGGCCGTGTCCTAGCCATTTGCATGGGGCTCAGGACACAGTTGGGGGAGGAGTGTTGGAGGTTGCCCTCTGCTCTCTGCTCCCTGGTGTTGAGCTGTGGAACTGAGGAACTGATGAAGCTGCGTTTCCTGAAGAAGTGGGCCTAGAACTTAGAGCAGGACTGGGGTGAAGATTCCAGGGAGCCTGGCAGGAACATGGCCTCCTTCTCCAAGCAGCAAACACAGCAAATTCAGTGCAGGTGAGAAAAACAGGACGTCTGTGTTTTGCAAGTCTACCCATGACCACTTTGTGTGTGCATGAAACACATCTTTGGAAAAAAAAAGAAAGACTAAATAGCACATTACAGTGATGGAGGACCCCGGAGAGAGCTGGAGAGATGAGCACCTATAGGATTTCAGCACGTGTCTGCAATATCCGCCGCTCAACACATGGGGGCCACCTCATAATAGGACTCCTGCTTTATTTGCATGAATTGCTTCAATTGAATGGCAGGCTTTAAAAACATCAATTTTACATGTAATCAACAAATCAACACACACTGCAGCATGATTCATTTCCACCACAGATGTCAGCCATCTGAAATTTGCGTAATGGTCTACACAGCCTCAAGGGCCTGTCAATTGGATGTAGGCACTGTACGAATCTGAAGAATGAAAATTCACATTGCCCTGTCAAAGCTGAGGAAAAGTTGTGTTTTTAAAAATTTAAGTGTGTACTTACCTAGTAAAGGCATCCGATGAGACGACTGTAAGCAACTGTCCAAAGCCTGGTCGGGGAATTTTCTGTCATGTCTGTGATCATTTCCTTAAGTAGTGAAAGAGATTAAACAAACAAAAATAAGGCAGGAGAATCTAGGAGTTTATCAGATTCATACCTGAGCATTTTAAAACTAAATGCATCCAAATAAAAGCACTGGGATAGCTAAAAAGAGACTGATTTCCCAAATTAAGCAAACTGAAACCTGGCTTTCCTGAGTGGGGGGTGAGGGGGTGGGCACAGCAAGGGAGGACTTGAACACAGTTTTGCCTCCAACAGGCACCTGTTACTCTGTGTGTGCTGGAATTCATGCACCATCAACTCACCCATCTGAGAGTCCCGGTGGTGTCTGGGGTCGCTGTATTTGACCATTTCCCAATCCACGGGCACACCCAGAAGTGTAACAAAGGAGGGAGAAGGAAAGACAAGCTCAGAGCCTGCAAAGCAGCTGCAGAATCCCTCCAGAGCAGAAGTGCTGCCGCTCACAGGCAGGCACCTCCCTGAAAAGTGTGTGGGGTGAACCCACGCCCTGCTCTGGGAGGCCTGCAGGTGCCTAAGGCCCACAAGGGTCTGGATGCTACCTGGAGTGGAGCCCAGCTCCTGCCGCTCGGCCTCCCTGCATCCCATACTGGGCTCATCCACCAGTGGGTGCCCTACCAGGCTGGGGAGTTGTGTACCAACTGTGCCCTGGGAGTGACAGGTTTCATTTGCTGTGTTTATTTGTGGCTTGGCCGACTGCTGTCTTTCCAGTTTTCCATTTTTCTTTCTCCTTTTTCTCACCCTCCTTCCTTTGCTCCTTTGTTTTGCACTTTTTTCTGCAACCAAGCCTTGTGGCAGTATTCTGAGGGTCTACATTTCCCCCATTTGGGGTCTGCAGGGCTACAAGACCCTAAACCCTGTGTTTTTGGGACTGGGGACCATCGACCAGGGCCGAGCGGATGTGGAAGGGCAAGCCAGGCTACGGGGCCAGGCAGACCAGGAGTGCACTTCCTGAGGGCTCTGCAAGCCCACAGGCAGGAAAGCCCACCCTCTTCCTGGCATCAGAAGCACCAATATCATGTTCAGCAGAGCCTGTCTTACCTTTCCTTCTGTCCCTGTCAACCTGCAGCTGGGGAAGGCTTCCTGCCTCAGATACCTCCTATACTGGCTCCCTTGGCCTTTCAGTCTCTACAGGAAATGCAGGCCACAGGGATCACAGCTCAGCAAGCTCAGTGCCCACACACAATGCCACCATGGTCACCACCATCAACCCCACCACATCACATGCTCCCTGTGTGACACACACATACACACACACACACCCCACTCGCACACATGTGCCAATCTCCCCTTGCTGTCTATCACATATTCACCCCATCAAGCGCATGAACGCGGGTGGATTTCACCTGACTCTGCCAATCTCATGGCCTTTCCACAAGTCCACACATCACTGAGTCTTACAGGCCAATAAGAAGGTGGTTTCAGGGGCCCTCAAGGAAGCAGCAATGAGGGCACTGTTGGAATCCTGGAGTGGAAAGGAGTGAATCCTTCCATGCTGCACACACCACTGTCGCCACAATGATTTACGGGTCTCTTTTACTTGCAACACTTTGGGAAGTTATTCAAAGTTCGATTTGGGGGGACCTGGATGGCAGTGTTTGTCACTGGCTCTTAGGAGGGAGGAAGGGCGCTAGGTGGAAAGCAGGGCATGCAGGGGCATCTGTGTGCCCTGTGCTTTATTATAAGACACATCATCCTTTTCACAACAAGCTGCAGACAGAGCCAGCTACGAAGGTTCCACAGCCTAGGGATCTCTGATCACTCAAGGAGTGGAACCCAGTGCCCTCTGAGTCAAAACTGCACTGTCCCTGGAGGAAGAATCTCCAGAGGAGGTGTTAGAGAAATAATCAGTCTCCCCCACCCCTTCTCCCAACCCTAAAACACCACCTCTTTCCACTGGGATGCTACTTAAAAGTGAGTTAACTTTGTAGCAGATGGTTGCAGGCCTCCCAAACAATCTAGGCTTCTCTTCCTCTTGCCCCAATCACACCCCAGAGGAAATTACCTCTTTCCCCACCCCCCCACAGGCACCTGTGACAAAAACAAAAACGGAAAAAAACCACAGGAGGTGGACTGCCCTGCAGACTTGCAGGCTTTGAGGGCTCTGGGGTGGGGCACATCAAGAACTCTATGGGGCCAGGGGAATGTAGAGCCACAGAGAGGATTCCTGGGTTTGGATTTGCATTTTCTTGCAAACCAAGGGAGGAGGAACGTCCTTCTACACCTGCAGTACCTGCAGCAGAGGCCAGGAAGTCAGCACATGGGTCCAGGGCTACCGCACCTGCTGCAGCTGCTACACTGGCAATGCAAGGGTCCAGCCCTTGGTAAGCGAGGGTCCAGCCCCAGCAGCGCTTCAGTGCAACCCCAAGGGTAGCTCAGTTGGAATCTGGCAAAAGACAGGGAGAGCAATCAAATATTAAATGAACAGAAAGGTGTGACTTTCAAGCCTAAATTGCACTTTCCAACCTAAGACACAATTCCAAGCAAGCAGGGTTGTCCCTGGGCTGGGTCACAGGTGGGAGCTCACCATATTTTGTTCTGGAAATGAAGACAATCAATGAGGAGGGCTTGCTCAGAGTAGGGCAGAGGAAGGTGAGTGCAGGAGGGTAAAAGCAAAGGGGAACCTGTTGATCTCTGCACTGGGCTGAAAGAAAAAGAAGCTATGAACTTCAAAGCTGGGGTCTAATCCTTCTCAGGTTAATTTCTGCTTCCTACAAAGTTGATCAGGGTCCTAAATCATGAGGCCCTCCCCCATGCTGGCCAGACAGGGTCTGGAGCTCAAGGTGGGACGGGGAAAGGATCCTTCAGGTCTCTCAGGTCTATCTGTAACCAAAGTTAAGACATTTTCATAACCAGGGACTCTGCAGGAGATAGAACTGACCCAGCAATTGCAATTACCAGTGTTGTGTGTAGCTTAATATTGATGACAGACTGAGCCAGACTCCAAACTGGCAAGCACACAGGAAGGTCAGGTCTGGGGTCACTTCAGATAAGGTTCCTTTCAGGATCCCCCCAACAGAACTGCTGGACTCAGAACTCCAATCATGGGGAGAACTGTAGGATCTGTGGTCTGCCCATGGAGTTCCTGTGTCAGAACTGGGCTTCCTCGTGGCTAAGATGGAGCAGTGGCCCCATGCCTAGATTCACACAGAGGATATGGCACCCACTGGGTCCTGCAGAGGACATCTAGTGCCATAGCAGAGGAAGGAGAGCAGAACAAATTGATCAACTATTCCAGCTGAGCATTGGCAGCAAATAACTGGGACAATGGGGACTCTGAGATGCACTGTATCAGCAAATACACCTTGGATTTCCTCATCCTTGGATCGATGAAATCGGCAGCCATTGAGAACTATTGAGACCACTTGAGCAGAACCTTCAAAGTATCCACATTAGGAAACGTGGGATGACATCAGGTGCCAGTTCCCCGTTCCCAGATGCTGAGGCAGTTGGGAGGCTGGATGCGGCTACTCCTCTAATTTCCCCTGTTGCCCTGGATACAGGAGGAAGAAAGGGCCAGTTTTGTCTCACCCGCTTTCCCCTAGTCCTCAACCCTTCCCACCCTAGTCAACTAGGTAAACATCAAAAACAAAAGATTAAAAAAATTTAAATGAGGTCCTGGGTATTTTATACACTACAGAATAATGTATAAATATTTATATGGTATAAAAACTACATTTCAATTACAAAAATATGAATAAGGGCCTGGAGCAGTAGCCTAGTGACTAAAGTTCTCGCTTTAGGTGTGTCAGGATCCCATATGGGTGCTGGTCCTAATCCCGGTGGCCCTGTTTCCCATCCAGCTCCCTGCTTGTAGCCTGGGAAAGCAGTCGAGGACGGCCCAAAGCCTTGGGACCCTGCACCCATGTGAAAGATCCAGAAGAAGCTCCTGGCTCCTGGCTTCAGGTTGGCTCAGCTCTGTCCACTGCGGCCACTTGGGGAACAAATGAGTGAACAGAAGATCTTTCACTCTGTATCTCCTTCTCTATATATGCCTGCCTTTCCAATAAAAACAAATACATCTTTAAAAATACATTAAAAGCATTGTGATGGACACGATGGTGCAGAAGCTGAACTGCTGCCTAGGTCAGGACACCTGCACACCATAGCTGTGCTGATTTGGATCTGACTGATTTCAGCCCTGGCTATTTGGCTTTCCCATACAGGTCCCTGCTAATGCACCCTGAAACAGTGGGTGGTTATTCAAGTTCCTTGAGTCCGTGGCACACTGAAGTGTGCAACCCAGATGCAGTTTCTGGCTCCTGGCTTCAGCCTGGCCCAGCTCCAGCTGTAGCAACCACTGGGGGAGTGCACCAACAGATGGAAACCTCCCCACCTGCCTCCATTTCTCTCCCTCCCAATCCTTCAAATAAGTTCTTTTTTCTTTTAATTTATAATTCTAAACAGCATTTTAATTATGATTCTCATCTTCTCTGAGGTTGGACTCCCAGGAAGAAAATCACTTTGCAGACATTACCTTTCCTTGTTTTGCCTCAGATTTCCTAAAGGAAGGAATTCCGGGCATGGTCACCTTATTGGGGATTTACTCTGGGCTCCCACCGCATTTCAAGACGCAGGTCTCATCCTCCACCTGTGTCTGATGGGACTCATGAGGACGAGCATGTGCAGTCAGTCACATGAAGTAGTTAGGAAGGAAATAACAGGTTCAGTGATGGATTTGAAATCCGGTAACTGATATTTTTCAAAATTATTAGTCGTTGAAAAGCAAGCAAGTCTGAGGAAGGGCCACAGGGAAAGGGGGCCTAAGGAGGCCCTGTGGGGTGCTGGAGAGGATCATGGGGCACAGAAGGGGGACTACGGGAAAGCTAAGGCAAGTGAACTGAGTGTGGACTCTGGTTAACAGTAACATATCGGTCCTGCTGCATGAATTCTGAGAAACCCAAGCCGAGAATAAGAGGAATGGGGTTTGAGGGATGTGGGAACTCTGACTCCATAACCATTCTAGAATATTCTAAGCTAAAAGTTTTATTTAAATAAAACCAGACTGGAGCTGGCATTGAGGCACAGCAAGCAAAGCCTCTGCCTGGCTGCTGGCAACTTATGGGGCTGCCAGCTTGTGTCCTTGCATCCTCTGTTGCCCAGGTCACAGGATAAATTAGCTTAAGTTGAGCCCTAACCACCCTTCCCCTGGAGCGACCCCCTGCCTTCACCCTGTGATTGGTAGACAGATTTGAACCTGGTCTCTTTTCTCTTGTTTCCTTGCCAGCTCAATTCCCAGTGAAGCTGGTGCCATGGCCACAGTTTCCATTGAGCGTCAGGCAGTGAACCCTTGCTTGGCAATGTAAATTCACTTAAAATTTCAGGAAGTGATAAAATATAGTTAGGTGGAAGACTTGAAGAATGAATGCATGATGATTTTTGGTCTTTCTTTCCATCTTACGTATCACCAATCTATGTGCAAACAACATGCACCTTGGGGAGAAAAGGTTTTAAAAAAATCCTCATATCACTAAAAGACTAGGGGGAGAAAAAGTTGAACAAACAACCAGTGGGCAGCTCCAAGCATTGCACCACAGCTAGAGCCACCTGCAGGCAGCCCCATTCTCCCAATAGACACCCTGGGCTGTCGTTACATCCGTTACACTCACTGGGCACGAGCAGGAAAGTCATAGGACTGTCCATGTCCTAATCTATAACGAGGGTATTGGTGGACTGTCCCATTAACTTGCAAAAGGAGAAATGGAATATCCTGAGATGCCCTAGACTCCACTCTACAACCGCACACTGAAGCAGCATCAACAAAGCACACGTATCCACAATTTCCCTGAGAGGATAACCAGGCCTGGAGATCCAGAAAGTCACCCAAGGACAGCAGGCAAATCAAGTCAGTGGATTCTGCTCCCAGAAGGCTTTACCGGCATGAGAAAAACAAACAGAGTAGAATAACAGCAAAGGTTAAACACCATCAAAGTAGACTAGAACCTATACACTAAACTAGACAAGATGGTAGCTAAAATGGAAGTCTCAGGAAGTGTCAAGAATCTCCTGACATGGTAATGAAAGAAAAATCATCCATCATATGGGCACCGGTTCTAATCCCAGCAGCCCCACGTCCCATCCAGCTCTCCAGCTCTCTCTCTGCAACACTTTCAAATAACTTAATGAATCTTTTCTCAAAAAACTTATCTGAGACATTTTGACGATTTATACTTCCTACAACAGCAAAATGTCTGATGACTGTGAAGACTTCGAAGCATGAACATCAAGGAGCACATGAAGGCACAGATCCCCTCAGTGTCAGAGCACTGACTGCAAGCTTGAGCTACGGTGTATCCACATATGGCATGGCCTTTGGAAATCTCTGAGCCTGGGTCCCATTAGCTGTAAGACAAGCATCAGGGCCCAATGCCAGAGCATAGTGGTTAAGGTCCTCGCCTTGAATCTCCCAGGATCCCCTATGGGTACTGGTTCTAATCCCGGAGGCCCTGCTTCCCATCCGGCTTCCTGCTTGTGGCTTAGGAAGGCAGTCGAGGATGGCCCAAAGCTTTGGGACCCTACACCTGCGTGGGAGACGCAGAAGAGCTCCTGGCTCCTGGCTCCAGATTGGTGCAGCACCGGCCTGTTGCAGCCACTTGGGGAGTGAACCATCGGAAGAAAGATCTTCCTCTCTCTCTCCTCCTCTCTGTTTATCTGCCTTTTCAGTAAAAATAAATAAATCTTATTTTAAAAAAGACAAGCAACAAAACAGTGCATAATTCTTGTGTAAGAGAGATGCTGTGTCCAATGAACCAACACTCAATGTGAGTAAGACTATTTATGATCTACATCAAAAAACTGTAAAACTTAGTATATTTTTAAGATCCTATGCTACTTGGAAATAGGGCGGAAGAGCAGAGAAATTTTCCATCTTCTTAGAATGCATGAGGCAGATGTGAAGTATAACCTATCAGGAACATAACAGGTAACTTGTAGACAACAGATTCTAATCAGCATTAGACAATAGTAAAACTACAAAGACATACAGGGGGAATCAAGAGCGAACCTGACAACCTCTTAACAGGAGGTCATATGCACAGAGCGGGGGAGGGGGTAGGACTCCAGAGTAGAGCAGGGAGACAGGTGGAGGCTTATATCCTAGCCCTGGAGACTCCTGGATCCTCACCAAGGACTATCAGTAAGGGCACCAAGGACTACATCCCAACTGCCAAGGAGACCACAGGGAATTGGAATGCCTTAGAGGCCGAGAACTCGGAGGTCATCCACTCCTGTTTGGATCTACCACACGGGATGGAAGAAGCCCAAATCCTTTCCCTCAGGTCAAATGTCATCGGAACAATAGCCAGGAACCCTGAGTGGTCCGCAGAAACAGAAGAACAGAAAGCTTCCTTCGGGACTTGGGAGAGGAGCTTTCTTTGGTCCTTACTCAACTACAACTTTGGATCCCCACCCTGTCTTGCAAAGACCATCAGGGTCGCTCTGGAGCACCCCCAACACACACACACACACATCCTTGTTCTTCTCTTCCATGTTTCTGGGGGAAGGCACATGCCACTTCCTGAATGACCTTTTCTTTCAATTCTAATAGTAACATGGATGCTCCTCCAGAAGGAGCAGAGTTCATCTGTCTTGCAACCTTCTGGCACACAACTAGAGTCATGCATACTTCAGCTTAACCAGGCAGCCGTGGCATCCTTGGAGTGCCTCTGGGAAGTCACATGGAAACATAACTTTAGAGAGTACTCAAGGTCACCCACAGGAGTGCCAAATGGCTCACAGTGACCATGAAGGGATGATGCTCCAAGCCAGGTGCAGGGCGCACATTGTGCATGTGCTTCTAACACACCTGTCCCATAGATACCACTGTCAAAAGGTGCAATGGAACGCAGACCTGCTGGTGTTGTGCACCTGTCCCAGGTTCACAGCACAAGGTCAGTATGTAGAGTCAGAGGCGGCCTAGATGGGGTTTCCATGAGCCTCGCATTACATGAGTGACAGTATCATGCCAATGACTTAGGCATTTCCAGGCTGATGTCTCTCTTCTGGAAACTGTGGCATGGAGCAGTTCTTCTGGGATAGTTTTCCAGGTCCAGGCCTTCAGCTTGCCTGAATCCTGGTGATTAGAAGGGAAACTGATGATGACAGACAGCAGTCTTGAGGGGGCTGGTGGCCTGGCAGGTAGCAGCCTTTTATTAGACAAGCTGCAGGGCCCAATGCTCTAGCATTTCCATGGAATGCAGTGTGTCTAGGGATTGGGAAGTGTCAGGGGCTTCCTCTGGGAAAGCCTTTCCTGTACAGTGATGGAAAGTGAAGATGGCCAAGGATGGCCCAGGGGTCTCCCCATTCAGGTAAGGCAGTCCTTCATCCTGCAGTCAGACTGTAGAATTTAAGAAGCAGGCCAGGAACAGGGTGGTGGTGGTCTTTTTGTCTCTGTTCTCCTGTGTGGATTAGCTCTTTTGCCAAGAAGCCCCATGTGTAGACTTCGAGTTCTTTAAACCCATGTCTGGCCTCATCTCTTCTAGGGCAGGACTCACCTCCTCCTCTGACATCTGGGACCTTCCCACACTGTCCCCCTGCACACCCAGCCTCTATACACATGGAGCCTTGGGCTTGCCACAGATCCTGGGCAACATCTGGTCTCTCTGTGGAAACAGGCCAGACTCACCAAGCCAGAAGCTATGAACTCCATTTGGGCTTCCCGTGGTGGGTGTCAGGGATCCAAGGTTTTGGTCTTCCACATGCTACTTTTCAGAGTGCACCTCAGTAAGATGCTGGGATTGAAAGTTGCACCAGCACCAGAAGAAGGTACCCTGCTGTGGCCTGTGCATCCCAAAGTGGTCTGACTACCTGTATCTGATACCTGCTCTCTCTGGACCTATGTTTTTAACTATCATGAATTATGTATAGTTGAAGGTTGCTAAAAAGAACACTAGTTTTCTGTGTTTGAATCAAACTCTCACAGCATGAAAGCTTGACATATATTATAAATCCAGGAATTGCACACAGAAATCTTACACTGAGCCTTTCTTCAAGCCTCTCCAAGAAACACTGACACCCCTATAGTCAGCTCTTTTCTGCTCCAGCCAGCAGAGCCCAGTAACATGGATAGGGAGAGAGGGTCTGGGGATGAAGTCGGGACAGGAAACCAGTAATGGTAGAAGGGGCTCCGAAGCCTTCCTTTATTACTCCTATTATACTCTCCCCCCTCCAGTCCTTTGGCTAAACAATAGGGTGCCAATGAGTCCAATTAGTCTAGGTGCCTTTAGCTGCAATCCCATTTCCTGTACTGCTCAGCTTAAGGAGCGCTAATTAACTCCTTAGCCTACAACACTTTTCAATTTGTGAAATAACACCAGTCTCCAATGAACTCAAAATAACCAAAAATTGGAAAAACAGTGCATAAATTATTTGTTATTTGGAACTATTTTTAAGTAGTCAGCACTTATGTAGGAATAGACAGAAACTTTCTTGCAAACTTAGTGGGGTGTTAGTGTGATGGTCCTGAGAAGCCAAAATTGTTGGAAATTTTCCCCTTATATTTTCTTTACTTGGAAGTCAAAGCTACAGTGAACGAGGCAGAATCAGAGATGAAGAGATAGAGAGATAGTCAGACAGAAAGGTAGAGATGTAGCAAAACCAGTACTGACAGGGACAGTTATAAGATCGAGGAGCCTCAACATCAAAATCCCAACCATTTGATCATGGCTCATTGCTACTAAAAAACCATGTGAGCTTGAAGGCCAAAGGGCCCATGTGACCTTTTGCAGTGATGGGCTCCAATTCTCATGAACCAAGGCCCACCGAGGTCTGGTTGTCTCACAGGTGGCTCCAATGATTTAAGAAAGAAAAAGTGAAAAACAAAAATAAAGTCAGACATGGCAAGCTCGGGAAAAAGGTGAAGCAATTGCAAAGCTCAGGTTAATGGAGATGCTAATTAGTATGAATATTTTGACATTTATAATACTGAAGTATGCACTTATCTGCCATCTACAAAATAAGAAGAGTTCACCCCAATGTTACTTTTATTACTTTTAAATTTTGCTTTCAGCATTTGATTGTCTTTTAACTGGAACTAAAACTGTGGCTGCTAAACTGTATTTTTGGAAATCAACTCCCTTAGTCCTTATATGCTCCCTTAGTCGTCCTATGCTCAAAGCAGGTAATTCATACACAGTGTCATAAACATTTTCTAAAAAGTCACTAACTGTTGCTGGTAAATATATGTCATACCTATTAAAGTATCTCCTACTGGTGATTTCAACATTATTTCCCATCTACTTTTTTTTTGAAAGATTTTTATTATTATTGGAAAGCCAGATATACAGAGAGGAGGAGAGACAGAGAGGAAGATCTTCCATCCGATGTTTCACTCCCCAAGTGAGCCACAACGGGCCGGTGCTATGCCGATCCAAAGCCAGGAACCTGGAACCTCTTCCAGGTCTCCCACTCGGGTGCAGGGTCCCAAAGCTTTGGGCCGTCCTAGACTGCTTTCCCAGGTCACAAGCAGAGAGCTGGATGGGAAGTGGAGCTGCCGGGATTAGAACCGGTGCCCATATGGGATCCCGGGGCTTTGAAGGCGAGGACTCTAGCCGCTAGACCACGCCACTGGGCCCCCCATCCACTTTTATCGTTGTTTCTATTGGCTGCATGTAAGGAATTTTAACTGAGTGCCCCTGTCTTAATTTAGTTGGAGTTTTCCTAAATTTGGTAATGTTGCTTGAACTTTCTCATTACATTTCTTTAACTTTCTTCATGGGCTTCCTTGTGGGTTCATAATAATTATATGTTGAAATTAGAGAAAAATAAGAATAGTTAATAGTTATTTCTATAATGAGATGCTTTAGGTCAATGTGCAAGCTATTGTATTTTATATTTGTATTTCAACTAAAATACGGCATATAAAGTTGTAATGTGCCTTGCTTACATGTTAAAAAAGAATATTTCTTGTTTACATAAATACAGTTGCAGTGACTATATGTAAAACAGTCCCTGAGTTTAGCTCATCACTTTCTACCAGTGTATGTGCTTTCTATTCAGAAGTACCACTCCCATTCTGAGTTTTGACGCAGTATATATAATCAGCTGTCACAGCTGACTACTAGCATCACAAAATGTGCCCAGACAATACTCTTCCCCCCACACACTGCCTGTCAACCACAGTAAAGAAAAACTTCATTCTTTCAGCTACTTAGAGAAACCTTGAAACTTTCTGCACCTTCTGTTTGTCTCATGTTTCCCTAGTTCATCGGCCTCATCACTCCTAATACAGAAGCTCAACAGAAAAGCAAACGGAGTCCCTGTTTTAACTTTATCCAGCTCTTTTTTAATTAATTTTTTAATTTTGAATTTAATGGTATAATTATGTAAGGTCTGAGATCCTCCCCCAAATTCCCACCACTCTGGACTGATTTTCCCCACATTGTTACAATAGTATAGTCCTTCATAACAATTTATAGTTCCATTACTTATTTATGTGTGTCCCGACATTGTTCCCAGCTCTTTTTACTCTCCAGTTCCCATGCCAGTTATTGAGTTGTAAAACTACCACTTGCCCTCAGGGATCTCAAGAAGATGGTCAAGCCGCCAGCTGCCATTAATGACCCCAATGCAGGCCCCAGGAGAGGCCTGTAGTCACAGACACCACCAATAACCAAGACATACCACCTACCCTCAAGGACCCCCGCATCGATGACCAAGACATTGGATGCCTTCCTGGACCCTGCACCACCCAAGGGCCAAGCCGAGGCCAGCCCTCCCAGACCCCGCATCCAGGGCCAAGCTGAGGCCAGCCCTCATGGACCACGAGCCGAAAAGCAAGCTGCTGCCTCCCCACCCGGACCCCGTGCTGATGGCTAAGCTGCTGCCTCCCCACTGGACCCGCACCCAAGGACAAGCCTCCACCTGGCCTCCAGGAACCCACACTCAGGGGTTTTTTTTAAAAAAGAAAGTTCCAGAAACTTTTGCTTTTCCTGAAACTTTTTTTTTTCAAAAGTTCTGGAAACTTTTCAAATTTGGAAATAAGTTCTGGAAGCTTTTTTTTTATTTCTGGAAACTTCCGGAAGCTTGTTTTTTTTTTCAGAAAGTTCCAAAAATTCGTTTGTTTTTGAAAGAAGAAGTTCCAGAAACTTTTTGTTCAGAACGAAGTTTCTGGAAGTTTCTTCTTTGGGAAGAAAGTTCTGGAAACGTTTTCTTTTTCCGGAAACTTTTTCTTCTTTTTCCAAAAGTTTTGGAAACTTTCTGTATTTGAAAGGAAGTTCCGGAAACTTTTTCTTGATTTTTTCGAAACTTCCGGAAACTTTTTCTTTTTCTTTTTCTTTTTTTTTTTGGGAAGAAAGTTCCGGAAACTATTTGTTTTTTTAAGAAAGAAAGTTTCGGAAACTCCGTGAATTGCCGCAGCGACACGGGGGGAGCAGGGCATTGTGGGAAATGGATGTTTCAGCTTCGTATTTCCGTTCTAATCATCGTTGTGTTTCTTTCTCTTCCTTCCTCTCCTCCCCTCGCCATGGCGACCTTCGCCGCCTGCCGTAGCTGTGGCAACGCAGCTCCCGGCCCACCCCGGCCACCCCAGCTACATCAACTTCAGCTACGAGGTAACCAACAACGCGCGACTCGGTTCCCCTCCCCCCGAGAAAGAAAAAAAAAATCTAAAAAATAAACATTAAAAAAAATCTAAAGTTAAAAAAATTCCCAGGCCCAGCAGTGTGGCCTAGCGGCTAAAGTCCTCACCTTGAAAGCCCCGGGATCCCATATGGACGCCAGTTCTAATCCCGGCAGCTCCACTTCCCAACCAGCTCTCTGCTTGTGACCTGGGAAAGCAGTCGAGGATGGCCCAAGGACTTGGGACAATGCACCCGCATGGGAGACCTGGAAGAGGTTCCAGGTTCCTGGCATCGGATTGGCGCACACCGGCCCATTGCGGCTCACTTGGGGAGTGAATCATCTGATGGAAGATCTTCCTCTCTGTCTCTCCTCCTCTCTATATATCTGGCTGTAATAAAAATGAATAAATCTTTAAAAAAAAAAAATTCCCAAAATATCCCCGAAAAATTGTTAATGATTAAATCATAATCTCGCCCCCAATTAAAATGACTTTTAAAAATAAAAAAGTTAAAATCCCCGAAAATCCAAACGACGAAAACTCAGAAAGTCAGAATTTTTTTTAATTTCTTGATGTAATTTTTATAGTTTTAATTTGTGTCGTTTTTTCTCCCAAATTTCTTTTTTTGATTTTTATTTTATTTGTGTTTTTATGTTTTGATTAGGTTTCCATCATCTTTATTTTGTTTCTTTTTTTTATTTTATTGTATTGTTGTTGACAATGTTTACATAGTTAACTACGGGGGTCTCCAGCCGTGCCGCGCCCCCTCCCCCTCCCTGTGTGGGAGGGGACTCCTCTCGCTGCAGAGACCCCATGGTGTGGACAGCCCAGCAGCGAGGGTCCTGTCACTGTGGAGACCCCGTGGTGTGGAGACCCCAGCAGTGAGGGGGTCTCGTGTCGCTGCTTGAGACAACAGGGGACCTGTCTCCCGGCGTCCGGGGAGAGGAGAGGGGCCCTGTCTGCCGGGGTCCGGAGAGAGGACCGGGGCCATGTCCCCAGGGGTCAGGGGAGAAGACAGGGGCGCTGTCTCCCGAGGTCTCCAGCCGCGCCGCGCCCCCTCCCCTCCCCTCGCTGCACGGCTGGGTGTTGTTGTGGGTCTCTCTGACTAGGCTGCAGCTCCCACTGGTTTATGTGAGGGCCGAGTATGTGCTGGGCAGAACCAGGCTGGACTGCAACACCCATTGGTTCCATTGGAAGTTGGGCCTGAAAACAGAACCAACCCAGCAATTGCAACCACCAGCTGATCGAGGAGATGGACTGTGCCAGGCCCTGTGCTTGCTAGAACATATGAGAATCTGGTCTGTGAATACCTCACATTTCTTTGGAGATCTCCCCAATCGAAATGCTGGACTCAGAACCCTAGCCAAGAAAAGACAGAAGAAAGAACAAGTCAATCAACCACCTCAGCTATATGTTGCCAGCGAAATACTGGGCAAATGAAGACTCTATGCTATGTCAATCAGTGGATTCTTCAACGACCCCCTCTTGCTTGGAGTGGTGAAAATGGCAGCGATTCATAACTGATGAACTATTAAAACCACTTGAGCAAGGATCTCAGAGCATGCCCCACATCCGGGACCTGGGGTGGGTGGGAAACTGGGAGGGGCTTCTCCCTCAATATCCCCCTTTACCTCAGATACAAGAAGGAAACAACATGAACATAATAGTCTTACCCACCTCCCTATAGCTGCTGAACCTTTTTACCGTAATTAACTATGTAAAGATTGTCAACAATATAATTTTTAAAAATAAATAAACAAATGCAAAAAAAAGAAAAAATGAGTTCACTCCCAGCTCAACTTATGCTCAGTCCTTTCCCTTGCTTTTGTCTGCTTACGCAAAATGGCGCCCAATTCGGCTCTAGGGGGCTGACTGGGCTGTGAATCCACCCTGTTCTCGCACCGCCCGTCTGGGATCTGCTGCTCTGTCTCTGCTCCTGGTCAAATCAAATGGACCAGCAGGATGGCCAGTTCTTTGGGTTCACCTCCCAAGTTCCCAGTGCAAGTCCCTTCCCACCTGGTTGCTGGTGGAATTCCGATTGCCGTTAGCTGAATGCCGCTGGAGTATCCATCACTGCAACACCACACCGTTGTGTCTGCTGCTTTCCTGTGTCTGTCAGTCTCCAGGTATCCCCCTGCTGTTGTTCTTTTCTCTATTTCCTGGAATGTGTCCTTTCTGCTTCATCCTGATTAAATGTTTCTCCATCTGTTTAAATGTGTCCTTACCCTATTCTGCCATCTTGATTCTCCCAGCAGTGAACTTTCATAGAGCATTCACTGCGTTCTTGGAATACTTGATTATTCAGCCATCATTCCATGAAGTAACTACTATGATCACCCACATTTTACAGATGCAAGAAGGTAAGGAGAAGAAAGTAACTAGCCCAAGGTAATACAGCCTATTAGTGACAGAATCATAATTCAGTCTCAGGAAGGCTGGATCCCAAAGTTTATACCTGCACTTTAATCCATTCTGCTACACTTCTATACTGACACTCAAGGATGTGTGCTCAGTCCTCGGAAACCTAGTTTTGCTTACTACTTAATCATATTAAAATGGAAGATTCAGAAATTGAATACTTCAAATGCTACTCTCCACAACCTAGTCTTAATTGATTCATCAAATATATACTGCAAACCCCATTTGGGAATGGCATGGAACTATATAGATCCACGAGGAATTTGTTGTTTGCTAAGGACTATGTCTCAAAGAAACTAGTGCTGTTCACTATGTGTGTGTGTGTGTGTGTGTGTGTAGTGGGAGAAAGAGATTATGTATGAGTACAGCTGCACAGACATGGCTCTTTATAAACTGGATTTGGAAAAATGTTTCAGGTAGATATTTATACAAAGAGGAAAAGAAATTCTAGTAGAAGTAAAAGAACAAGTACATATAGAGATCAGGAATGTGTAGCAACCAGATGAAAAATTGGTAATATGGCTATATATATATATATATATATATATATATATATATATATATATATCCCGATGTGCCTAGAATGATACTACTTTACACTTGTTTTCTCAATTCAATTACTATAAAGGCCTCTTTCACACTTACTTATCCCTTCTGGAAAAATCAGGTGGTTACCCTAAGTATAGACTATAATGAGCAAGCAGGTAGAACCTTCCCTGAAGTGTAGAGTGACCCAAGAAACGCTTTGCGTTGAACTATGTAGATTCTTCTGTAAATACGGAGACATCATTAAATATTTAAGTGCGCATATTTTAGGAAGATAAGGTAAGGAAAACCAGGAATGTCAATACCAGTTGTGAGGTTTCTGCAACAATTTTGGCAATATAGAACTAAGATCTAGATCAGGATAATGGATGTTGAAATGTGAAGAAGTGGACAAATGTGAAAGACACTACAGGTTATCTGAAATGTCAGCTTTTTCTACAAATACTGAATTTTTTAGGCTTTGTGGGCTATATGATCTTTGTATGATTACATACAATTGTAGAATTCTGCCTTTATAACTGAAAGCAGCTGTAGACAATGTACATGAATAAACATCACTACGCTGCAATACAATTTTATAGATGGACACCAAAATTAGAATTTCATACTTTTCATGCACATAAGACATTTATTGTAACAACTGAAATAGAGAAACTATTTGTAGTTTGTAGCTATACAAAAAGAGATAATGGGCCAGAAGTTCTTGTTTAACCCTGGCCTAATTAGGTCTCATAATAAGATCTACTAATCACATTAGCATGTTTGATCTTTAATTAAACAACTAGTTATGAGATAATCCCAACATTATTAAATCATCAGATTTTACTCTTCATTAGAACTGCAAATCTCTTCACTAATGGAATCTCTTTCATTATTTGTCACAAAATACTGAGCACAATTAAATCAGCCTATCTGACACCTACTTCTTTAGCAATAAGTTTAAGATGTAAGTACATACAACCGTAGGGAAAAGGGAATTCATCTTGTTAATTCTTCAACAACACAATCCATCATCATTATGTCATAGAGCCTCAGACTTTTGGCAAATGTTCAAGGGTAAGTGCTTTGCAATTACCTTGATAATCATCATCATAATAATAACAATAACACAGGTGATTGAAAGCACATGGTCACTGGTGACATAACTTCCAAAGATGTTCACTATATCTGTGTACACATTCTATCCAAACAGGACTCACCTCTACAGTGAAAAAAAAAATCTTTCCATAAACGTTATCACCATCAAGTCAAAATTGTTTCAACATTAGTACTTTGGGGGGGAAGAGAAGTAGACAGGAGAATGATACCTACAAGGTCTTTGTTTTCTGAAGTGACTTCTATATTTTCAGAATCTCTGGTTTCAACAAACATAACATGACCATCTTGTTGCTGCTTGCTATTCACTTCCCTTATTAAACCCATCATTTCACACACCCCCACCCTCCCTAACTAAAGCTCATCCTGTTTTCCAAACAGTCCTGGGACTTCACTTCCTTAGTCGAGTTATCAAAAATTAATAACATTGAAGACTCTAGCACTACAATTCAAGAATAGGAAATGCAAACTACAGGTTAAAGTCCTGCCTGACAACTTAATTTGTCTTCCATTTCCAAAAACTGAGCAAGAAATTGAATCCATAATATCATACTGAGGCAATATAGAATAAGTGACACAGAACCCAAGTTGCACTGATCCAAAGCCTATGTTTAAATTTGAAATATTCAGGGAATAAATCTTTAAAAAAACTGAGATATCAGTTGCTCCCTTGGGCCATCCAGACTTTTTTTTCTTGGCTGAAATTTTTACTGCCTAGCTTTGAGCAACTTTTAATCCCTACTGTACTGGGAATCTATACAGAAGATGAACTGCCTATATGTGAAAACAGAAAGGCAGCTTAATCTAATGAATGATAAAGGAACTGTTCAAGGAAATTGAAGCCTGGGATTCAGTTCCCCAGAACTTTTAGTATCTTCACAAAATAGGACTTTATCCAAATCAAGCTCAAGATTAAAAATTCAAACATGATTGTACCCAAAGGTACCCAGTATTCAAGTGTCTGTTAATTTTCCTAAAGCTTTACAATAACTTTTTCTTTTGGGTTTCACATGTTAAGACCAGCACTTTACAAAGAACTAATGGCATCACCTGCACGTATTTTCCAGACACTATAACTCCCCATTCTCCCGCCTTTACATACACCAACACCCCTCACTGTCACTTTGTTACAAACATCAGGTGGGCTCTTACAGGAAAGTGACATGCAGATCCAATGGGCAGGTTGTTTGTATCAGCTGGCGTGATATCATCACTCTGCACAGCACTCACTCATGACACCCCCTTCCTCCATCTGGTTACCTCCTGGGATTGCAGCTTTTGGTTACACAATCTGTTTCCACCAACTACAAAAGTTTAGAGTAACAAAACAAAACCAAAAAACCCAACAAACAAAAAACTGGGACAACGAGCTCAGCTCTGGTACTTCATGACTGTATGATTGTGAATGAGTTACTCCAAGTTGTTAGACCCAATATCCCACACCCATAAACAGGATGATAAAACTATTGTTCTTAAGACTACCAGAAATAATAAATGAGATGATGGGGAAGTTCTCTTCTAAAAAGTAAGAGGTAGGATAGAGCCCACCATGTCCACCAGATAGACTGTCATAACGACTAGGCCCAAAATGATCCGATATTGCAGATGGTGAATAGAAGCAAAACTTAGAAACAAAACAAAATAAAGGGAAAGGGAGAGAATGAGCTTCAGTTTGGTAGTAGGAGAAGCATAATGAAATGTTGTGGAACGGCACAGGGTGACAGTAAGATGCAGCCCTAGAAACATACTAACCAGTAGCTGTTCTTTAATCCAAATGCTTGGCAAAACCGTTTATATTTAATTTATACTTTCTAAGATAGCCTCTTCACTTACTTTTGGTCAAGTTCCAGAGAAACAGGGGTAGAAAGGGCGGCTTCGCCCCCCCTCTGGTGGCCACAGGCACTCACTGCAGGACGCTCCTCCTAACTCTGCTGCCAAGTCAAGGGAAGCAGCCCCAGCCACAGAGGCCTTCTCTCTCAAGCACACTCTTTTTAAAAGTTGCAAAGGAGTCCCATGACGGAGGCCCTACGCACACCCTCAGGGTCTGCATTCACAGGAAAAACCAGTCTAGAGCCAGAGCACAGCACACAGCACGCTCCCTCCCAGGAAGGCAGCAGGTGTCTATCTCTTCCTGCCTGCCTGCCAGCCTTCCTCTGTGCTATTTGCTTTGAAACACAGAGGAACAGAGAGGGAGAGACAGCAATCTTTCTTGCATCTGCTGGCTCACTTCCCAGAGGACCACCATCAGAACCAGCCTAAGCTGGGCCAGGACAATCCCGGGAACCAGGAGCTTCCTCCAGGTGTCCCCCCTGGGCACAGGGGCACAGGGGCACAAAGCCCTGCACCATCCTCCACTGCTCTCCCAGGAGGATCGGCTGGGAGCTGGCCTGCGGGGGAAGCAGCCAGGATTTGATGCAGCACCCATACAGGCCATCTGCCTGGCAGGCTGATTCTTAACCCACTGGGACACCACCCTGCACCACCCCGCCCCAACAAACACCACTCCATACCACACACACAGGGCAGTGTGAGGGCCTCTCCGAGGGGATGGGGTGCATGGCCTGGAGGGCGTCCTCGTGCGCCCGAGACCCCAGCAGCGAGGGTTCTCTCGCTGAGGAGACCCCTTGGTGTGGAGACTCCCGCAGCAAGAGGACTCTCGCTGCGGAGACTCCAGCAGCGAGGCGGTCGATCCGCTGTGGAGACCCCGACAGCGAGGTTCCTGTGGCTGCTGCAGAACCCCGCCACGGAAGGAGGCCCTCGCGAGGCAGAGACCCCTCGACGTGGAGCCCCAGCAGCGAGACTACTCTCGGAGACCTCGTCACCGAGGGGGTCGAGCTGCTGCGAGACCCCGCAGCTAGGGGGTCCTCTCCCTGCGGAGAACCCAGCAGGGAGGGTCCCTTCGCGGCAGAGACGCCAGCAGCGAGGGGGTCGTGTCGCTACGGAGACCCCAGCAGCGAGGGGGTCGTGTCGCTACGGAGACCCGGGCAGCGAGGGTCCTGTCGCGGCGGAGACCCCAGCAGCGAGGGGGTCGTGTTGCTGCGGAGACCCCCGTCGCGGTAGGGTGTCATCGCGCGGCGGAGACCCCGGCAGCGAAAGTCCTGTCGCTGCGGAGACCCCAAGCACACCCCTTCCCCTACCCTCGCACCGCGGCTGGAGACCCCCAGCAGCCAAGGCGAGGGTTGTCGCTGCTACTGGAGATCCCCTCGAGGCTCGAAGAGGGTCTCCAGCCGTGCCGCGCCCCCTCCACTTCCCTTGCGCCTGGACTCTCCAGCCGCGCCGCGCCCCTTCCGTTCCCCTGGCCGTGCGGCTGGGCCTTCCAGGCGCGCCGCGCCCCCTCCCCTCCCCTCCCCTCGCCCCCGCTGCTGGAGACCCCCGGCAGGTGCGGGAGAGGGTCGCGCCGCTTCCCGAGACCTCCGGCAGCAGAGGCGAGGGTCCCGCTGCTTTTGGAGAAGCCCGGCAGGGGCGGGCGAGGGTCCCGCTGCTTCCCGAGACCCCTGGCAGGGCAGGCGAGGGTCCCGCCACTTCTAGAGGACCCCGGCAGCGGCGTCCCGCTGCTGTTGGAGACCCCCGGCAGGTGCGGGAGAAGGTCGCGCCGCTTCCCGAGGCCCCCCGGCAGCGGCGGGCGAGGGTCGACGCCACTTCCCGAGACCCCCGGCAGCAGAGGCGAGGGTCCCGCTGCTGCTGGAGATTTTGTAAGGAAATTAAATCTTTTTTTTTTTTTTTTAGGCTCGGGAGGCTTGAACAAGGAATGGGACAGCTTCCGGAGCCTCATGGGCCCCGTCTGGGGCACGTTGGCCGTCTTGGGGTTCATGACCGCATTGAAGAGTGCCTCCAGGTCGGTCTCCGAGTCCCTCCTCCGGACGTGCACTGTCTGGTGCTCCACGAAGGGGGGGTGGGGTGGGGGGCCTGGGGCGCCGCCTGGGATGCTTGGGCGCCGGCTGTCCGGCCCGGGCGGCGGGCCTTGCCCCTGGGGGGCTGTGCGGGAGGCTGCTGTTGGCGCTGCCAGGCGGGAGCAGTGCTGTCCTGGCTCTCAGGGCCAGCGGGGGTGCACTGCGCAGTGGCCCCGCATCCGCCTGGAGGCCTGCGCCCCCGCCCTGCGCCCCCGCTCCACTGGTCTGGAGGGGCTGCCAGAAACTTGGACTTGAAGCGCCTCAGAAGTTTTTCTTTCCCTCTCTCCCTTCAGCTCCCTGGACAGGCTCTCTGTGCGCTCACCGGCACTGAATCTTCAGCCGGCCGCACCCCCCCCCCCCCCACTCCGCCTATAGAGGCCTCCAGGATTACTGACAAGTGTGTTGCGGGGAGCCCAGCAGCATGTTTCTCGTTTTTCTCTTTGTTGTTGTTTGGGTTGTTATCTGCGCTGCTCTTTGGGGTTGCTATGTTTGTGTTGCATTTTGTGCCGCGCAAACGCGAGCTGGAGAGAGAGGAGGGCACAACAATCAGGAATGAAAAAGAAGCGAGGTAAGGCTGGCAGGTCAGACAGGGGACAGGGGAGGACCGGAAAGGCCTGCGGATGGGGGCCGGACACTGGCGTTCCTCCTCTGCCTACTTCCTCCTCCCCTTTCTTTCCCTTCCGCTATGGCAGCCTCCAGGCCTACTGAGGAAGTGTGCAGCGGGGAGCCTAGCGACATGTTTTTCATTTTTCTGTTTGTTGCCGTCTGGGTGGCTATCTGCGCTACTTTTTGGGCTTGCTATGCTTGTGTTGGAGAACGGACACTGGCGTACCTCCTCTCCCTACATCTTCCTCTCTCCTTCTTTCCAGGTATGGCAGCCCTCACAACTGAGGAAGTGTGCAATGGGGAGCCTAGCGGCATGGTTTATGTTTTTCTCTTTATTTCTGTTGGGGCTGCTGTTTCTGCTGCTCTTTGGGGTGGTTATTTTTCTGTTGTTTATTGGTCCCGCTGCAAAGAAAGGAAGGCACGAGCCAGGAATGAAGAAGCAGCGAGGTAAGGCCGGCTGGCAGGCCGTGTAGGGGACGGGAAGGACAGCGGTGCAGTGGGCGGGCGGAGAAACCAGAGGAAAAAAAAAAAGCACAAAAGAAAATGCAGGCCCCGCAGCGGCTACAGTCAGCTGGGCCGCGCACGTTTTTGGCGGCAGGGAATTTTAATGAAATCAAAAGCTCTGGTTTTACATGCATGAAATGATCAAATTGTGTATGGGCATAAAGTGCTTTGTGTAGGAGGAGGCAGGGAGGGAGGGTCACAGAAGGCTTCATGAATGCCTTTCTGTGACACAGAGCTGAGGTCTCATGAACACTGATACATATTTTCCCCAGCAGTGCGGAGCCATCCTTCCTAGACATACCATACTACGTAAACATAGAAGGAGGAGGAACACGAGGAGGAAGACAAGATGGACAAGGTGGAGGATCACAAGGAAGAGGAGGACGAGGAGGAGATGAAGGAGACATCCAAGAACCTGCTGCTTGATGCTGTTGCAGGAAGTCAATGAAGGTGCTATCCAAGAGCCACTACACACTGCTCATAAGTACATGATGAGTTAAGTTCCTGCTTGCAGACTGAATGTGTGTAGGAAGAGGGAGAGGGGAGAGTTCACGGAACGCCTCCTGAACCCTAAGGAATGAATGCTGAATTCCCAAAATGCTTGTTCATGGCCTTGCTATGGGAAATAGAGCCAAGGCCTCATTAACAATGATGCATCTTCTCTCCAGGTGTGCGGAGCTTTCAATCATCAGCACGAGAAGAGGAGGTGACATCAGAGCAAGTGATCCCATCAGACTGTCTAAACCATCCATTCATCTCAGAGCATCCATCCATCCACCCATCCATCCATCCATCCTCCCATGTGTTAATAAAGATCTGGGTTTGTGTGAGAACCGGAGAAGTCTGGAGTCTTCCTTGCCTCCCACCTCATGATGATGATTCATAACGGAGGTCCCCTTACCCAGACTCACTTCACACAGAGAGACCGAGGCTGTGAGGCTGTCCTGTGAGTCCCAGAGCTTAGAATAGCATTGCCTATTCATTTGGGGGGATTCTGTGTCCCAGAGCATGGCAACCATCTGCCAGAGTGTCTGTGTGCATCACTGGCCATGTGTCCAGCCCTCCACGTTTACAAATCTGGATGAGTTCTGTGTTAGGCCCACACACCACACACAGAGAGAGGGAGGGTATAATTCCCAATACAATGCAAATGTGACATACACAGTTTTTAACATTGTATTGTTTAGATCTTAATGGCCCCAAATATCTATATGTAACTAAGACATGTCACTATTTTTATTTTCAAATATTTTTAATTTATGGCTGATCGAATCACAGGCAGAGACTGTGTAGCTGCTCATTGTCAAAGTTCAACCCCTGTCCTGGTGTTCCGCGTGTATGCCTTTGAAGGGAAACAGAATTTGCCTCCTAGGACGGTGGCCTAGGTTTATTCTACCCCAAACAAAGTTTCACCAGTTGGCATTGGGATTTCATCTGGGCATTTGGGTTGACTTTGGATTGGGAAAATGTGGTATGATGTACCTGCACAGGCTTTCGAGTTTCTTCAGGGGTTGAAGCATGTGCTTGGTTACCTGGAGTTCCTCAACCAAGCCAAGCTGCTGATACCCTTGCTCTGCCTCAAATACCTTTGCACCCCAAACCCTACAAACTCCTACGTGCTTTTCAAGAGGTAGCTCACCGAGTCCAGGAGGCTCCTCTGACTTCCCACAGGGAGCAGTGGTCACTTCCTCCACAGAGGCTCTCCACCTGCTCCCATTTACAGTAAGTGTCACCACAAATCACCGCTCAGTGAGTTCTCTCACCTGCAGGGAGCTGATCAGTGTCCACCCCTCCGGGGATGTTGAGAATTTCAAAGATAAAATAGTTGGCTCAGTGAAATGTTTGGTAAATAATATGTTTCCAAGGAAAGCTACTTGACCATGACTGATGCAAACAGAAAGACAATAAGAGGACCCAGCTAAGCTGTATTAGCGGACTTGTGAGTGGTCTCAGAGGACTTGCTTTGCAGTGAGCTGTGTTGGGGACCAGGATAGAGTCTCAGGGGAGAAGGTGGCAGATAGATCAAATTCGAGTCGATGATCGTTAACTGACAGTCACTGATGAATGGGGGAAAGAGAAAATATTTAGCAGATACAGCATTGGATTCTGTAGGACAAATAGGATCCCTGGGACACAGTCATCTATAGGGACCATAAGTGCCCATATAGAGGTGAATGAATCAGACAGAATTTGATTAGCTCAGGGTGGTCCCAAGAAAACCCTGATCACCATGGTGTGGGTAGGACCCCCCAGTCTGAGAACCACCTGCAGCAAACGAGAGTGTCTGAGAGTAGCCAGGCATGCATCCCTGACTCGGATTCCGTTCTGGCTTCTATGTTCATGTGAAGACAGTGGTCTCCCTGCTGTGAATTTCAACTTTGCAGTTGTTTCACAATGAAATTCAATGGAGAAAGTATGATCTTTCCAATAGATGACGTTAGAGCAATAGCAAATCTGCACAGGGCAAAGAGATGTGCCTCTTGACTCTCTCCCACCTCCAGCTAGACACAGAAAAATCCATACCAAATGATTTGTAGATCTAAACGTGAAAAGTAAAATAACAGGTCTTCTGGAAGAAAAATGATAAAAAACATCACTCCGTAACTTGGAGTAGGAAAGTATTTTTTGGGTCAAAAAGGCATTAGATGATTTTTCCTTTGGGAAAACATATAAATACATAGGAACATATTAAATTAAGAACTTATATTATCATGGGAACATTTATACTCGTAGTTAAGATATCAGTGAAGATGCTCACACCCCATATGAGAGTCTATGTACAGTTCATGCTCCTGATGCCAGCTTTCTCCTGATGCAAACCCCAGCAGGGAGTCGTTGTGGCTCCAGCAACAGAGTTCCTCACACCCACAGGGAATACCTGAATTGCATTCCTTGCTCCCAGCCTCAGACCCAGGATAGCCGTAGCAGCTGTGGACATTTGGGAGGTAAATCAGCAGATAGGAGCGCTCTTGCGTGCACGTTGTCTCCGTCTCTCTCTCCCATTTCTATCTCCATCTCTTTACCTCTCAAACACTGGGTCATCAAACACTGCTTTTAGGAAAGTGAAACCCAAGCCACAGAATGGATGCGGATATTTATGATATTGATACCACACCTAACGTAAGACTCATAACCAGGATAAATGGAGAACACTCAGAAACCAATAAGGACAAACCAACTTGACAGTAAGATAGGCAAAAGGTTTCAATGGGAATTTCATAGAAGGAAAGATACAAATGCCCAAGTTACCAGGGAAGTGACAGTGAAAATACAGTGAGTTGTCACTTTGCACCTGTCGGCATTCGAGATACAGCACGTTGAACTTCAAGCAGACGGGAGATGTAGTTGTCTCACTCTGTTGTGGCTCTCCCTGGAACCCAGCCATAAAAGAATGTTCTCAACTTCCTCAAAAGTGAATCAGAAGATCCTCATTGCAAAAGAGTCTTCCCTATATCCAGAGGAAAGGAATAAAGAAAGACATAGAGACACAGAGAAGTCTAAACAGGCTTTGCTAAGCTGTCCCAGTTTATGACTGTTACAGTCCATCCTTTGCCCTCCAGTGATGCTTCTGTTTGTCCACAAAAGTAGACAGAATTTGCTGTTTGAGTCTTCATTTCTGAAGGCTCCCATGTCACATAAAACTTGTATTGAATACTTGTATTAAATTGTTGCGCTTTTCTCTTGTTAATCTGCTTTTCTTACATAGGTCTCACAAAGGGGGAGTTACAGATACTACTTCTCCCCTATACTTTCAACAGAATGATTAAAATTTAAAGAACGGCAACGCCAATGTTAGCAGTGTTGGGAAGGGGAAAAGATATTTCTCTTCCTATCTTTGATTCTTTGATCATTGGGACCCAATGATTTAGATTGGCCAAAGACAGTGGCAAGAGAAAAGTAAACACTAATGTCTTGGTACGTGCATGAGTTTACACATGGGAATATCTAGAAGTGAGCTGGTTAGAAGTTAGGTTTAAATACCATTGTAGGAAAGAGGTTTAGAGACTTCAGATGGGAGAGGTAAGTAACAAGATGGTTACCAGGAAAATATTGCAACCAGGGATGTTTAGTTAGGTTCTTTCAGGGGTTTAAGCTGACACCTTGGCCATGGCTTCTTAAGATGTTTCTGGTGTAGAAGAGGGAGAAGTGTCTATAAATGAGAATATCTTTTAAGTGTGTACCCATTTTTTAAAATTTATGTTTGCTTGAAAGATAGATTTACACAGAGAAGGAGGGAAAGAAAGATCTTCCATCTCCTGATTCACTCCACAATGGCCACAATGGCCAGAGGTGAGCCCAATCCAAAGCCTGGAGCCAGTAGCATCTTCCAGGTCTACTGCTTTCCCAGGCCATAAGCAGAGAGCTGGATTGAAAATGGAGCAGCTGGGACATGAACCTGTGCTCAAATGGGGTGCTAGTGCTGCAGGCAGAGGATTAGCCTGTGGAGCCAGTGAACTGGCCCCAACTGTACATGTTTTGAGAACTTGTCCCAAATCTGCAGTTCTCAATGGCCATTAGTTCAAAACAATCCTTATGCCAAAAAAAGTACATTTTGAGGGTAGCATTATTTGGTTCTCACCAGTAAGGATATGGAAGAACCAGAACAATTGCACACCACCTGTGATTGTCAATATTAGCCCAACCATTTTGAAAAATTGACAGGATCTAACAGAGCTGAGCATGTGCAGATATACGAGGGTGGTTTTATAAAGTTTCTGGAAAACACGTATTAGAACACATAATACGTGCAGGTCTCTGCCAATAGCTCATTCCAGACTTATAATCAAATTAGTAAGCTTGTATTGTCTCTATGCAGCAAAATAAATGTGTCTTTTAAGTCCATTTTTTCCATACAATTTTAAATCCCTTTGTACTTTATGATGCAGGAATTCTACTGCTCAGTGTGCATATCCAACACATATATGCACAGATGTCCACCAAAAGATAACTTCTGCACTGTGCATAATAGTCCCAGTTTGGAAACAAGTTACATGTCTTTCAAAAATTGATTGCATAAAGAACAGGCAGTTTGTGCAATGAAGATCCTAGACAAAAATAACAACAAAATCAAAAGAACTACTGGAGCTGGCATGGTGGTCCAGTGGGTTAAACCACTACCTGTGACGCCAACATCCTATATAAGTGCTGGTTTGAGTCCTTGCTGTCTACTACCAATCCAGCAACCTGTGAATCTGCCTCGGAAAGCAATGGAACATGGCCCACATACCTTGACTCCTGCCACCCTCATGAGAAACCTGGATGGAGTTTCAGAAACCTGGCTTTGGTGTGGCTCACGTCTGGCTACTGTGGCCACTTGGGGAATAAACTAACGGATGGATGATTCTAACCTGTCCCCATAACTCTCTCAAATAAAGAAAAGAATCTTAAAAAGAATTGCCGCTTGAATAAATCTCATTAACACTACATGGAGGACAAGAGGTCAAACTCTACAGGATATATTCTGTGTGCTTGATGGATATGAAGCTCAAAATTAAGCCAAAAGAACCTGTGCTTTAAGAAGCCAGAATAGGGGCCCGGCGGCATGGCCTAGCGGCTAAAGTCCTCACCTTGAACGCACCGGGATCCCATATGGGTGCCAGTTCTAATCTCGGCAGCTCCACTTCCCTGCCAGCTCCCTGCTTGTGACCTGGGAAAGTAGTCGAGGACAGCCCAATGCATTGGGACCCTGCACCTGTGTGGGAGACCTGGAAGAGGTTCTTGGCTCCTGGCTTCAGATCGACATAGCACCGGCCGTTGCGGCTCACTTGGGGAATGAATCATCTGATGGAAGATCCTCCTCTTTGTATCTCCTTCTCTCTGTATATCTGACTTCCCAGGAAAAAAATATATTTTTTAAAAAAGAAGCCAGAATAGTGGAAACCATATAATTGTGAAGAGAGTGGGAAGGGGCATGAAGGGTATTGCCATGTTGTGGGTACCGATGTCACCGTGTACCACATCAAGGCAACCACTGAATATTCATGCTCATCTAGGGTAGATGTTTACTAGAAACCACAATTAAAAAACAAATATTCAGATAGGTAGTCAGCCTACTTATCTGAACAGATACTTCAGGATTAATATTCCACAGCCTAGTACACTATTCTATTCAGCAGCCTGGCTAAGCTGGACTTCACCTAAAAAGCCACTATTCCAGATGATTGTAACGGATTTCTGCATTTATATGGCACTTTCTCTCTGTAGAGATCAAAGGGCTTCTGCATAATAAAAGATGGCATATCAAATGAACTTAGGTCCCAGTGATTGAAGTTGAGAATAAAAGGGGAAAATGAAACTCAGGGACGCATAATCCAGGAAACTTACAGACGTAAAAAAATGTCATACAAAGAGTATGCAAAAAGAATCCAAAATATCAACCCTTAAGGATTCATTTGTGTGACATAAAAGGCTCACTTCCCTTGAGTTTGAGAGGAAAAAGACAGCAGCCCAGGCTGCCCATTTAGGATTTAGATTCCCAGGCACCACATGGCAAGATTTCTTGGGAGCCAGCTTGGCACCTCACAGCAGTAACACAGAACAACTAAATTCACCCTCGGTGCTGTTCAAAGCACTTTCATATGTGCTTTAAGACAAACTCACTAGCCCTGACAACTGATTAAAATGAGTCTTTCTCACAACCGTGAAATAAGCATGCTATTGAAGTCTCTGTGTGCCTTACATACAGAATGACAGACATTGCTTTCAGGTCTCACACCCACAATCGTCAAGAGTGCTTTTCTCAAGCACCAGTTCGTGAAATCACCAAGGGGAAGTATGTTCAAGGAGGCACAGCTCACTCTGCCAAGATCACCTGTGGGATCTTCGTGGGAGCAAGGTTTGGGCTCAGCCAGTGACCCCGGGGAGACATTGCCATTAGCCTAACAAAGAGTGTGCAAAGCTCTGTGCGTTGTAGAATATCTGCTCAGACATTGCTCTGCAGTCGGCACACATGTGGAGAATGGCTTCTCATGAAACACTGAAACACTCCACATTCAGCCTAGGCAGAGCTTCAGTAAAGAGAGTTACATTAATAGAAGCCACATTGCAATCTCCTTTGTACATGCGGCTAGGGAGACAGTGGCCACTGTCAGTGGAAGAGTGTGGGGAGCTTGTAACTGGCCATGAACATTTGGTGAGCACTTTAAAGAGGGAACCTCATTAGATCCTCACAAGAGCTCTATTAGGTTGGTGATTTATTAACTCCATTTTATAGGTTCGAAAGGGAGACTAACAAAAGGTTAACATGTTCAGGGTCACACCATGGAACATGTCATGAAGCCGAGATGTAATCTCAGGTAACGTGATGCCACGCTTGTGCCCCTAAGCACTCAAGTTAATGGAATTAGATGGAATAGATTCTCGCACATTCTATGGTGCTAAGATTTGGGATTGAAAACTTGCCTTGTTGGTCTGCTGGGGTTTCAGGTCTTTCAATGAATTGCTCTGGTGGAAGCTCCTTGTGTCACCTTTGATAAGCTCTAGAGAAAGATCTGCCTCCTTAAAAGGGCTCATAAGTCCCAAATACTTGTCGGGACTGTCAAAAGGTAGGGCATGGATCAAGACATCTGTTGGGGTCAAACTTTGATGCAACTCACTAAGTTTAATGTAATCAAACCACTCTCCACCAAGAGGGTTTTGGAGATTTCTGATTTTCCCTTGAGCTCAGACCTTGAGCGTAACAGTATTTGTAAAACATTCCCTGGAAGGTAAATTCTAACTTCTTCCGGGTCTCCCATGCTGGTGCAGGGTCTCAAACACTGAGTTTTCCCAGGCCACAAGCAGAAAGCTGGATGGGAAATGGAGCAGCCAAGCCACGTACGGGCAGCCCATCACGGCATGCTATGCTTGAGGGTGGAAGATTAGCCTGTTGAGCCATGGCACCAGCCCCTGCTTTGTTCTGCATCTTAATTCACAAAGGAGAAGCAGGTGTGTTAACTAAAGGATAAGGCCCTGCTTGGAAACAAGGAGCCCAGAGCCTCTTCTGGATCTGCCATGCAGGTGCAGGGTCCCAAGGCTTTAGGCCATCCTCCACTGCTTTCTCAGGCCAAAGGCAGGGAGCTGGATGGGAAGCGGGGCAGCCGGGATTAGAACCTGTGCCCATATGGGATCCCAGTGCCTACAAGGCAAGGATTTTAACCACTAGGCTACCGTGCTAGGCCCATACAGTGTCATTTCTAAAAGCAATTTTTAAAAAATAATTTGTCTTTGTCAGAATGGCAGATTTACAGAGAGAAGGAGAGACAAAGATTCTACATCCATGGTTCACTCCCCAAAGAACATAAGGCTGGAGTTGAGGCAGGAGTCCTTTCCACATACTCCACCTTCGTATGGGATCCCAAAGCTTTGGACCATCCCCCATTGCTTTCCCTGACCACATGTAGGGAGCTGTATTGGCAGTGGAACGGGATTGGCAGTGGAACAGCTGGGATACGAACCCATGCCCATATGGGATACTGATGCTGAAAGGCATAGGATTAGACAGTTGGCTTATCATGTCAGCAGCAAAATAACTTTTTATGGAAAAGATACGATTGATGTAAAATTAGATTTTCCTAAATCAGTTCAATTTACGATGATAAAAAATACACATGAATTAAAATATATCATAAATATTTTTGTGCAAAAATAATTACTGGTCTGAAGTGGAAAATGAGAAAAAAATTAAGACTGCATTGAAAAGAAAGGTGATTATCCTCTACAAATGTGGCATTTTCTCTTCTGTTTTACATGTTTTTCTACAAATTCCTGAAGTATAAATCATGTGGCTACATCTATGCAGGATCAATCATATAGTTGAAAACGAGGTGATTTTTAACTCTGATTTTAATATGTAAATGCTTCAGTTGTAATCTCAGGAGCTCCATAATGCGCATAAGGAAAAAATGGCCTAGGGCCCGGCACGGTAGCCTAGTGGCTACGTCCTCACCTTGTTTTCGCTGGGATCCCAATTGGGAGCCGGTTCTAATCTCGACAGCTCCATTTCCCATCCAGCTCCCTGCCTGTGGCCTGGGAAAGCAGTGGAGGACGGCCCAAAGCCTTGGGACCCTGCACCCACATGAGAGACCCAGGAGGGGCTCTGGGCTCCCGGCTTGGGATTGGCACAGCTCTGGTTGTTGCGATCAGTTGAGGAGTAAATCAATGGATAGAACATCTTCCTCTCTGTCTTGCCTCCTCTCTGTATATCTGCCTTTCAAATAATAATAGTAATAATAATAATAATAATAATAAATTTTAAAAAATAAAATAATCATAGATTGGTTGGGCACCTTCAAAATACATGCATAGAACTCTATCAAAAGTAAGAATATATATATATATAAGGCAATTGTTCACTAAATTTGTGAAAAATTTGGAAAACCTGAAATCAAAAGACAAAATGTTTGAAAGCAAATGAGGAGAAATAACCAGTCACGTTGCATTTGCAAGGCAGAGTTAGAGAGAGCCAGGCAGACCAAGCTCAGTTTGCTGTTTGGAACTGTGTGGATGTGAAGCTGATGGCTAGGAGCTTCTCCCAGGGCTTCTGAATAGGGGCACGGTCCCGAGCTTTCCAGGAACATCAGTAAGGAGCTGATCAGAAGTGGAGAAGAACTCAGACTGCCACCCATGTTGGCTCAGGCCTGGTTTCTCAGGTTAGTTCTGCTACCTTCCTCTTCCACTGGTAAGGGTTCATTGCTTACAGTCGGCCCACTTGAATCTTCCAGAATACTCTGTCTCTTGTAAAGCCAGTTGATTAGGGGTTGGCACAGTAGCATAGAGGGTTAAACCTTCACCTGCTGCACCAGCATCCCAAGGGTCCCAGTTCAAATCCCAGCTCTTGGCTGTTCCACTTCTCCTCCAGCTCCCTGCTTGTGACCTGGGAAAGCAGTAGAGGAGGATAGCTCAAAGCCTTGGGACCCTGCCCCCCACATGGGAGACCTGGAGGAAGCACCTGCTCCTGGCTTCTGATTGGTTCAGCTCCAGCTATTTCAACCATTTGGAGAGTGAACCAGCAAATGGAAAATCTTTCTGTCTCTCTTTCACTCTGTAAATCTGCCTTTCAAATAAAAGTTAAAAACCTATAAAAATCTGCTCACTGCAATTAGGAAAGTGACAAGTTTTCGGTAGTTGTTATGTTAATATCATTTTACAGTTATGTAAAACAACAGTTCTACAGCTTATATCTTCTAGTGATCTTGTAGCCACTCTGGTTTATGACAAAATCATCTAGGGATATATATCTCAGAACACATCTCCATGGGGAAGTGACACCTGACCGTACTTAATTTCAGCTTCACCTAATTTCGTGTTTAGTACTGAACGGTGTTCCTCAGGTAGCTTGCATAATTTCCTACAATTTTTTCCTGCAGAAAGATCCTACCTGTGTGGTATTATTTTGTGCACTTTGGAGCTTCTTGTAAGACGTGGGTGTCTGGCTTGGTGGTAAAGCTTTCTGTGCCAGAGCTCCTGGGTTGAAGCTGAGGATGGTGCTGGGGTCTGCAAGAGACAGCGAGGACCCCCCGAGACTGGGGCGATGAAGGCAAGAGCGATGACAGCTCAGGCAGGCCGGGCCCCCTGGGGGGCGAGGGACATGCTTCAGAACAAGGTACTCCTGCAGCTGGAGACAGTGACCATGTCAAAGGCCACACAACGTGTACTCGGAGATGGTTACGTGCTTACGTGAGTTGGACTTCAATATGAATTGTTTTCAGTGTGGAACACTTACGTGCTCTGAAAAGAACAATAATTTTTAAAAAGAGCAGTGACTTAAGCTGACCAAAGGTGGACATTAAGGCCACAAGGAGGCGACAGCTAGAGCACAGCCCTGGGGACATCACAGGCTGATCCCAGTGGGAGGGATGCAGTCTGTCCTTGTCCAGGAGCCACCACCCACGCAGCTGGGCAGTCGGGTTCCCCAGCCTTGCCCTGCGGCTCTGGGTGGTCCTTTAGTCTGTTCCTTCACACCCACCCTGACTGGAGGGAATTCTGCACGCTTGTGAAAGCCCTGGGTAGATGAAGGGTCAACAGAGGTGCAGGTGTTTGCCCAGAAGGGTGCTGCAAAGCATCAGGGGGTGAGCCTAGCTGTGCAGTCAGAGAGCAGCCTGGGACTGTCACCCCTCTGCTCCTGCATGTCCTGCCTCTGCGGATGCCAGCATACGCATGTCCTGGTCAGCTCACACTTTCCCGAAGAGCAAAGAGGAGGAGGTCACAGCGACAGCTGATACATCCTAGGTTACCCACTGCTTTGAAGGACGGACATGGGCAGAGACCTGCCACTCGTTGGTTCACGCCTCAGACACCTGCAACAGCCAGAGCTGGCCCAGGTCCGAGGCAGGAGCCAGGATTTCCCTAGGTTCCCACATGGGGCCCAAAGACTTGAGCCACGCCTGATGCTGCTCATGCTGTGCGTTAGCACGAAGCTGGAGTCAGAACCTTAGGGGTTTACAGACCTGTGCCCTGTTTTATTTTAGTGCTAATCAAGTTGGACCGTTTAAGGCAATGTACCTATACACACTGAAAATAATACCGAATATGTTCACCAGGGATGTAGATTCCGTAATAAAGTTTGGCTAGTTGATGATGGTGACTCAAGATTGGAAGCTGGGGCCTGTTGTGGTAGCCCAGCAGCTGAAGTCCTGACCTTGAATGGCCCTGCTTCCCACCCAGCTCCCTGCTTGTGGCCTGGGAAAGCAGTCGAGGATGGCCCAAAGCCTTGGGACCCTGTACCTGCGTGGGAGACGTGGAGGAAGCTCCTGGCTTCGGATTGGCACAGCACCAGCTGTTGTGGCTCACTTGGGGAGTGAATCATCGGACGGAAGATCTTCCTCTCTGTCTCTCCTCCGCTCTGTATATCTCTGACTTTGTAATAAAAATAAAATAAATCTTAAAAAAAGGCTGGGAAGTTGATAGTGTTACTGATGTTTCACATTCTTTTAGGTGCTAAGGTGAGGAGAGGGCAGGATTCCCGTTTGCTGGTGGAATCATCCATAATATCTGGAAAACTAGGGGCATGCCGCCTGAGAGCAGGGCACTTGCTCAGACTCACCCTGGCTGTTGGATCCCAGTTTTACCTAAACTATGGCATCTCCTCTCAGGGGTCACAGCAGCAGGGGCTAGACGTAGAAGCCAGCGCTGGGAGCCAAACCGGCTATTCCAGCATTGAAGCTTACACCTGTCCCCAATGCAATTTTCTTTCTTTCTTTTTTTTACTTGTGTTCATGTCAAGTCCAGCCCCTGAAAATATTTTCAAAGGCTGCCACTCTGGTACAAGGATGTAAGCCTCAATCTCCAACATGGGCATCCTGTATGGGTGCCAGTTCCCAGCTGCTCCACGTCCCATCCAGCTCCCTGCTTGTGGTCTGGGAAAACAGAGAAGATGGCCCAAAGCCTGGGAACCCTGAACCCATGGGGGAGACTTGGAAGAAGCTCCTGGCTCCTAGCTTTGGATTGGCTCAGTTCCAGCCACTTCAACCAGTCGGGGGGGGGAGTGAACCAGCAGACAGATACCTTTTTCTCTGTATCTCCTCTCTCTATAAATCAGCCTTACCAATCAAAATAAATCTTAAAAAATAAAGTAGTGGGTCTGCTGCAGTAGCCTAGTGACTTGTACATTTTGGGATCCCATAATGGTGCTGATTTGTGTCCAAGCGCCCTGCTTCCCATCCATCTCCCTGCTTGTGGGCTGGAAAAACAGTCGAGGATGGCCCAAAGCCTTGGACCCTGCACCAGCACAGGAGACCCCAAAGAAGCTCCTGACTCCTGGCTTTGGATCGGCTCAGCTCCAACCATTGCAGCTGCTTGGGGATGGAAGATCTTCCTCTTTGTCACTCCTCCTCTGTATATCTGACTTTCCAATTAAAAAAAAAAATCTTTAACAAAATTTCTTAAATAAAGTAAAAATAGATATATAAATTAAAAATAGAATTATAGAGTTAGACCACCTGAAAAGCAGCCAGGTTCAGCGAAAACGTGCTTCAATGCTATAAACTGCTAAAGACTAAAATTAAAATAGGCATGAGACAGCTGAATAGCAATCTAAGCCATGTTAAGGTGTATAGAACACGGTTGAATATAAACTAAAATTGAAATGTCTATGAAGAAGTCACAGGTTGTGGTTGAGAACCTGCATTTTCCTATTAACATATTGGTTAATCAATACCATGTCAATTAATGCCACAATGTTGTAAATGGTTGGAAATATTATGTTGGGGCTTTTAATTGATTGGGATGATACTCTGCCGGCTCTACCTTCAGACCAGAGATGGTCTCACCAAGAAACCATTGAAATTACCAGGACAATAAGATGCTGGACTTTATGCTTGGTAAATACCTCCAATGTAAGAATGTCAACTGAATTTGAACTATGGAAATGCAACAAGGTGGAGCAATCCACCGTGGGGGGAGGGTGTGGGGAGGGGTGGGGGGAATCTCAGTGCATAAAAAATGTATCACATAATGCAATGTAATTAACTTTTAAAAACGAAATGCAATAAAAATACGTTTTAAAAAATAAATAAATGATTTACTATTTTTTAAATGGAAAAGCAGATTTGCAGAGAGAAGGGAAGACAGCGAGAAAGATCTTCTATCCACTTGTTTACTCCCCAGACTGCTACAACCACCAGGGTTGGGCTGGTCTGAGGTCTGAGGCCAGGAGCCAGCGGCTTCTTCCTGATCTCCCACAGGGTACAGGGTCCTAAGGCTTTGGGCCGTCCTTCACTGCTTTCCCAGGCCACAGGCAGGGATGGGAAGTGGAGCTGCCAGGACGCAAACAAGCACCCATTTGGGATCCTGGCACTTAGAAGTAGAGGATTAGTAAATTGAGCCATTATACTGGGCCCATAAATAAATCCTAAGGGGAAAAAAAAAAAAAAAGAAGACAAATGCTCTCAGAGCCACCGATGCTCCGAAACATGGGAAGTGTGCCAGGGCTCAGGAAGGAGGTTGGCAGAGAGGAGTGTTTACGTGACTGTCACTCTTGAGGGACAACAGCAAAGGACAGGTGACAGCAACGTTCCGGGCACCTGGGCCTGCTGGCTGAGAGTCCCTGGGGCTGGAGCAGGAGGTCACGCTGCAGTCAAGCAAGAGATGGGTGTGGGAGGCACCTGCTCACAGTCAGGTGAGGACAGAGGCACCCAGTGCCTGTGCCACTGCGGTTTTGGTGGCACTGAAGGGACACTGCAGACCGTGTCCTCCCTCAGGTCCCCAGGGCTACAGGGCCAACCCCACCATCCCCAAATCAGTCATGTGGGTCCACCGGCACACCCACACAGCCCTCCCTGCCCACCATCCTGTCCCTCTGAGGCTGACACCAGCACCCAGCACTTCCCCCTGCGCTCACCTCGTCCATCTGCACATCCCCCAGAAATTAGCTGCCTTTCCCCTCCTGGGGGTCCTCCAGCGGGAGCCACCAGACCACTCACTTCTCTCAGGCCCATTGCAACACCCTTTAAGCTTCTCTTTACCCCTACCCACTGTGCTGGGTTCCAAGCAGTGGGTGTGGATGACACGAAGATGTGAAGAGAACAGCTCCCCTGTTTGGCAGGGTCCAGGGGAGCTTCCAGCTGTTTGGCAGGGCCGGCAGATTTCTCTCTGAGCACCTTGATGCTGTTTCACCCCGTTTGCATGGACACTCAAGCACCCCACTAAGAATTCTGTAATTGTTGAGGCATTGTTGTTTGTTCCTGTGAGACAGCTTTTGCAACCAATGTGAGCTTGAGAGTTAATGTCACTGATAATGTCTTGGTGAGTGAGCCTTTGACAATTTACACACAGGAGCACAATTAAGCCCACGCCATTTCTTGACACCTTATTGTGTGCCTATCCATTACCTCAGGATCTGGCCCAGACATGCAGCACACCTTCTGGGAAAGGGCTTGATATATATCCTAAATATTTTTTTAAGATTTATTTATTTGTATTTTTTAAATTTTTACTGGGAAGTTACAGAGAAGAGGAGAGACAGAGAGGAAGATCTTCCATCCAATGATCACTCACCAAGTGACCGCAACGGCTGGAGCTGAGACAATCCGAAGCCAGGAGCTTCCTCCAGGTCTCCCACGGGTGCAGGGTCCCAAGGCTTTGGGTTGTCCTCGACTCTTTCCCAGGTCACAAGCAGGGAGATGGATGGGAAGAGGGGCCGCCAGGATTAGAACCTGCAACCGTATGGGCTTCTGGCATGTGCAAGGTGAGGACTTTAACCAGTACACTATCGCGCCAGGCCCAATATTCTAAATATTAAGGCAAGTGATGGGAGTGAGAGCTGAAACTGCTATGGCAATAAATCTAGTTATTGTTATCTCAAATGCTAGCCTGTCTTTGCAATTTTTTTTTTTTTGGAGCATAGAAAATGTAAGTTTTAGCCGCTTTTATAATTTTTAGCTAGAGGAATTAAGGATGCTTTCATTAAGGAAATTTTTTTTTTTAAAGATTTATTCATTTTATTACAGCCAGATATACACAGAGGAGGAGACACAGAGAGGAAGATCTTCCGTCCGATGTTTCACTCCCCAAATGAGCCGCAACGGGCCGGTGCGCGCCGATCCGAAGCCGGGAACCTGGAACCTCTTCCGGGTCTCCCACGCGGGTGCAGTGTCCCAATGCATTGGGCCGTCCTCAACTGCTTTCCCAGGCCACAAGCAGGGAGCTGGATGGGAAGTGGAGCTGCCGGGATTAGAACCAGCGCCCATATGGGATCCCTGGGCTTTCAAGGGGAGGACTTTAGCCGCTAGGCCATGCCGCTGGGCCCAAGAAAATATGTTCTTAATTACTGTTTCATTGTTTCTGGGGTTGTAGGGCCTATAGTTGTAGGGGGTTTAACATTTGAAACTTTTGGGCCCGTCACGGTGGCCTAGTGGCTAAAGTCCTCACCTTGAACACACCAGGATCCCATATGGGCGCCGGTTTTAATCCCAGCAGCTCCACTTCCCATCCAGCTCCCTGCTTGTGACCTGGGAAAGCAGTTGAGGATGGCCCAAAGCCTTGGGACCCTGCACATGCGTGGGACACCCGGAAGAGGTTCCAGGTTCCCGGCATCGGATCGGTGCAGCACAGGCCGTTGCGGTCACTTGGGGAGTGAATCATCGGACGGAAGATCTTCCTCTCTATCTCTCCTCCTCTCTGTATATCTGACTTTGCAATAAAAATAAATAAATCTTTGAAAAAAACATTTGAAACTTTTGTCTTGGATTTTACGCTTTTTCCCTTATAACCTATTTTCCAATTAAATAATGGGTAAATTGTAGAAATAGAAATGTGGTAGGAATGTACTACTGATTAGCAGGCAATTGCATGTGCCTTGACCTTGGAGTCCTGGCTGTCGCTCCATGGCTACTGTTGAAGAATGAATAATGGCTTGCTTTGAAGAATATGAATATAGGATTTTGCAGAATTATCTTTAGGGGCAACTGCTTAGCCCTGAAGTGCAGGCGGAATGACCAAATGTCTGTACATGCCCCCTTAGTCTTGAAGTAAAAAATAGAACAATTAGTTGCTTGTGTAGAAGCTTGTGAGGTGTCTGAGTAAATAAAAAGGACAGCTTTTTCCTGAGCTGGTGTGAGAGCGCACCAAGTGACAGTGTCCGTGTCTTTCTTTATCACCGACTCCACGCACCCTTCCCCAGCTCCGAACTCGGCTAGAGCTGGACTCCGGCACTACTGCCCTGCCCATCCCTGTCACCATCATCTGGGATGCGCCCAGGGCGACTTCCCCTCAGGTCGCTGCTCCTGGCAAACCCACAGCTGCCTGCCCACTGGTGGCCAGGCTCATCACTTTTACCTTGTTTTTCATCAGCAGTAACGAGGGAGCAGCCACCTACAGGGTGGGGCAGGTGGATGTCTGATACATACGCAGGGCGTCATGGCCCGAGCAGGGCATGTGGCCTACCCATCACCCCCAATGTTTGTCATCTGATTGGTTTTCTAAGAGAAACTGGGATCCCTTCCACACCCTCCCAACTCCTCTGCAGTTTATGATGCATAGATCTGTATATTTATAATGCAAAGCTTATATGTATAATGTATGTATACATTCATACTGTATGTGTATATATACATATCTTTTTGTGTGTGTGCATTTTCATAAAGTTGATTGAAAAGGCAGAATCAGATCTTGCATTCATTGGTTCACCACGCAAATGATTACAACAGAGCTAGGCAAAACAGAAGCCTGGGGCCTGGAGCTTCTTCTGGGTCTCCCAGCACTTGGCCATTCTCTACTGTGTTCCCAGATGCATTGGCCTGGAGCTGGATGAGAAGTAGAACAGCCAGTATTCCAAACAGCACCCATATGGGATGTCATGGCCATCAGTAGGGTGAGCAGGTCGGGGAGCCTAATAAGTCTTTTTATTTTTTTTAAGAAACCAATGAGACTTTTGCAGGGATATGTGACAGGGGTTTCAGTGAGTGTGAAAGTTCACATGGAAAAGAAGGTGTGCATGCAAATTAAATAAAAGCAACAAACAAGAAGATCAATAGTAATTTTTAAAAAATGGCCTAAGGCCCAGTACGATAGCTCAGTGGCTAAATCGTTGCCTTGCAAGTGCTGGGATCCCACATGGGCGCCAGTTCTAATCCCGGCAGCCCCACTTCCCCTCCAGCTCTCTGCTTGTGGCCTGGGAAAGCAGCAGAGGACCACCCAGAGCCTTGGGACCCTGCACCCGTGTGGGAGACCCAGAAGAGCTCCTGGCTCCTGGTTTTGGATCAGCTCAGCTCTGGCCAGTGTGGCTACTTGGGGAGTGAACAAGTTAATGGAAGACATGTTTCTCTATCTCTTTCTCTCTGTAAATCTGCCTTTTCAATGAAAATAAGTAATCTTAAAAAAAAAAAAAAGAAAGAAAGAAAGAAAGAAAAAATGACCTAGCGCCTGGCACGGTGGCCTAGTGGCTAAAGTCCTCACCTTGCTTTCGCTGGGATCCCGACTGGGAGCCGGTTCTAATCCTGACAGCTCCACTTCCCATCCAGCTCCCTGCTTGTGGCCTGGGAAAGCAGTCAAGGACCACCCAGAACCTTGGGACCCTGCACCCATGTGGGAGACCCGGAAGAAGTTCCTGGTTCCTGGCTTTGGATCAGCTCAGCTCCGGCCATTGTGGCCACTTGGGGAGTGAATCAATGCACAGAAGATCTTCCTCTTTGTCTCTCCCCTCTGTATATCTGCCTTTCCAATAAAAACCAAATAAATCTTAAAAACAACAAAGAAAATTTTTTTTTTAAAAAATGGCCTAGACCACCACCAGGACAGGATGGGGACTCATACTGCACTGTGCCCCCACCCCAGCACACACAGGAAGACCTTGTGTGACAGGCACGTGGCAGAGCACCCCCTCAGAGTGGTAAGTCCTCAGCACAGCCAGTGAAATGGGGACTGCAAGGGTGAACCCGAGTAAGGGACCACACCCATGGAGGACTGACAGACCACGTGACCCCACTGACTCGCTCTCCTCAAAAGTGCCAAGGAGTCGGCAGCACAGGCAGCCAGGCAGTGGCCTCCTGGGCACAACAGAGGGCAGGCCTCATGCCAGGAGTGCCCTGCAGTGCCAGAACAAGCCAGTTACCAGAGACTTGGGCAAGTACCGTCCCTCAGTGCTTCCTCGAAAGCATCCGAAGGAAATCCTGGGCAAGTCTTCCCTCGGAGGCACCTGCTGGCTCCCTTCCTGCTACCTGCAGCAGCCAGGCCTCACACAGCTAGCAGCCCAGAACTAAGGCCAAGGCTGCTGCCTCCCGTGGCACAGAGGCAGGAGTGGGGCCTCCACCAGGCGCAGGACTGTGACAGCCTTAAGAGCTGTGCCAAATGCCTTTTGGTGCAAGTCAACAGAAGGGGAACCAGAGTTGAAGAGACTAATTTGCTGCAGTGTGCTCGGAATGTCCTGGGATCGTGTCTCTACTTTAAGGTTACTATGTGATGTGTATAGTGATAACAAGATGAGCTGGAGATGTAGCATCCCAGGAAAGTGAAAAGGGAAAAAAAGGGGGGAGGGGTACTCAGCACAGTAGCCTAGTGGCTAAAGTCCTCACCTTGCTTTCGCTGGGATCCCGACTGGGAGCCGGTTCTAATCCCAGTGGCCCCACTTCCCATCCAGCTCCCTCCTTGTGGCCTGGGAAAGCAGTCAAGGACCACCCAGAACCTTGGGATCCTGCACCCGCATGCGAGACCCTGAAGAGGCTCCTGGAGCCTGGTTTCCAATTGGTGCAGCTCTGGGCGTTGTGGCTACTTGGGAATGAGTCAATGCATAGAAGATCTTCCTCTCTGTCTCTCCTTCTCTCTGTATATCTGATTGTCCAATAAATTAAAAATAAAACCAGGTGGCACTACCATATGATGCCACAATTTAACCTCATATGAACAGCAATTTCTTCTTAAAACTTTATTGTTTCCCACAACACATTTTTGTAGGAATAGGGGTCACCCTTCCCTCTGCAGTTAAAACAGCATCATTCACTTGAAACGGTTAAACAGATCAAGAAACCCCTGCTGCCATCTGCTGGACGTTTCCCAGAATAGCTACACAAATTCTAAAATCTCTGTCTATTAGTTTTAAAAACAACGTGTGTACAACACTGGCTTATGACACAATATCTGCCCACTCCCCACCACCATTAAACCATCCTGCTGGTCCCCAAGCCCCAGGTCTGGCGCACCATGCCTGCCTCTCAGCACAGAGACTCAACATCTCATCCCACCATAAACCCCTCCACGCAAGCCCTCCGTGGGACCCCTTCAGCACAGGCAAGCCCCCTCCATTCTGTCTTGCCACCCTGCCACACAGGTGTGTTCGGGGATACAGCTGGTTCCTATCTGTGGGGTCACACAGACGGCCAGGGTCTTTGCCCTTCTGCAATCTTCCGATCGGGTCCCTGACTTCTCTGATAAAGTGGGATTCTTTGGCGAGCTTCCCCGCCCCGCCCCTCGGATGCCATGGATATGGAAAGCACCTTGCGGCTGTCTCTGGGTGGAATTCTTGTTCTAGGTGAACTGTATGGTTTTTTTTCCCTTAAAATGTTTGGGGCAAAAGGCGGGCAGGAAGAGGCAGGCGGCCACATCCACAGCATCCTGCTGTACCAATATGTGGCTGGTGGGAGGGGCCTGGCTCCAGCAGGAAGCTCTGTGGAACAGGCAGGAGCAGGCGGGGACTGAGGCAAAACCTTGTTGCTTTTTTTAAAGGAATCTACTTTCTGCTCAATTTTGCTGTGAAGCTGTTAGGTGCGCTGCCCAGTGCAACATTCAACCCAAGTGAGTCTCACACAATTGGAACGGAACACAGCAACACCTCTCAGGGCACCTGCCGCCCTACTTGGGAGCGTGCCTTTCTGCAGGGATTGGGGTGGTAGGAGTGCCACGGGCCTTCTCATCCAGGAACCCGGGAAGCAGGTGACCTGCAGCTCCGGGAAGTCCCAACAGAGGCCAGGCAGGTGCTGGGTGCTGGGTGCACGGCAGCGGGGGGTTCCTGGGGGGGAGCATGCCACACATCTCCCGCAGGTACCAGACCCCAACTACCTGCCATCATATGGCGCAGCCACAGCTCCTATTTGGGGGGCATGGCCCTCTCATGGATCTTCAAGTGGCGCTTGAAGGTGCGCACATGCGTGAAGCACTGGCCGCAGACCTCACAGCAGTAGGGCTTCGTGTTGGTGTGGATACGGTAGTGCACGTTGAGGTTGCCCCTCTGGCTGACGGACTGGCCACAGTACTTGCACATGTACGGCCGCTCCTGTGTGTGGACGCGCCTGTGGGTGACCAGGTTGGCCTCGTGGGAGAACGCGTGGCCACAGTCGGTGCACACGAAGGGCTTCTCGCCCGTGTGGATGCGCTGGTGCACGAGGAGGTCGGAGGGCTGCATGAAGCCCTTGCTGCCGTCCTCGCACTGGAAGGGCCGCTCGCCGGTGTGTGACCTCTGGTGGATGACCAGTTGGGATCTGTAGCAGAAACTCTTGCTGCAGTCCCCGCATTGATAGCGACGTGGGGCAGGCTCCGTGGGGTGCGGGTGCGCCCCAGGCAGGCAGGCCTCTGCTGGGAACCTGCTATTCTCTGCCTGTGGGTGTTCCCCGGACCCCTCTGGATGGACCCTCCTCTTCTTGGCATGTCTCCGTCTGTGACTGCCACTGCGGGGTGAAGCTTCTGCCTCCAAAGCAGGGATGGGAGGGGGGTCGGCACCCGAGCTGCAGGCAATGACCCCTTCGCTGGCGTCTTCCCCAGAATCGGCTCAAGAAGCAAATCCACGCGTGGCGTTTAGCACCAAGCTAGCCACGCGGTCGGCCTGAGCCCACCGCAGCCACAAGGTCAGCCTAAGTCCACCATAGCCACAGGATCGGCCTGAGCCCACCGCAGCCAAATGGTCAGCCTGAGCCCACAGCAGCCACAGGGTCAGCCTGAGCCACCCGCAGGAGCCGACTGTGGGACCCTGCCAGCCACCCATGGCCGCCCTGAGACGGCCAACTCCCCAGCACCAAGCACCTGATCACCCCCACACTCACCAGGAGCCCCCAGGGACTGCAGCCTTTCACTGTCCCTCCTCTCCTCGTCCAGGTGTGGCCTGGGGCTTGGGTCCTCCAAGTCTCTCTTCACAGCTGTGCTCCTCAGCTGCAGTGCCTCTCCCTGACAAAGGCAACCGACAGTCACGACATGCCAGCTTCGCTGGCACTCACCAGGTGCTTCTGTGGCCATGCCCCAGGGGGCTTCTGTGGCACTGCCCGTCGCCCCGAACCACACCAGGCCCGTGGCTTCTGCCCTCTTAGTGCTTTAAGCACATGAAGAGTCTTCAAAAAAAAATCATTGAAAATGCCTATTATAAGAAAACAATTGTGGTTGGCTTTTAAAGCATTTTTATACCAAAATAAGCTTTTCTTTAAGAAATACATATTTATTTTCATCTATCCGAAAGGCAGGGCAAAAAGAGGTCTTTGGTCCATTGGTTCACTCCCCACGTGACCCGTGACAGCCAGGACTGGGCAGCCTGCAGCGAGCGGCACAGAGCGCCCTTGGGTCTCCGGGAGGTCCCAGGAGCCGTCACCTGTCTCCTTCAGGATGCTGCACCAGAAGGCTGGGTCAGAAGCAGACGGGGTGCTGCAGCATGGGAGGGGCTTCACCCACTGCACCACCATGCCCACCCTGAAGGTATATTTCCCATCAGCTTTCTGCAGTGTGCTCCTACTCTTCCCCCAGTGGACGCTGGCAGCACAGTGACTGCCCTGGGGGGCACACTCCTTCTGGAGGGGGCTGCCCTATTTGCTGCCGAGGAAGGCCCCTGGACCCACCAACCCCATGCAACTAACACACCCCACATCACTGCCCCCTGGAACTACAGCAACTCAAAACTTGCCAGACACTCCCTGGAAAGAAAAAAAAACCAGCCCGTGTGAGCATCGCTCTTAATGACGGGTCAGACAGTTATTATAACACCATTCCTTCGGCCAATCATTTCTAGAAGTATCTCTGAGGAGACTGGTTATGGGGAAACCAGGTTTTAGTTCATCCATCTAGAGTCTATTTCCTGCACCCTTAATGCTGAAAGACTTCTTGGCAGAGGGACAAAGCTCAATGACGCATAGCTCACATGGCTCAGAAGCATCCGAGGACGTGCTAAGACCACGGTCAGTAAGTCCAGCTAAACGTGACCTCACCTCAGCCTCACCAGGTCCCCTGTGCCTTCCCCACACCGCCCACTCACCACTCTCCCGGATGGGTCCTGCATCCCTGCCAGTACCTGTAGGGCTTGGGCTGGGCTCTGGCTTGCCTCGGGTAGGATCTCAGCCCCAGATGGTTGGTGCTGCCTGGACAAGTCCACCACATCATCCGTAACACCAGTCTCAGATCCGACCATCTGCGTCCCCGATTTCCACAGAAGGAATTTCTGTCCTTGTGAGACTATGAACTGGGGAGGTGGGTGGGGAAACACATCAGACCCCTGAGGCAAGTTGGGTGTGCAGGGCGGCAAGGGTCGTCCCCTGTGACACCTGCACCTCGCATCAGGGCACTGGCCACTCCACTTCCAATCGAGCACCCTGCTAAAGCACCTGGGAGGACAGCTGATGAGGGCCTACACACTTGAGCTCCGGCCACTCACCTGAACCCCAGACGGAGCTCCAGCCCTCTGGATCTGGTCTGGCCCTGCTGCCCCAGCTGCTGCAACCACCGATGCAGTTGGCCAGCCATGTGGAGGTTCTTGGACTCTCCCTGTGGTTTCAATTTGAAAATAAGTAAGTCTTAGACAAAACAAACCGCCTCTGAGGGTAACTGTCACATGCCCTACATGGCCTCTCGTGTGGTACGCAGCTGCGCTGTAGCTAGCTCAGAAATCAGCCCATTTAGGCTGCTCTGCAGTGACATCAGCAGCTCCTGCCCCACCATGGTCTTTTAGAACCTCACCAACATGGGGTCATTTGGAAGAACCAGTCTCCAAATCAATAGAGAACAAGGATCCTCTGGGCAAATGCCAGCCTTACCATGGGCATCACGCCCGGAGCCTGGTGTCAGGTGCTCCACGGGGCATCCTGGTGGTGGCCACTGACCTGCGGCACCAACACCCTACTTCCTCTCTCATGCCTGCACCACTCCTCACATCCACTTTCCTCCTTGGTGCTGGCCACACGCACACTGTTCTGTGTTCCCCTGGCCTGCAAGTGTCCTAGACCAGTTCTCAGCCCATGCAGGACTGGCATCTTAGAGTGCTTCTTTCTTAGCTAAATGGAGTCCCTGACTTCTGCCAGCCAGGTCCCGGCCATGCCCCTTCTGAGTGGGACCAACGTTGCTTCGGCCCCACCCCTGGGAAGTACACGGTGCTTCAAAAACTGCTCTGGGGAAAGTGGGATTAAATGGTCAGATGCCCAGAGCGCTCCCACCTGGGCAGACTAATGAGCGGCATCTCCATTCCCCAGGCTTTTTAAAAGACCACTCATCATGTTTTAAATCCAGCGTAGGCTGCCTCTCGATCTGGCTCCTGCATCTATATGCTTACAAAAGTTAGTGTAGACTTCGAAGATGACGTTGTCTCATCCTCTGGTCATGACGCCTGCCTCAGTGAGACTCCCAAGTGGTGGCTTCCTAAGGGCTCTCTGCCCACTCCTGCTGAGGAGCAGTGGCCCAGTGGGATTCCAGAACCTGCCTGAGGTGTGCTGGGTGGTCAGCCCTGAGTTATCCTGCCAGATGAGCAGCACTCAGAGCTCTCCCATGGTGGGAAGCACAAGGCTTCGTCAGCACTTACACCTGCACTCCCAAGACCCCATTAGCTGAGTGCTCCACCTACCAGAGCACCCCGCCGAGGCCACAGACGAGACCCCTACCCCGCAGAAGACACAGACCAGGCCCCCAGCCTCATCTCCCACAGCGCAAACCAACTGTCTTAATTAACTGCATGGCTCCTGCGAAGGCCACTTTGTTAGCTGCTTGAGGCTCTGTAATCAACAGACCAATTAAGTCATTAATCCCACACTCCTGCTTCCCAGAAACCAATTCATTGAAGCCACCTGACCTGTGCTCGCTGGGCACTGGGGGCTACCTGATTCACCAGCCAACGTGTGACAGTGGGGCCACCCGATTCATGGGCGAGTCAACCAAGCAAGGACTGGTAATACAAAGCTGGACAGGTGTATTGGCTTTGTGATGATTAAGACACCTGCATGCCATAGCAGAGTTCTGCCTGCATCTGGTCACTGGCTTTGCTGCTTCATCCCACCTCCTGCTGTCACAGCCTCTAGGAGGCAGCAATTGATGGCTCCCTGCGACTTGGCTCTGGGCTTGGCCAAGTCTAGCCCTGACCTCTGCAAACACTTGGAGAAGGGAGTGACCCCGTGGAGGGGAGTGTCCATCTCTGCCTTGTAAATCAGCTTCAAAATACTACTCCCATTCTGATTATGCACAACCTTTTCCTTTCTATTTCTCGAGCCAGTCCTATTTACGCAGGATCCAGGATGTATCTGGTATTTCCTAGTGACAAGTGGGAACACACGGGAGGCTGCATGCTGTGTGCAAGCCTTGGCAGGCCGTGGCATTTCCACATCCACCAGGGCCTGAAGCCAATCTCCCCCAGGCACTTCCATGCTCCAGGAAACTGCAAAATGTAGCCTACAGAACTCCCTTTGCCATGCTATGTTGAACTTTTATTCTATCCTGATCTTACAGAACGCCCAGCTGGCCAACCCACCTCCACCCATGCACACGGGGTCCCACCTGTTCCTAGTCCTGCCTCTTGCCCCCACCTTTCGCGTTTCCTCCAAGCATTCGGGAACTTAAACCATCAGTTCAAAAAGCCAACCCCCCTACCCCATCACATCCTCCTTCACCTAGCACTTCTCCACCGGGAAAGAGTTTGCCCTTGGGACAACTGGCAATGCCTGGAGATGTATTTTGGCTGTTGCCACTAGAAGATGCCCAGATTCCACAGCCCACAGCACTGCCTCGGGCCTGGCAAGAATATCACACCCCCAAAGTCACTGGTCCCAAATGTGAAACAATCCTGAGCTAGTCTACAGCCTGCGAGCCGGCCTGCAGCTGCCACCCAGTGGCCCCTGGAGGAAACGGAAACGCAGGGATCATCCCTTGGACTTCCTCTGCGTCCTTCGAAAGGACAGCATCCGTCTTCTCATCTTTCAGTGACACGTCTTCAATCGCACCATGCAGCCCTGGCTCCACGCGTCAGTGAGCTGTGCAGTGAACAAGTTCGAGGGGTTAGACTAGTGCTTCTCTCCCCAGGCGGATGGACGGGTGGGAGCTGCCTGCACTTCCCAGGGGTCGGGGCCAGCTGCTGGACGGCCTGCCCTGCCCTCTCTGTGCCTGCTCCCTGTCCAGCGGCTTGCACCAGGGTCCTACTCATGTAGCTCGTGGGCTTCCTCCAGCTGTTTCGCAGCAGCTCCTCCAGGTCTCGGCAGCTCGTCACACCGCTTTCCTTGACTAGCACCTGGACATCTGGAGGCATGGAGATGAGGAAGTGCTCCAGCACCAGCTGGTCCATGAACTGCTCCTTGGTGTGCAGCTCGGGCCGCAGCCACCGGCGGCACAGCTCTCTCAGCATCCTGAGGTCCCTGATGGGGTCAGCATCCTCCCAGCCATTGAGTGTTCTAAACCTCACGTGCCACTCCTCGGGGCTGCCATCTTGGAGCTCGGGCTGAGCGTCTTGCGTTGGCACAGGTAATGGCAGTTTAGGGCCGTGCTGCCCTCCTTAGACCACATCAGCTCTGAAGCCATCTTCTGGGAATCAACTGGAAGGCTCTTCTAGAAGCTGCTGCCTTTCAGGTTGGCCTGGATGTCCTTAGTGATGGACTCACTGAAAGGCTGCGGAGGAAAAAAGGAAGCAGGCAGGTGGGGGAGACCTCCTGCCCACCCTCCCCTCCCTTCTAAATCCCGCCATGACGACCACTGGTGCAGATATGACGGGTGGAGCAGGCGGGGCCTGCCCCTTCTGACTGGCTAAGGGTTATGGGATGATCTGAACATCCAATTGCAAAAAAAAAAATCCATTCCTCTGATGTTTCCATCAGTATACAGAGACAAGGTAAACAATTAGCCACACTTATGCAGAAATACAGAGAAAAAACAGATTTGTCACCTGAGAATTCACATGGCATTCTTCACATTGCAATCATTACCCTGAAAACGTTCCCCCCCGTGGGGGTTATTGGGGGTCGCCCCGACTAGGCTGCAGTTCCCACTGGTTGATGTAAGGGCCAAGTATGTACTGAGCAGAACCAGACTGGACTGCAACACCCACTGGTTCCAGTGCAAGTCGGGACTGAAAACAGAACCAACCCAGCAACTGAAACCACCAGCTGATCGTGGTGATGGACTGTGCCGGAACCTGTGCTTGCTAGAACATACAAGAATCTGGTCTGGGAATACCTCACAATTTCTTTGGAGATCTCCCCAATCGAACTGCTGGACTCAGAACCCTAACCAAGAAAAGATAGAAGACACACCAGGTCAATGAACCATCTCAGCTATATGTTGGCAGCGAACTATGGGGCAAAAGGAGACTTTATGATGGACAACGTCAATCAGTGGACGACCTCATCGAGCGAAACTGGCAGCGATTCATAACTTGAGAACTATTAAAACCACTTGAGCAAATATCTCAGAGCATGTCCCACATCCAGGACTTGGGGTGGGCGGGAAACTGGGTGGGGCTTCTCCCTCAATATCCCTCTTTACCTCAGATACATGATGGAAACAATATGGACATAATAGTACCACCCACTTCCCTACACCCCCAAACCTTTTTTTATACCGTAATTAACTATGTAAAGATTGTCAACAACAATAAAATAAAATAAATTTAAATATTAAAAAAAATCAACAATGTTGAAGTAAATATCTTGACATGAATAACTTCAAAAAAAAGAAAACCAAAATGAGCATGGATGTGGGTTTAGGTGTCAAAGCAGCAATGAGTATTATTGTTATCAAAAGGAAAAAGTAATATCGTAAAAAATAAGTTAATACCTGGCTTTCTAGAAACATGAACAATACATTTGCCACTAATATTAATAGATATTCAGTGATTTAAAAAGCCAAAAACAGGGTCCGGTTCAGTGACCTAACAGCTAATGTCCTCCCCTTGCAAGCGCCAGAATCCCATATGGGCGCTGGTTCTAACCCAGGCGGACCCACTTCCCATCGTGCTCCCTGCTTGTGGCCTCGGAAAGCAGTGGAGGACAGCACAAAGCCTTGGGCCCCTGCACCTGCATGGGAGACCCAGAAGAGACTTCAGGCACCTGACTTTGGATCGGCTCAGCTCCAGCCATTGCGGCCACTTGGGAATGAGTCAACGGACGAAAGATCTTCCTCTCTGTCTCTCCTCCTCTCTGTATGTCTGACTTTCTAATAAAAAGGAAATAAATCTTTTTTTAAAAAAGCTAAAATCTGTACTTTTTAAAAGATCTGTTTATTTTTTTTTCCGTAACTCAAATGCATTTTATTTAGGCATTTATTTTCTCCTGCCTGGATTACTTCAATGACCTTCTAACCTACAGGTAAGATCTGTTTATTTGAAAGTCAGGGTTACCAGGAAAGAGGGAGCAATACAGAGAGTGAGAGTGAGAGACAGAAATCCTCCATTTCCGCAGGTGACCACACAGCCAAAGCTGAGCCAGCCTGAAACAGGAGCCATGAACCTGGGCCATCACCTACTGCTTTTCCTTGGCCATTTATGGGGACTGGCTCTGAAGCTGAGTACCCAGGGCTCCATGTCCATAACAGATGCAGGCTTCACAGGCGGTGGCTTTACTTGCTGTGCCACAACATTGTCCCTGCCCCCTCCACTCCCAAAAAACAACTAGGTTTGAAACAAAATATGTATTTTCTTCTAGGGAGTATCATTTCCTTTTATTTCTTCTGGTTTGTTTTTTTATTACTTGCTAATCAGATGATGTTTTAAACCAAGGACGGAGTTATGTAACGGACAGTGTCTTCAGCAGCAGTATTGTGGCATTGTTTCTTCTAGATTTGGCCCAATTAGTGAGTCACGGCATGGCTAAGTCAACAGCCAGATGTCTGCAGGACAGTGAGATAATTGTAGAGTTATATGTAGCTTTGTGAGGCTAAGACAGAAAGTCAGGAGCTGACTAACAAAACTTTCTAGAGCAAGTAAACTAGAGATACAGGCTTCAGCCACATATACACATTCACATATTTACAATGTGTAATTTTGTTTTTTACGTTTACTTCTACATACCCTGAATCCATGCACAATACATTATGAATAAACCTCAGGCTAGAGAAAATCACAATGTCATATTTTAAAATTTAAATTATTCTTGCCTCTCAAATTATGACTGAAATTCTTCTCAACTGTAGATTCTTCTGCAGTTAAACATCATACTAAAGGCTGCGTCTACGAGCTCAAGTTACTCAATCAGCTACTTCTCTTACAGTAACAGATCACAGGATCCTTCTGGACTATGGTCTTTCCCTCCCAACTTTATGCACTCCATGGGGGCTGCAGTTCCCTGTAAGTTCAAGCTCCCTATAAGGCTGGTAGGAAGCTCGATCCCAGCCAAATAAACAGAAATCCAAATGTTGCCTACACATCCTCGCAATACTACCAGATTTACGATTCTGGTGATCTTTAACATTCTAACATTGCCACAGGGAATCTGCGAGGTGAGGAAATGTGCTTTTCGAAGTAGAAAAAAAGAACACCCATTAATTTTTCCAGGTTATGATTTGACCTTGCTATTTCTTCTGGCAAAGAACAGATGAACTGATGTGTCATGTTTAATCCAATTTGCTATGTTAAACATAAAAATCCAACCCTGAACACAAGAATCCATATACTGTCTTGCACCTTTTAATTCTCATTCGGTTTCATGCAACACTTGGGAATTTTTTCCTTCCCTCTGATACATTATTGTAACTATGGTAGTAGCAGAAAATGAGATAAAAATATTCAAAATAATGCAACACTGTGAAACAAGAATCCTAAACAACAAAACTCTTGTCACATGGCTGGGCCAGATTCTTCTCGGACTCAAACATTGAGGCTCAGACTATGGTGCGCAAGTGAAGCTGCTGTGTGGGGGATGATACCAAACCCGCTCCACACGGTCAGTGCTCGTCCTGACCTATTCACTACCTAGGGGAAAGCACAGAAATATCCCCAAGTGTGCAGGATCCTACCACTCAATTTGAAGATCTAGATGAAGGTCCTGACTCCGGCATTTGGCCTGACCCAGTGCTGGTCATTGCATCCATCTTGGGTGTGAACCTGCAGATGAGAGATATACAACATGAAGCTACATAGTTGAGAAACAATACAGGCACACTTAAGGATATTCTGCACTCCACAATGTTCGTTCAGCCATTGCTTTATACCACCTAAAGTCACTGAGGATGTTGTCAGTGGTGAGGTGTGGCAGAGACTCATGGGAGCTGGTGTTTGTGGTGATATTTGAGTTCCACACACTGATTGGCTGTTTTGGGGGAGTTTCAGAAGTGCCACGCCATCAGTGAAGTCATCAGAGCAGAACATCGCCCATGATACTTTCATGAAAATGAAAAAATAGTTAGCTAAAATTTGTCACAGGGATGCCTATAACTACCATTTTCTGTTATTTTTGTCAAGGTACCAGTTTTGTATAGTAGGTTCTAGGAAACTACACTATTCTGCTGCTTGGGAAAGGGGGCAGGTAGAACATAGTGAGTAAGACTGCTTAGAGCGGCTCAGTTCTTTGTCAAGAGCTACCTGCTTGCCCGTGTAAAAATCATCTTTAAAAACCAAAACAAAATAAAAACAAACAGAAGAACAAAAGACAAGTGGGGTTGGTGAAGAGCCCAGCACAACGTTTCAATGGCTAAATGTTCCACTTGCAAGTGCCAGGGTCCCATAGAGGTGCTTGCTTGTGTTCCACCTGCTCTACTTCCAATCCAGTTCCCTGCTTGTGGCCTGGGAAAGCAGAGGAGGATCTCTTGGCTACTGGCTCTAGATTGGCTCAGCTCTGGCCACTGTATGCATTTAAGGATTGAGTCAATGGATTGAAGATTTCTCTCTCTCTCAAGATTTCTCTCTCTCTGTCTCTCGGTAAAATCCATTGCCCATTAAAAGTAAATAAATTGATTACAGAAACAATAAGGGAAGGAAGACAGGCCTGCAGGGTAATAGATAAAGCCATTGTCTGCAGCACCATTAGCCAACATGGGTGGCAGTCTGAGTTCTTCTCCACTTCTGATCAGCTCCTTACTGATGTTCCTGGAAAGCTCGGGACCGTGCCCCTATTCAGAAGCCCTGGGAGAAGCTCCTAGCCATCAGCTTCACATCCACACAGTTCCAAACAGCAAACTGAGCTTGGTCTGCCTGGCTCTCTCTAACTCTGCCTTGCAAATGCAACGTCATTGGTTGTTTCTCCTCATTTGCTTTCAAACATTTTATCTTTTGATTTCAGATTTTCCAAATTTTTCACAAATTTAGTGTTTTCTAACAATTGCCTTATATGTATATATATTCTTACTTTTGATAGAGTTCTATGCATGTATTTTGAAGGTGCCCAACCAATCTGTGATTATTTTGTTTTTAAATTTATTACTATTATTATTATTTGAAAGGCAGATATACAGAGAGGAGGCAAGACAGAGAGGAAGATGTTCTATCCATTGATTTACTCCTCAACTGATCGCAACAACCAGAGCTGTGCCAATCTTAAGCCAGGAGCCCAGAGCCCCTCCTGGGTCTCTCATGTGGGTGCAGGGTCCCAAGGCTTTGGGCCGTCCTCCACTGCTCTCCCAGGCCACAGGCAGGGAGCTGGATGGGAAGTGGGGCCGCCGGGATTCGAACTGGCACCCATATGGGATCCTGGTGAGCTTAAGGTGAGACCCTCAACAGCTATGTTATCGCGCCGGGCCCCTCTCATTTTTATCGGATCTTTGAGTCATTCAAAGATGCTTTTAACATTTTTCTGACGATTCCTTTTTTCTTCTACCATCTATTGTCATTTTCAGCTTCAGAATATCTTTTTTGTTATCTTTTATCTTAATTTGATGATATATTTTTCTCAAAATTTCCTTTAAACATCATTAAAGTTTTCTTTATTTCTTGTAAAATATGTGCAGTGCAGCATTTGAGCTTTTTCAGATATGATTTGTAATTAACTGCTTTTTCCTGAGTACCGGCCTTGATTCATTGCTTGCTTGCACATCATTTTGTTTGTAGAGATGAAAGCTGGACATTTGAAGTAATTGAATGTGCATACAGAAGAAATCAGATTTCCCTGTCCCATCCACAGAGTTTGTCCTGCCCTTATTTGTTCAGTATGTAAAAGCTGAAGTTTTTGTTTTTCGTGGCCACTGATGTTTCTGTTCTTTTCAACTCTCTGCTAGAGGGATTTCTTTCCATGTGTTGAAGCCGAAAATCTCCCACTCTTTGCTAAGTGCTTTACATATATATATACATATGCATACACACACATACACATACATACATATATACGAGGATATGTAAAAAAGCACCTTACATACACAAATGCTGTTTGTCCCGCAGAAGCCCTCACTTCCTGTTAGCCTAGGGATTCTAAGGTAGATGATGGTGAGAAAAAGGGCATGGTCGGTCCCGATGTCTTCCAGGGCCCTAGGGAATGTATCAGACTTTGTAACAGCCTCTGTGGATAACTCATTTCACAGGCTTTCTTTGGAGTTTTTGACAGGGTCCTCATTGTCCAATAGTATTGTCTCCGCAGGCAGCTGCAGTGCTAGCCCAATGTGGTGTCATCGTTTTTCCCTGTTTTTGTTTCTGTTTTTTGACAAAACTCTGGGGAGTGAGACTTTGATCACTGGATAGGTTCTGAGGCAAATCAAATAAAAACCAGCCAGGGGAATGGGACTTTTCCTGTTTTACCAGGGATGTAGCAAACAGGTCAAACAGTCCCAACTGTCTGGAGATTTAACGCTTTGAGGAGCTTGCAACCTATTGTGTGTTCTCCAGTCACACCCAGCCTGCTGCTTTTCAAAGGTTGCTTGGTTGTATGATGGATGGCTTTCAAGTCTTCCCTTGAGCTACAGAGAAGGTAGGGATAGAAATGCTGAAATGTCACACACCTTTTTATTCTGAAAGTTCAGTATTGTTCCTTATGTAAGTATTCTTTGGATCACAGCATCTATTATTTACCAAGTGGGTTTTAACAGCAAAAACAACCACAAAAAAATGGCCATTCACAATTTTTGACAAAGATGTTCACATGTCTTTTTTAAGGAAAGGAATTTTTTGGATGTCCTTGCTGTATCATTTCTTTTTTACAAGATTTATTTATTTTGACTGGAAAGTCAGACATACAGAGAGTGAGATTTCATTCACTGATTCCCAAACCAAGTGGCCACAATGGTTGGAGCTGAGCCGATTCGAATCAAGGAGCCCAGAGCCTCTTCTGGATCTGCCATGCAGGTGCAGGGTCCCAAGGCAATTTATCCCTCGTGGGCCTTTCCCGTAGCTCGACCAGATGCCCAGGGGTACTTACTTTCCCGGGCCTTTCCCACAGGTCGACCAGGTGCCCGGTGGTACTTACTCTCTCGACTGTGGCTGACTAGGTGCCCGGTGGTGCTTAGTCTCTCGACTGTGGCTGACCAGGTGCTTGGTGGTGCTTAGTCTCTCGGCTGCAGCAGACCAGGTGCCCGTGGCAGTAAGTGCACGCCACTTCTTACCAGGTGTTGCCGTTTAACTGCTTTGTGTTTGTCTTTGAGAGCGGAGGGAAAATGCCAATCTGCACAAAATCATAACACAAATTCAAAAAAGTCACAAAAAATTTTAAAGTGCAGGAGACATGGAAAGGGCGAGAAGAATCTCCTCCACACCCAGCCCCCACCGCCAACCACCCTTCCAGGCACGGCGCAAGGGCGAGGCACCGCAGCCCCCTCCCCTGGCACTGCCCCCGCGGGCGTGGCCGGAGCCCCCGCGAGAGACCAACGCCAGCGGGTGGGGAGAAGGCGCACGCCGCCGACCGGTCACGGGTGGAGGGGAGGCGGGCACGAAAAACACACAAAAAACGTGTCCTCCTCTCTCTCCATCTCGCTATGCAGCAGGCGCAAAAATACCACAACAACCCCAAAGAGCAACACAGCCACCCAAACACCAACATAAAGAAAAAAATCAGGCCTGTTGCTAGGCTCTTGCCTGGCGCATACTTCAAGAGTCATGGAGGCTGCCATGATTGAAAGAAGGAAGGGAGCAGGCAGTAGGAAGAGGAAGAACCCAAGTGTCCGTCCCCCACCCACACTCCAATGGAAGAAACCTTTGTGTCGGGCGGCGTGGTCATAAACCCCAGAACGTGTGGAGGTGCAGTCGTGACCAGTGAGCAGGCTGCAGGAAGTGAGGTGAGGACCCTTAAGCTTGCGTGACCAGTGAGCAGGCTGCAGGAAGTGAGGTATGGACCCCTGAGAGTTCCTCCTCTGCCTACTTTCTCCTCCTTGCTCTTTCCAATCATGGCACCCTGCGTGACTCTGGATCTTTGCGAGGTTTCTGATATTGTCCTCTTCGTCACTGTTTGGCTTTCCGTTTGTGCTGTTCTCTGGGGTGGCTATTTTTTCGTGTTCTTTTGCACCCGCTGCATAGCGAGATGGAGAGAGAGGCCGGCACAACAATCCGGGAATGAAGAAGCGAGGTAAGGCCGGCCGGCCAGGCAGGGGGGATGGTGATGGACTGGAAAGGCCGGGGAAGGCCTGGGTAGGTCTGGGAAAGCTGGGGAAGGACCGGGAAGGCTGGGGACAGCTGCAGAAGGCCAGGCAAGGACTGGGAAGGAAGGCGGTGCAGTGGGCGGAGAAACCAGAGCCAAAAAGGAAAAAAGCACCCAAGAAACTGTGGGCCCACAGCGGCTTCAGTCACCTGGGCCGCACGCGTTTTTCGACGGCAGGAAATTGCCAAAGCAATCCAAAATTTGGTTTTGTATGTGAAATAACCACGTTCTGTATTGGCATAGAGTGCTTTGCGTAGCAGCAGCAGGGAGGGAGGGTCACAGGAGGCTTCATGAATGCCTTTGTGTGGCACAGACAGAGCTGAGGCCTCAAGAACACTCATACCTATATTCTCCAGGATTGCGGAGCCATCCTTCCCAAATACAACATGCAACATAGAAGGAGGAGGAGGAGAAAAAACAAGAGGAGCAAGACTACCAGGAGGAGCAGTGGGCGGAGCACCTCATGGTCCAGCTGGAACACTTAGTGTTCTTCCAGCTTCTGCTCTGATACCAGCAGCACAAGGGGGACCAACTCAAGGAGGAGGAGACAATGGGGACATCCAAGAACCTGCTGTTGGAAGGGGAAGAGGAACACAAACAGGAGGAGGAGGAGACATCCAGGAACCTGCTGTTGGAGGAGGAGGAGGAGCAGCAGAAGCTAGAGGAAGAGGAGGAGGACAAGAAGGAGAAGAGGAGGAGGGACAGAAAGACATGGAGGAGACAACAGAGACATGAGCCCCATGCTTGACCCTGCTGCAGTAAGTAACTGCGCTCTGCAAGTGCCACTGTGCACTGCTGCTAAGTAGATGGTGTTTGAAGTCCCTGCTTGCAGACTGAATGCTGTCCCGACCTGCAGGACACAACGCTCAGACCCTGAGGGTGGACTGGGAATGCCGGGCTGGTAGCCCCGGGCTGGTAGCCCCGGGCTGCTAGCCCAAGAAACACACGGACACTCGTACTTGGTGGAAAAGAGTGCCTCTCTCTTTATTTTTACTCCTCATATATATACCTTCTTCTCTAGGGGAGGGGGTAAAAGGGAGGGGTTTCCTGGGAGTAATTATCTTCACTGAAGCAGGGAAGGAACTAATCAGCTATATTGAAGCAGGGGAGGAACTAATTATCTGAACAGGAACAAGGGTGGAGGTTCTATTCTGCTTGCTCTACAGAGGATATTTTGGCCTAATATCCTGCTTGCTGTAGCCCTGCCTGCAGGCTTTTGCAATGCAACAGGCTGTCAGGTAGGCCAAGTCTAAGGCCCATAAGTCTTTGGCTCCTAACAGAATGCGTGTAGGAAGAGGGAGGGAGAGGGGAGAGTTCACAGAACACCTCCTGAATGCTAAGGGATGAATGCTTAACTCCCAAATGCTTGCATCCTCTCTCTAGGAGTGCGTGATACCCTTCGTTCGTCCGCACAAGAAGAGGAGGAAACATCAGAGCGAGTGATCCCATCCGACTGAACCAGGCACCCAACTATCGGTGTACCCATCCATCCATTCATCCATGTGTTAATAAAGCTCTGTTTCTGTGTGAGAATTTCCTCAACTCTTTTGGCCTTGGCTGGTTTGGTACTTGCAGGCGAGCAGGGGAGGACTTTCTGCACCCAGGGAGGCCGCGCTCTGTGGAGACTGGCGTTCTGACCCGGCTGGAGCTGCAGGAACTCAGGCTTGGGGCCATCCCACAACTCTGCTCCCTAGCCATTGTCGCAGGCCTGAGTCTGCAGGAATGTGGTAACTTGGCCTGGGAAAGTTTTCCTCAGCCAGGGGGCGGAGTGTGTGGGGGGCGGTGCGGCCGGCTGAAGATTCAGTGCCAGTGGGCACACAGAGAGCCCGTCCAGGGAGCTGAAGGGAGAGAGGGAAAGAAAAACTTCTGAGGCACCTCAGGTCCGAGTATCTGGCAGCCCCTCCAGACCAGTGGAACCCAGGCGCAGGGCTGGGGCGCAGGCCTCCAGGCGGATGCAGGGCCACTGGCACAGCACACCCCCCGCTGGCCCTGAGAGCCAGGACAGCGCTGCTCCAGCCTGGCAGCGCCAAAGGCAGCCTCCCGCACAGCCCCCCATGGGCAAGGCCCGCTGCCCGGGGCCCATGAGGCTCCGGAAGCTGCCCCATTCCTTCTTTAAGCCTCCGGAGCCTAAAAAAAAAAAAAGATTTTTATATTTTCGTTACAAAGTCAGATACACAGAGAGGAGGAAAGACAGAAAGGAAGATCTTCCATCTGATGGTTCACTCCCCAAGCAGCTGCAATGGCTGGAGCTGAGCCCGTCTGAAGCCAGGAGCCAGGAGATCCTTCCAGGTCTCCCACGTGGGGCATGGGGAGGGATGGGGGGATTCCCAGAGCCTATGAAACTGTCACATAATGCAAAATAATTAATAATAAAAAAATGATTAAAAATAAAAAAAATTGGATGGGTTTATTTTTATGTGAATATTCAGGACATTTGAAGTTATTTTCACTCACAGGATGCAATAAAATCATATCCATGCATACTGCAATTTAGCAAGCAATATAAACTCTAGAATAATAGCTATTAACATCCAAAAAGATTTTATGTGATGACTAGACTGTTAATAGTCTGTGGTGACAAGGATTTTTGTACATGAAAGCTTCAAGAATCTTCAGTAATTCAGATAATCTATGGTTCGAGAAAACAGGGTAAAGATGAAACGAAAACAATGATAGCATATTCTGCCATGTAGAATTACGATTACTGATACATTTCTGAGCCTGGAGCTTAAAGGTCAAAGGGCAGGGTTTCAAAAACAGTTTGATGAAGTAGATGGTGATAAATTACAACTGATGTCTTTTGTTCCTGAAGTAAAACATGAAAAGGCTTCAAATGAGTTGAACAAATGGACCTTGGATTCAAAATTATAAAAAAGAGGAAAATGGAAATCTTAATATTCAAATGTTGGAGCCACATGCCACGTGGCATCTTGCAGACACTGGATAATTCATTGTATACAGTTGGCGTTCCATCACTGCACACTGCACATCTGCCGATTCAACCAACCAACCAACCAACCAACCAACTGTGGAGTGGAAATAGCCTCCCAAACTGTGTGTGTGCTGGTTGCGTACAGATGGGCTTCTTGTCACACCACAACTGTTGACGCAGCATTTACATTGTGTTAGGCATCACCAGGAGTTGAGCGACTGAAGCTACGTGGGAGGACTGTGTAGGTTCCAAGCAGACGCTACACCCATTTACAACCGACACTTCAGCATCACAGACTTTGCTCTCCTGGGGGTTCCTAAGACCCCATCCTCTGTGTATTCAAACAGTCAGTGTCTGTATGATGGAGTCCATGCAGTAGGTGTGTATAACACGAAGGTGTGAAGAGAACAGCTCCCTGACTGGCAGGGCCCGGGGAGCTACCAGCTGCTTAGCAGGGCTAAGTGGATTCATCTCTGACCACCTTGACGCAGTTTTCACTCCCCCTCGCATGGGCACTCAACCACCCCACTATGTAATCTATTGAGGCATTGTCTGCCCCTGTGAGATGGCTTTTACAACCAACATGAGCTTAAGAGTTAATGTTACTGAGGATGTCCTGGTGAGTGGGCCTTTAACTACACACAGGAGTATAATTAAGTCTGTGCTGTTTACCCATTGCCATAAAATCTGGCCCAGATATTTAGCATGCTTTCTGGGGAATGGCTTGATAAGAGGAACCCTAAAAGTTATCCTGTTCCTGTGACCCTAAAGGTCATTCTGCTATGACAAAGAATATAGTTACTGTGACCCTAAAGGCCATACTGCTATGACGAAGAATATAGCTACTGTAACCCTGAAGCCTATCCTGCTAAGGCAAAAAAAAAGTATGGTTACTGTGGTCTTAAAGGTTAGCCTGTCCTTGCAATTCTTTAGAATATAGAAAATGTAGTTGTTTTAGTTGTTTTCATACATTTTTAGCCTGAGGAAATACAGGGTGATTTCACTAACATCCTAAAGATATATTTTTGATTATTGTTTGATCACTTATGAAGTTGTAGAGCCTGCAGTTGTAGAGGAATGTAATGTTTATAACTTTTTGTCTTAGATCTTCATGTTTTTTCTCTCTTGATGTATTTCTCCCATTTAGTGATAGATAAGTTGTAGAACAAGAATTGTATTAGGAGTGTATTACTGCATAAGATGTGTTGTCTACTGAGAAACTCTTGGTTGCAACGTTGGAATGGATAATGCTTTGTTTAATACTGAAACAATTTGTAGAATTGTCTTTGGAAACACTCATCCATTGTAGAGTTGAAACTTAAATAGAGTAACTTAGCTCATTGCTAACTGCAATTCTTTCCGCCGTTTTTACCCTTGCTTTACTTGTTTGGTTAACAAACTGTGAGCTTACAGACCTATGGCCAACTAATGTCAATAATCCTGATCCCCATAGACCAAGGCCCCAGACCTTTTAACTCGTACGTAATTCAAGGTAGGGGTCTGGTTGACACAGATGGTGCCTAGGTTATAGCCCAGACCTGAGGAGAGCAGATGAAGACTGGCAAGCCAAGATAAGCAAGGAATGTGGAATCCTTCCTCAATCATTTCTCAAAAAGTTGTAAATTGTGTCCCCCTGAAGCTATGTCAATATGCCCCTAAGAAAAAACTTTATACTGCTTCTGTATAAATAAAGCGGACAGCTTTCCTGCTTAGTCCACGACGATCAAGGAATCTGGTGGTCTGTCTCCTTCCTTTCTCTCTTCACGCCTCATCCACGCACCCTTCCCGAGCTCCGAACCTCGGCCGGAGCTGGACTCCGGCATCTGTATGTGTTAGATCTTCCAGGACAGACAGTCCCACAAGGTCAGGGCCTTGTTTCCATCTTTAGGCTGCTCACAGTGGACTGAGTTCAACGGAAGTCGGTTAATGGGAGCTTGGTTCATTTCCAGGAAACCCTTGCATGTGGTTATAGATGGATTCAGAAAAAAGAACAATCAAGGAAAATGTTTATGATATCCAGAAGTCCCTAAAATTATTTATTGCATTGATCCCTCAAAACTGAGGGGAAAAATGGGACATGTTCATTTACTTCCTAAAATTAAAATGCATGCATGGATCAAACAGGAACTCCACATGTTATGCCTCACCCAGCAAAATGAAGTGGCAAAAAAGGAACTTGAAAGGCAGCAACAGCAGCAAACTTTCAGAACAGAGACACTATTCAAAATGTTTTAGACATTAATGCTTTTAAAATATAGACACACGTATTTATTTATTTCAAAGGTCAAGTTATGGAATGAAAGAGGGAGACTTAGAGAGAGCGCTTCCATCTGCTGGTTCACTCCCCAAATGGCCACAAAAGCCAGAGCTGAGCATCTTAAGCCAGGAGCTTCCTCCAGGTCTCCTACAAAGATGCAAGCACTTGGTCCATCCTCTGCTGCTTCACCAGGCCGTCGGCATGGAGCTGGATCAGAGGTGGGGCAGCCAAGACTCGAACTGGCACCCATGCAGGATGGCTCCATCACGGATGGAGGCTTAACCCACAAATGCCACAGCGTTGTCCCTTTATGTGTTAATTCTTTCAATGGTCATAAATCCCTAAAAGACAGCATCTGTTGTTCCCACTTTACAAGAAAAGAAACGGAGGCACAGAGGTTCCAGTACCGTGGGGCAGGCCATGGATTTGGACTAGCGCCCTCATGGTTCAGAGTCTCTGCCGTGGGCCTCGTGTCGCCTCGCCACTGTGATGGGAGATGGACTGGGCTGAAGCGAAACACAAGATCCCTTCAAGCTTCCGGGTGAGGAGAATTTGATTCCAACCGCAGAAATCTTGGACTACTTCATAAAAGAGGTATGCTTGCAAGCTGAACCAAGAAGGCGCATGAAACAGATCTTGAAGGACGGGGTGAGAGCCGATAGATGGAGAGGAAAGGAGAGAGGGCTGAGATGAGGGGTGGTACAGAAGATGGGAGGAAAGCAAGTTCAAGGCTTCTTGGGAAAGTAGTGCATGGGCAGTGGGCTGGGATGGATGACTGTGCTGCTACAGTGGCAAGGCATGGCTGGTGGAGGCATGGGAGGCACCGAGAGTGGTGGAGCTCACACACAACATGACAGGAAGATCTTCCTGGTAACTTTCCGCCAAGGCTCAGCCTGGGAACCGAGAGAGTCACCTGGAGTCAAGGCCAAACACACAGCATGGATGTTAGCTTGCAGTGGTGCCACTGTGCTATCTTAGTCACTTTTCCACAAGAAAAGCTGACTGTTGACTCTCATACTACAATATTTGCATTTGGATTTTCTGAACTTACCCCCCTCAATTAGTCTGATTTTGTGGAGCTAGCCATCCAGTGCGAGAAGACACATTGTGAAAAATAACACAAGTCAAAGGATGGATTCACAATCGTGATGAAAGGCTAGGGGCAAAGCAAGCTGGAGGGTGAGGCCCAAAAGGACACGTGGGTTGATTCTTGGTTAAGGTGCCTCAGGACGATGAAGTGCCAGTGGGCACATAAGGGACTGAGTGGATGGAACTGCGGGGTTGTCAGAGGGAAGCTGAGGTCCTGAGGCAGTAGAAGGCTGGGGCCCCTGAAGACAGCCTGCCCAGCTGGGAAGGGAGTTCCCATGGAGAATGCGAGGCAAGGAGGATGAGTCAGGTCGCACAGGCCAACAGAACTTGCCGAGAGGACTTAGTTTGCACCCTGAGGCCACTGCATTTTGGAGGTAGAGGATGGACAGAATGCGATGAAGGCTTTCATTGGGTCAATATGGCTCAGTAGGGCCTGAGCACAAGGATGGGGCAGAAGGCAAATGCAGACAAAGGGAGTACGGCACTGGCAAGGTAGAATCTATAGAACTTTCTGGTGGCCAAGCCTGTGAGAGTGGACGAGATGTCAAGAAAAGCACGGAGGACATGTGCCCCAGCAGTGGTGGAAGCAGAGATGGCAAGGGCTCAGGTTTGGCTGGGAGGGTTGGGTGACCTGCAAAGGAGAACAGAAAATGAACAAATAAATGTGAGATCCATGATTGCAGAAAGGAGTGTGAAGGCCAGGGAAGTGCGTGCTGGAGTCATATCGTACAAGGGTGGACAAAGCCAGAAGCCAGGCGCAGGACACTGATAGAAGGCCATGTTCCCTCGCAGAGCCTGGGGAGAGGAGAAGCAGCCCAGCACCAGCCAGGGAAAGGCTGGTGAGTCTGATGCTTGAGGGTCAAGAAAAGCAAAGTTATCACCTGGCCAGGTGCTGCTGCCAGGGGCGTTGGAGCAGACCTGAGCCAGTGGCCCTGGCTGCAGCGTGAGGAGGCCACCGCAACATTGAGCAAACAGCAGAGGCCACAGGAGACAGTGAGGCAGGGTACACTTGTGAGACTGGACCAGATTACCTTAGCAAAACTTTGCCCTGATCTGGCATCTTCTGAAGGGAGTGGGGAACATAAATCCCATCCCATCATGCCCTTTTTAAAAATATATTTTATTGATTTTTATTTGAAAGGCAGTTTTACAGAGAGAAGGAGAGACACACAAAGAGGGAGATCTTCCATCCTCTGGTTCACTCCCCAAATGATCACAATGGCTGGAGCTGAGCTGAGCTGAAGCCAGGAGCCAGGAGCTTCTTCAGGGTCTCCTACCTTGGGAATAGGAGTTCAAGGACTTGGGCCATCCCCTGTGCTGCTTTCCCAGGCCACAAGCAGGGAGCTGGATTGAAAGTGGAGCCATTGAGACTTGAATTCAAGCCCATACGGGACCCTGGCACTGCAGGTGGAGGATTAGCATATTATACCATCTTGCTGACCTTAGGGACATAAACCCTCCAAAAAGAAAAGGCCAAAACATTCTACGGTTTTAGCCTGTTTTCAATTGTGACAGCAGGTGTCTTCTTGCCAGAAACCCACTGGTCAAACCGTCCACTGGGCAGAGACATAGTCCCAAATATTGCGCTGGGCTGAGCGCGTGCCTATGTTCAGATAACCAGGAACCCACCACACTGCCCTTGCACTGCCTTCTGGAAACAGGCAGGTGTCTAAAGGAGTCACCACCCCACAGGTGAAATAGGGCAGGCAGACCTGAATCCCACCTGCCGTCTGCCACCGTGATTGGCCGCAGGACCCTGCCACCACGGTCACACCAAAATCTTCCCTCTCTGGAAGCTCCCTCCAGTAGGCTAGGAGAGGAAGGGAGTGAGCACAGGGCACGCCAGGGACAAGCCTTTAGCTCCCTGCAAAGGCCAAGGTCCGGTCATCATCCACAAGGCAGGAGGCTCGGTGCCTTCTGAAAGGCAGGCTCCGGCCCTTCAGCCAATGGGCAGCTGGAGCCCCAGCGAGAGGCCTGGCAGGGGCAGGTCACAGGTTGAGCCCTGCTCTTCGACCTGGCCCCAGCAGCTAGCTGGTTCAGGGCTCGGAGCTGGAGCTCTTGGGCTGTTTCACATGATAAATAACAGGCTGCTTCCTCACTTGCTTTTGTGAAGATGCCAACAAAGGACCTCCTCTGCCCTCAAGCCCACTCCTCACCACGCGGGCCAGCAAGTGAGAGGGAGCTGGGGGAGCCAGGCTCTGCTCCCAGTGGGGTGATTGATCACAAGGCTGGCAGCTGTGCAGCGGGGAGCAGAAGGGCGGGCAGCGGGATGAAAAGGCATGGAAAAGTTAAAAGAGTGCAAATTCTGAGTTTTGCAATATGCCTCTCTGCTAACCATTATGTCGAAGCTTCCTGAATGGAAGCAGATCAGGAAACAGCAGTGGGGCTGGGCAAAAGAAAAGAAAATCATGCTGGGGAACAGCTGGGGCTAGCATGAGGGATCATGGGTAATGCCACGTGTGTGTGTGCGCGCGCGTGTGTGTGTAGGCAGGAGGTTGGGTACCCTTGTCAGTCCTAAATAAGCCAAGACCTTCTCTCCCACATCTTGTTGAGCTATGGGTCACTGGGGCCTTGTCCTTAGACTGTAGTCCTGCTACCCCTGGCTAATACTCCTCAGAGGAGGACCAGGAGGGCGAAAGATCCAACCACCTGGAGAAGCAGAGACAAGACTAGGCCACCCATTCTTTCAGAGCCGGTGTGCAAGGGCACACTTTCGCCCTCCTGGTCCTGGGGAGTCTAGAATGTCAGAAGTGAGGCGTCTGCTGCTCTGGGCCCTGTAATAGAGAGGCCCTAGGGAGTTTGGTAAGGGCTCGCCTGAGGAAGGGGCTGGTAAGCATTAGCCAGGGGTAGCAGGACTACAGTCTAAGGACAGGGCCCCAGTGACCCATAACTCAACAAGATGTGGGAGAGATATGAGGCCGCTCAGGAGTCTCGAGTCTCTCCAAGGGCAACAGGAAGTGACAGGTGCCTCTGGCTCCTCCTGTGCTGTTGGAACACACCCTCCTGGTTCACAAACACTGGAGCACTCCCAGCCTCCTCCAGGCTGGAATTGTTGGCTGAGGGCTCATCACAGGCCCCAGGTGGCCAGGCATCCACTCATCTGGGCAGAGAGCAGAGCAGGGGCCCCCTGCTAGGATGTTGAACACTTCTGGGTGACATATAATTGCAGGGACGTTGCTAGACAAGAATTCCTTCAGAAGGACTTGGGTGACCATGGCAATCCAGGGAAGCGCAGGGAGGGATCGAGCAAGGAAAAAGTCCTAAAACTCTGTGATCCCAGGCCAAACTCCTCAAGTGCCTTAAAGGGAAGTGAGCCACCCTTCCTGCTGTGGGGGCAGCCAGGAATGGAGTGGCTTGGAAGGGCTGTCTTGGGCACACCCTTCAGGTTCCAAGCTTGGGCTGTGCCCATGTGGATGCGATCTTAGGGCGTGCTTTATTTTAAAGCTTTCCGCTCTTCCAATTCTTCCCTGCTCACTTTAATGCTGAAAGCTGCCCTGTTAACCCCATTCAAGCCTGACTCCTCCTATTGTACCAAGGCCCACAAAGAGTTAACTGAGGCCTCTCTGATGAGGGAGAAAACAGGTGCCAGGTCTCAGAGCAGAGGCTCAGCGTGCTCCCGTTGTAGGGCCTTTGCACCTGCTGGTGCAGATCTGGACATTTTCTCCCACTATCCACCAGCTGCCCTCTTCCCCCCTCCCCACACACACCCCTCTGGCTCATTTTCTCTTACTTGGTACCACCACTTGCCAACCTTTTCCTGCCTTGTATGTGCCTGTCTTACAATATGCTAAGTAGCTTCCTTATTTTGGTCTGTCCTGGCTTGTTGTCTGCCACACCCAGCTACAATGTGAGCTCACAGGATGTGTGGCAAAGCTGCATGCTAAGTGCTCATGGGGTGGAGAGGGGAAGATGCCCTGTTGGATGGAGCACTCCCTCCTTGCCCCATCACACGTTCATACAGTGTCCATGGGAGACGTGCCGTGTGACATGCAGGTTGTGTTCATGCCTCAGGATCTCCTCACAGGTGACACCACAGCCTCCTGGACACGAGGGGAAAGAGACAAAGGAGGAGCTGATCCCTGGTCGGCATCAAGGATCCAAAAGTGAAGATTCGGTGTCTACAGGCAGATGGCAGAGCAGATGCTTCCGAAATGGGCGAGGGCCCTGGGGCTCTGGGAACTGCCCCTCATGTGTGAACCCTGCTGCAGTGGGCAGGTGACGAGCCAGCCAGCACTCTGACCAGCAGGGTCAGCCCAGGAGCCACACGCAGGAAGTCATCTATTTTTAATATTGCGACTGTTTTCCTGTTTGCCTTTATTTGGTCTGTTACCCCTGGAGCCCATTCCAAGAGTTTTGTTTGAATGGTTTTCCTCTTGGATTTTTTTCTTTTCTTTTCTTAAATTTGGATGCAACCTTGGTGTTTCCAGAGAGCAAATGTACTCTTGGTATTTTAAGAAACCCTGGAGGCTGGGACATCTGCTGGGCTGAACAATGCCAGGCCGACCGCAAGGGTCAGGGTCCCAAAGCGAGGGAAGGCTACTTTCAGGGAACAGTGTGTTGGGCAGTGGGACCAGCAAGGACAGACTGAGCGTGTGAGCAGGATGAACTGACATCCTGAGACCAAGAAGCGAGGGAGACTTCGCCAGCCCTAGCCCAAGTCCCTCTACAAAGTTGATAGGACACCTTCCTTGCAGACCCAAAGCCCTAGCCCAAGTCCCTCTCGATTGATTTCCCCTCTTTGGCCAGTTGTCTGTGTCTCAGGGCAGGGAGATCTGTAGACACTGGTTTTTGCAAAGCAGTCAAATGACCAAGTGGCAGCCGATGTTTGCTGATTTCTCAGCAACCGCCCCTGCTGACCTCCGCCTGTGGCGATTCCCCTCCTCTTGGCGATGCTGAGGCTGACAAGGGACCAGGGGGAGCAGAGGCAGAAGCCGCCAAGAGATTTCCTGAACACGCGTTTTTGTTGCAATGCAGTTCGCCTGGAGAGCCACTTCTTGGCCTGACTGATGTTCAGTGCCTGGACTCCTGGGGCTGGGAGGTCTGAGCTCAGCAGTGTGAGGGGCTGCACTTTCACTCTTCTTGGTAGTCTACTGAGGCTCTTGGCCATCTTGGCCTTAGGCTGTGCACCCCGCAGGTCCTTTGGCTGCAGCACCTGGACGTCCTGCATCACCCTGGTAGTTGCTTCTGGAATGTTCCCCAGGAATCTTGATGGTCTGGTGCCTCGGCAAGGCTCTTACAATGTTTCCCATTTGGTTTCTCTGAGTTGAATTCGGAGGACCAAGCCGGGTCGCTCATGGCTCCTGGTGGCCTCTGCCTATTTTTTCTGGTGACTTGGGCAGACTCTGAGAGGGAAGAATGGATAAGCAGGCCAGGGCCAATGTCTGGACTGTGCTTAGGAGTCATAGCTGAGCACCCAACCCAGGATTGCACAGATCCAGGAAGATTCTGGACATGGCCTGATCAAGCCACAAGTAGTCAAGCTGGGGACGATGGTGCGCAGTATTAAAATCCTTTGAGGATTCGTTGCCTCAGAGTAGAAGCTGGATATAATGCTGTCATCTCCGGAACTGGGCTTAGGGTTATCCTATTGCAAAAAAGTCCATGCACACCAGGAATCTTAAAAAAAAAAAAAATGAACAGAAAATGAATTTTATGAAGCTATGCATGCATGGATTTTAATTTTTTTTTTTTTTTTTTGCAACCAAATAACCTTGTCTTGCAAGTTAAGCAATTCTGATTGCAATGTCTTAGCTCTGTTATCTTGGGCGGCTGCTCAGGCTGAAGCATCACTCACTGGGCCAGCACTGGTTTCTTTCTTTTGCATACTAGATTCTGTAAACATGTGTGTAGAATAAATGTCGTGCAGGTCCAGCTAAAATGGAATAGCAGGCACAGAGACATGAAATGAGAATGAGTGCTGAAAGAAGCCAGGCAAACCAAAATGAACTCAACAACAATTACAACAACAAAGTGGTAATTCAGCCGCAGAGCTTCCTGGCGGCCCAAGCAAAGGCAGAACTAGAAGAAGCAGGGTCCTGCACGTGGACTGCCTGTGTTTCGATGGCCAGGTGTCCAAGCACTTGGGCCATCTTGTGCTGTCCTTCCAGGTGTGGTGGCCGGAAGCCGGATCAAAGGCAGAGCGTCTGGGATTGAACCAATGAGGGCCGTGATGCGGGATGCTGGTGTTAGACAGCAGCTTAAGCCACAGCCCCCTAGTGCTGGCCTAGATTTAGCTTTTTTAAGATTTATTTTACCTTTGAGAGGCAAAGATACACACAGAGGAGACTTACACATACACATACACACACAGTCTTCCATCCACTGGTTTACTCCCCAAATGTCTACAAGCAGCTGGAGCCGAGTGGATCCGCAGCTGGGAGCTTCCTTGGTCTCCCACATGGGTGCAGGTCCAAAGGACCTGAGCCATCTTGTTTCCCAGGCACTAAGCAGGGAGCTGCATTGGAAGAGGAACAGTCAGCACAGACCGGTTGTGCCCCTATGGAATGATGGTTCCGCAGGTCGACAGCTTCAGAGCCTACTCTGTTGGCTTTTAATTCAACCACATCTTCACCAGTGTTTTAGAGAAGCCAGCCATAAGTTGCAAAGTGGTTGTGTTTCCTGCATTTCTAAACATCTATTGTTATCAACACAACATGTGATGTATTGTCTGTTCCATGTTGTTACTTGTATGATATTCTACCTGGGTGTCTCCGACTGTCAGCTCACTATAGGGATGTTGGACTTGGAGACAGAGTAGCTAACTCTCACTTGGGAGGCAACAACCACATCCCAGAAACTGGAGTTGTTAGACCACAACTTGGGGACAGCACGTCAGGGACCAAAAGCCTGGACCTGCTGTCTTTGAAGGTGGATGGTCCATGCAAGGACTGGTCCCTGTGTAAGAGGCTTCACTGGCACAGAGTGTTCCAAGCACCTGCAGTAAGCCAGAGCACTGCGCAAGACACCCCTTGGGGGACCAGGGAAATGGGAAAGGGGGCTCTGAAACCACCGGAGGGCTCAGGGAGCCTGTCCCAGTGCCCCAGGGGACGGGGACCAGGTCACCTCTGACACACAGACTGTTGCAGTCTGCTATGGGCTGAGTTGAGTGTCCCTCCCAAGTTCACATGAAGTCTCGACAGTGACCACCAGGACGTTAGAATAGGATCTTGCAAGTAGAGCCAAGGTCAGGCTGGAGCAGGTGGAGTGCCTATCCCGGAGAGCTGGTCTTGCTAAACATGGCAGGGTGGGGGCTGGAGAAGCATCTGGAGTAACCATTGATCCTGCTCTCTCAGAAGCAACCAGCTCTGCTGGCTCCCTGTTCGTGGGCCTGCGGTCTCAGGCCTGAGCTGTGGGGGCTGCCCTGGCCCTGCAGGAAGCCCCCTTCCCAGCTGGCGGGGCCCCCTCCTAGGGCACTGTCTACCCAAGCACAGGTCCGAGCCCAGGGTGCTACTGCCCCCTTGGCCTTCACTTCTGCCCAAAAAGCCGAAAATCCCCACTTTCTGAACCTGCAAGATGACCCCCGTCCCATCCACCTCAGGTTGTTTTGTTCATTCTACTTCTCACAGAGCCCCCTTTCCCCTTTTCCCCAAGGCGCTGGAGCTTGGCTCTGTCTCAGGAGACTGAGGACGGGGGAAGGGGGTGCTGGGGGGAGCCTGCCGGTGCCCCCGGGAACACAGGGCCCCCTCCTGGGATTCCTGCTCTCCAGGCTGTGCGTTACTTCCCTGTTCAAGTTCATTTTCAGATCATCTCTTGCAGGCAAAAGAAAAAAAAAAAAAATCAAGTGGATTAGATTGGACTACAGGACATTGCTGTTATTTGACCGTGACTTTGTCGACCAAAACAGCCATTTTGTGGGAGTCAACATATAATCACAGCTCTGTGTAAAATTCTCAAAAAATGTTTTCACTTATATTTCAATTTAAATGAGACTTCAGGCTCTACAAATCAAATCCTCCAGTACCTGAATCCCCCATCGAGCTGGGGGGGTCTTGCGTGTGCTGTGTGCAAACTGGAAACCGCGCTTTCCAATGTCGGGGAAAACACGCTTTACAGTTTCATCTCACTAATCTCGAAACAATCCAAAAACGCTCCATTTGATTGCATATATTTACATTTTTATTAGAATTCTTCAAACTGTCAACAATTGGACAAGACATCAGGAGAAAAAGAACACACGGATCTCTGTTCAGCTCGTACTGCCGATGTATTTACACATAAAGTTACTGTAGATATAAAAAATATATTTTTTAGAAGATTTATTTTTATTACAAAGTCAGATACAGAGAGAGGAGGAGAGACAGAGAGGAAGATCTTCCATCCGATGATTCACTCCCCAAGTGAGCCGCAACAGCCCGTGCGCGCCGATCCGATTACGGGAACCAGGAACCTCTTCCGGGTCTCCCACGCGGGTGCAGTGTCCCAAGGCTTTGGGCCGTCCATGACTGCTTTCCCAGGCCACAAGCAGGGAGCTTGATGGGAAGTGGAGCTGCCGGGATTAGAACTGGCGCCCATTTGGGATCCCGGGGCATTCAAGGCGAGGACTTTAGCCACTAGGCCACCGTGCCGGGCCCTAAAAAATATTTTCAAGGACTCCTGGGGCTTGGGAATATTCAAGACATTATTGCTACATTTCAATATTTACAGAAAAAGCCATAAAATAATTTCCAACATTAAAGCCACTGCAAAGAAACATCTGATGTAAAAAAAAATTATAAAAATATAAACTTTCAAGGATACCAAGACAAAACTCTCAGCGAGGTGTCCCTTGAGTACCTGGACAGCTACAGTGGACAGCAGTCTGCTTTCCTCACAGTGGCCAGCGGGGATGCAGACAGCAACCACCTCCCATGGGACAGCACGCCCCCAGAGCCGGCTGGCCTTGGATGGGGGCGGCAGTGGGACCTCGAGGTCAGCAGTCACAGTTCTCTAGATGGGAGGCTGAGGGATGGAGCTGGGGGAAGGGAACTGTGGCAGCAGCATGCCTAAACTAAAGCTTGCTGTGTACACACCTGGCACTAACGCTGGGCAGGGAGAAGAAACCAAGCAGGAAACCGTGAGAATACAATCCAGGGGCCTCTGGAATCCCTTTCTGGGGGCTCTGGCAGTAGGGTGGGGATGGCCTGTGGAGTGTGCCTCCCCCAGGAGCTGGGCCAGCTGCTCCCACGGGCACACCAAGAACGGCAGCAGCAGGACCGACCCCCACGGGACTCAGAGCAAGCCCATGCACACGCACACAGCCCTACACGCAAGCGCGCACACACACACACACACACACACACACACTCACATATATACAGATACTGGTCCGGTGTCCAGGACCTTCCTGCCTGACTTGTGCTTCCTGCCCTGTCCGAAGGCCACACGGAGGTGGCATTGCTTGCTCGCAGTGGTGGGAGGCCCATGGCCAACGGCTTCTGCCAGCAACAATCAAATACAGCCAGCAGGAGCCGGTGGGCTCGCTTTGGACAAAGCGAACAGGTTCACTGGCAGAACGGGGAGACTTCTAGTAACTATGCTTGCAGGGTACATTTTTTTCTCTCTTAAAACAAAAGCTATAAACTGTTTCCTTAAAACGCACGAGGTTCTTGATCCATTCCTACATGGGAAAAGACACAACAGAACAGAAGCCAAATCCACGGGCAGCCTCGCACGCAAAGGCTGCTTCCAGACTGGGAAGCTCTCCCAGGTGCACAGGCTGCCGCAGAAGGGCTGCTGCAGGAAAGTGTCCACTGGGACCTACTCCACTCAACTACCCTTCGAGCTAACTCAGACAGAACTGGGGAAGTCTTGGAAAAGGACTGCTGGGGCACTGAGCCAGTGCCACGGTGCTGGGCTCCCTCTGCGCCCGGGGAATAATATGTATAGTTCAAACCTATGCAAGGGGATGGAGGGGGGTGGGGGATGGGGCAGAGTGACCTCGTCAGCCACTAAAGTGTGCTCCTGGAGACAGGGTTCAGGGACCGGCATGGGGCCACAGTCCTCCGAGGCCGCTCAAGCATCTTTGTGCACCAGCTGCGGCTGCGTGGAGGACGCGCTGCTCCCCACAGAGTTAACACGCACAGAGTGCTCCAGCACGGCTTGCGCTGGCTTGGGGCTGCAGGTGGCTACGTTGGAGTACACCTGCATGGGAACAAGCCCGCAGTGGTGTCAGACGCGGCAGCAGAGGGCGCACCTCCCGGGCGTTGGGAGGGTGGGAACCTCTTCCCAGGGACCCGGGAGAAGCAAACTCCGCCTTTGCCTGACCCCTGGTTCCCAGGCTCAAGACAAGCCGGCCACACCCGGGCCGGCCCAGCAAGGAAGAAAAAGCTACAAACGCAAAAGCTCCGAGCCTGGAATAGATCCTCTCCCTCCATCAGGAGCAGCAACAGAAATGACAGATTTCCAGCCTTGCGCCCCCCAGATCTCAAGACAGGATACCCCCAAGTTGGACGGCTCATCCCCCTCCCCCTCCTGCCTGAGCAGAAGGCCCACCCCCTGCAGCACCGAGCTATGTCCTCCACAGGATGAACGGCTCCTGCACCTGTCCCCTGCTCACTGCACTGCCCTCCCGCCACCCGAGAAAGCCCAACCAATGAGATGAGGGGCCAGGGTCAGGCCTCCCCACAGTCACCTAAGAAGGGGACCCTCCCGACACAGTCCCAGGCCGCCTACACGCAGGCCACTCACATGATGGGTACTGTTGGAAATCTGCGTCTCCATGAGCTGGACGATCTGCTTGAAGGTCGGCCTCTTCAGAGGGTTGGCGTCCCAGCAGGTCTTCATGATGTCATACCTGCCGGGATGGGGCGGGGCCTTCACCACTACCACCACCCTGTGCACAGGTGGGGGCTGCGGTGTCATGCTCAGGGCCACGTGACCAGACACAGGGCAAGGGACACTCCCTGTCCTTTATGGCTAGGGGAGATGCGGCACAGTGCCAGGAAAGGGGCACGGCTTTCAAGGGGGCACTTACATCTCAGCAGGGGCGTGTTCGGGGCTCAGCATACGGAAGCCTTCTTTAATCATCTTGTAGAACTTGGAGTCCACAGGCATTCCCGGGTAGGGGCTGCTGCCTGAGGCACAGAGAGCAGGTGGCTGGCGTCAGTCAGGGGGACTCAGGCTCCCAGCGCCCACCTGGCCCACCCCACCCTGGGCGAGGGCCGACACCTAAGGAGAACAGCTCCCACAGGAAGATGCCGTAGGACCACACATCGCTTTTAAACGTGTACACACAGTTGAAGATGCTTTCTGGGGCCATCCACTTCACGGGCAGCCGGGCCTACAGTGGACCGACAACATGCAGATGCCCCTCAACTACCAAGCTCCCAATCACTACTCTGCCTCCCTCCACATAAGCTTCTGGAACCACTTTCTCCAAGCCCTTTCACCTACATGATCGCTGACCGTGCACCCCCAGGGGATGCTGAGTCCACATAGCTTGAGAAGGAGAGCACAGAAGGTGGGGGCAGCCAGCTGTGAGTTCAGGCCCCTGGCCCTGGCCAAGCAGCCCCCCTTCTCACTCTGCAGTAACAGAAACCTGGTCTCCACAGCAGCCACCTGCGGCCACATGACACAGCCGAGTTGTGGGGCAGCTTTGGGAGCCAGTTGGTGCCCCCTGCCTGCCTCCTGGGGAGTGATGGCTGGTGACAGCCAGTCGTCATCCGGGACCCCAGAAGAGGCACAAGGAACTCGTCCTGACGCTCCCTGGGAAGTGCTAACTCAGGCCACGATTCCAGGCTGTCTTTGACTTTATTGGAGGGCCCGGCGTGACAGCCTCGTGCCTGAATCTTCTCCTTGCATCCTGTGGTGGATGCTGGTTCACGTCTCAGCTGTCCCTCCCCCCTCCAGCTCCCCCCCTCTAGTCCCCCCTTCCAGCTCCCTGTATGTGGCCTGGGTAGGCAGTGGAGGACGGCCCAAGGCCTTGGGACCCTGCACCCACATGGGAGACCCAGAGAAGGTGCCTGGCACCTGGCACCTGGCACCCGGCTGCTGGCTCCAGACTGGCTCAGCTCTGTCCGTTGCAGCCCCTTGGAGAGTGGGCCAGCGGGCGGAGGATCTTTCTGTCTCTCCTTCTCTCTGTAGTATCTGCCTTTCTAATGAAAAATAAAATCTTTAAAAAAAAAAATGCTTGGACTTGCACGAGTTGTTCTACAGGATAAATGGAGAGGGCGGCTAGCCCCCCACTGCACACACAGCCCCCACGTCAGCTGCCCACTAAGTGGAGGGGCTTCCCTCCAGTCACCTCAGTGAAGGTAAGCCTTGGGTGCCACCACTCAGACAACCTGCCAGATGCTCGGTGCTAAGCTAACAGAGAGCTACTCTAAATCTCCTCGTAACCCACATAACCGGGAGGCGGTGGTTTCTCACTTGAAACACATTTTAGTCACTGCAGAGGCAGGCCTTTGCGCACGCTGGAGAGCCACTGCGCGCCACAGCAGCGTGCCACAGCTTGAGGCTCACGCACAGCCCGGGAGGCGGCAGGGACGGCGAGGACGTGGGTCTGCCAGGCGAGCACCCAGCTGCAGGCTCTGGCTGGACCTCACCGCAGCCGCAGCCTACAGCAGCAGAGGGGAGACCTCTGGCCTCTCTGCCTGTTGTGAACGAACCCTCCCCCACAGCCTTCCCTGGATCTTGTGCTACAGCTGAGGCGGCTGCTAGCCTGAGATCAGTAAGATATGTTGGATTCAGAGGCCTTGAAACCTGAATGAGAGGGGGACAACGCATCCGTTTTCCTGAAGTGCAGTCTAGCACGAACTTGAACTACAAATGTAGGCATAAAGTGGAACACCAGAACCTGTGGCTCTGCCGCCAATAAACATTACTCCATATCCCTACTCTGGCGAAAGCAGCTATTGCCCAACCGTACAGGTTTTGCTTCTTCATTTTAAATGAAAAGGAATGCTTTGTATTTGAGGAAAAGGGAGCCCGCCTCCCAGCCCACTCCCTAAATGCCTGCACAGCTGGGGCTGGGCGCCCAACCCAGACCGGCAACCCTGACTTGGCCATGACAGCTCTCTCCGAAGGGTTCAAGTGAAGGCAGAGTGCACACCCAGGACACAGATCTCTCAACATCTACTGGACACCTGTTCCCACAGTAGCTTCCAGAACCACATGGATCACTTCCTCACACATCTGCGTTTCAAGATTTTGATCACCAGACTTGGGTATGACTGGTTCTCTTGGTAACCCTTCAAGCTTTACACACACACACACACACACACACACACACAGCATTCTGACCAGGAGCCCACAGACTTCACCGGATTCCGGAAGGGGTCTCAGCAAGAGGAAGGACACAGAGCCTAGCCCCAGGGAAAGACATGCAGAGACCCAGGCAGCCAGGACACACTGTCTGGGGCCATCACATCATGGGAGTTGGTCTTAAATTTGTGAAGTTTCCCTACCCAGTACCTCAACGAAAGCAATGCCTGTAATTATTGGGTTCAAATGACTTGAGCCAGAATTCACAATCAGGATGCCATCCCCATTAATACCAACCAGTAACCACTCACTAACCAAGTACCCAACAGTCACTGACCAATTGACTGTCACTAACTAACTAACCATCACTAACTGGCTATTAAACTGTCAGTAACAAACTTACTAGCCAACTACCCAAGCCACTACCCAACTCACCAACTGACCAACTACCCAATAGTCACTAACCAACTGACCAACTAACCAATTCTTACCATACCAACTGACCAATTACCCAACAGTCACTAACTAATTAACCAACTGTCACTAACCAACTACCCAACGGTCACTAACCACACCAACTGACCAAACATCACTAACCAACTAGATAAGTGATCAACTAACCAACAACTCACAAAGCAGGAGTGGAAAGCCACTGTCACAACAACTTTGATTTCTAACAGGAGTTTTGTAGGTAAGCCCAGCCCTGCCCTCTCTACCCTCCTGGCCTTCTCGTGACACTCAGGGACTGATTCTTGACTGTGTTACACCAGATGGGGGTGAGGCTTGTAGTACAGATGTGAGCTCCAGGGGGCCTTAGCAGAACTGCATGCTTGGGCCAGGAGATACACCCAGCAGCATCCTGACAGCATCCACAGCCGGTTACAGCTGGTAGAGCCCACACACCGGCATATTGGGGGGTTTAAGCAGAACTCCACTCCCCGGAAATAAAACCCGGACTGTACACATGGGAGGACAGTCATGTGTATGCAGCACACATCACTCCCTCCAGTGGGACTTCCACAGCAACAGGGCACAGCCATGGGAGCCATGAGCTCTAACTGCAGCTTCCTGTAAGTAACTGGACCTCAGGATGAACAAACATCATGAAAAGACTCCAACTGTTAACGAGAGGAGGACAAGCACCCCGGGGCCTGGCTTGGTTGTGAGGCTACCTGGACTACAGCGCTCCGAACAAAACTTCACCAGTCCCCCCTTCAGCCAGCTCACTCTGAACGAGAACTCGGCTGGTGATCTTTCCCACTGAGTATGTCAATCTTAAAAACATTCTCCCACTGTGACCTTCAGGTCTACATTTGTTACACTTGAGCAAAAATCAAGTTCATTGCTATTCTCAAGCTATAATGAAAATTAAGGCTATTTCTGTTTCCTTTACACGCCCCGGCACTACACAATTAGAATTAGGAGTTCTATTATCAGATGGTAACATCCAAACGATGTTTAGCAGCCGATGCAAATTCTTCCTGAAGTACACTTCATTTGACTGCTCTAGGGCGGACTATCTCAAGTCAGGATTTGCATTGCAAAAATTAGGCAAGTCCTAACCAACTCCTTCTTATTAAAAATGGGGTACTCACGTTTCCTTTCACCACATAATTGGAATCATTCTTGATGTCTCTGGCTAGACCGAAATCACAGATCTTGGCGATCCGACCGTGGGTCAGGAGGACGTTCCTGGCTGCCAAGTCTCTGTGGATGCACTGTTAGGATTGGCGGGGAGAGAAAACCAGGGAAATTCATATTCACTTCTAATGAGGCTCTTTCGCACACCGGAGCACCACGGATAGCCTACAGATCCAACATTCCTGTTTTGCGTGGAAAGCACCTGCCCAAAAGCAAGCCCCCAAAGTGTCCCAAGAGTCTGGGAAGCTCAGGGCTGGGGCTGGCAGCCTCACTTCCCAGGCCGCTCCGGATGAGTACCTCTATTCCTCTCGGGCTGCCTTCACTCCCAGGAAGCACACTGCCCACAGCTGCCCTGGCCCGTGCTCGGGGCTGCATGCCCATTGGCTTGCACCACTTTCCACAGCTTTTCCAAGAGTTCCTAAAGTGACTCTGCAGCCTTGAGTTTGTCATCTCCTGAGGATGCGAGGCAGTAGGTCTTTATTTCAGTCACCCTGTCTCCTCCTTTAGTTTGGTAATTGTTGGGAAATGTCATGGGTGATGCTGAGGGGAGGCTTCTCCAACTCCTGCTCTCCACTCAGCTCACTGGCTGGGGGAAGCTCCCCGCTTCCTCTGCCCTTCTCTTCCCCAAACCATCATTATCCTCCCTGACCCCTTCTTTCCTGGCGCCTGACAAGCCAAGCTTGGGCCTGGTGGGCTGCGACTTCCCCAGGAGGAAGGGCCAGGGGTGAGCTCGCCACTCCCTGGGAGTGAAAGCCCGGGTTCTGAATGGATTCAAGGCACAGGAAACAATATTCACGCAGCTCAGCTTCACACTCTGAGCTCAGGAGATCACAGCAGGAATTCCGGAGCGCAGCCGCGACCAGAAGAGCCCGAACCCCCAGTTTTGGTTCCTGCATTGTATGCCAAAGCTGCTTCTGGAACACTCCATCCTGGAACGGCGGGCAGAAGGATTCTGACCACAATCGCTGGCCCACTTACATTCTTGGAGGCCAGGAAAGCCATGCCCCTGGCCACCTGGTACGAGAAGCTCAGCAAATCCTCCAGGTCCAGCTCGTCGTCGTCCATGACGGTGGGACTCACATCCCGCTCTATGTAGGAGCCTGTTGGGGACAGAGAAGGCTTTCTTTGGTAATTCAAAACCTACAAGGTAGGAACAGGCACCACCACACCTCGGTCCAGGGGTGGGGAACATCTGACACCCACGCAGGGCTGATTAGCAAACTGGTGATCTCACAGGGCCCATGAATGACGTTGGCAGGTAACACACATGGCACGGACCCAAAGCAGGGTCCCTATCGCTGGTGGACTGTCCTGAATACCAGAAATAAATGACCTCATGTGTTCTCACAGGCCTGTGTCCTGGCTGGTGTGGCAGGCAGCAATCAAGGATCCAGGGCTGCGTGTGAACACCTGCATCTCATCTCGTGCACCCATGCTTGACATGTCTGATCACACACAGGCTTACACGGAGACGATCTAGCACAGATATGTGCGTGTACACACCCTCTGACCTCAAACACCCAGTTGTGACCCCACCCGCCTCTCACCACCAGCCCTGCCTAGGTGACTCAAGTGCCAAGAATCGATCAGTAACTAGGAATGCTGTCTGCTACGACCACAGTGAGGTCTGAGGTGTAAGGACACCACTTCCATTTTTCAAAAGCCGTCGGCTTATTGGAGAGGGAAAGAGAAATATGGGGGTGGAGGGCAGTGCCCAAAGACTGGCTTACTCCTCAAATATTCTCAAAGGCTGAGTAGGGCTGAGCCGAAGCCAAACACACCCCAGGCCCCCAGTCCACATTGTCCATGTGGAAGGCAGGGAGCCAGTGGCTTGAGTCGTGGCTGCCTGCTCCCAGGGTGTGAGGAGGCGGCTAGAGTGGGGCGCCCTCTCCGGCAATAGGCTGGTCCCTGCCTCCTCCCGGGCTATGCCAGCAGGAGGCTGCAGTCGGGAGCCCTCTCCCACAACAGGCGGGTCTCCGACCCCCGAGGTACCCACCAATTCTAGTTCTTCTCCTTTTGTCTGCTGTGGTGGGGATGACATAGGAGACACTGGGTTTCATGTCCATGTACTCATCGGTGCTGTCACTGCTGAGAGAAGACACACATGGGGTCACAATTTGGGGGTTGGTGTATGGAGGTTGGAGTCAAGCGAGGGCCACGCCCAGCTCCCACCAGCTCTGCTATGGAACAAATGGACTTCACTAAAAGCAAGCAACATATGATTTGAACCAAGAACTTGAAGACCTAATTCTGGAAGATTCGAGCTCTGGATATGCAACAGCAGGGTCCAAGTTCCAGGGATGTATTGGCCCTTCCATGTCCTGTCTCCTGACATGATGGACTGTAACAGGAAACAGAGAGAAAAAAGACATGACATCAAACTCTAAACTAACCACACCAAACGAAGAGCTTCCGGCCCTGTGGCGGGGGAAAGGCAGGGCTCCTTGACGTGCGGGAACTGAGGGGAGACGGTTTGAAAAACCCGTGTGCAGTTCAGATAAACACCAATCATTTGGATGATTTGCTGAGTCATCTGGACCTCTTGAATCTGCACCATTTGGCTGGAGGCTCTTCAAGATTTCTAGTACTTCCTGCTTCTGATTAGCATAGAAACACCATGACAACGATCTCCCTCGGAACGTGGTGCACTTCCAACCCCCAGATGGGATCCCAAGGCGCAGAGTGTCGCCCGGGATGGAACAATCGAGGCCATTATTTCAAAGAGTTTAAAAAAGAAAAATAGGAGGAGGGCATGTCGCAAAGAGCAGCAGGAAACACAACCCAGCAGTGTGTCTCCTGTGGTATAAAAATAATGTCCAAAACCCTCGTGTGCTCAGGACACAACTTCCCATGCTCTTCGAGAAGATCCCACCTGCATGTGGACTTCCGTTTCTGCAGCAAAGTAGATGCTGCTTGGCACTCCTTTCCCAGGCCTTCTCCTTCGCGGAAGCACCCCCGTCGGCACAGGCCAGGGTTTCAGAAGGAAGGCCGAGCATGGTTCATTCTGCCAACCAAGGACTTGTGCTGGGTCAGCAACTGGCACGTTTGCAAGATCAAAATAAACCAATAAAAAAGGACCCTCTGGTTGGGGCTTCAAACGCCAACCAGAACTACCAAAAACAGCTTGAAGAGGAAAAGGGCCAACAGTGATGCCAATGGCGTGTCCATGGGGACCTGACGCTCATAGCTCACACGGACCACGTAAGGCGCTGCGCCGTGACTCCCCACGGCCGGTGTCTCTGGGAGGTAAGCACGCACAGGAGTCCAGGCCCGTTCTGCTACCAGTTCATCACTCTTCACCCATCACCCAAACACGGATGTCACTGGCAAGGAAGACACGGCAGGCATGTGCAGTCTTTGACAATGTGCTTGGCGACCGATGCCTTTTTACCACCTGGGGAGCTCAAGGTAGGGGCCAGAGTGTATGTGGATGAGTCGGGGAGAGAGGAGATCCCCACCGACCTGGCTCCCCTGTGAGCAGCATCCCCAGAGACAGGCGGGTAACACACAGGTGCACAGCAGAACCGAGCCCAGAGAGAGGCAGGTAACACACAGGTGAACAGCAGAACTGAGCCATGCTTGGAGAAATGGGGCTAGAAGCCACACAGGCCCAGAGACAGATTAAAACCAAAAGCATCAGGCCACACCTAAAGTTAACATGCCTTGCATCTTTCAAACACTGTGAGTGCTCTAACATGCTCATCAACATTTGAATAACTTCATCATCTTGATTTCACACCTAAGTTCATTTTCTAAAGAATTGGCCTTGATGATGGGTCTCCCTGACCCCACGAACTGCTGCCTGTTTATGGAAATTAGCCTTACCAGGAGGACTGCTTCGAATTCAGGAGGTTCTTACACAGGGCGGCTTCCACAGGATCTTCCTGCTTCGAGCAGATAAATGAATCGCGCTTTCTCCGCAAAAAATTCAGAAGATCACCATAGCAACAGTATTCTGTAATGACCAGAATGGGCCCTGCAAACATGGGAGAGAAGGCAGGATGAGCTATGCCACGGCTCACCCAAAGGGGTGTCTACGGCAGCCGGCACCAGCCTCCATGGGCAGCCTCCAGGTCCCACGAAGGCCTAGGTGAGAGTCTAGTGCTTGGGGGCTTCTGCTGACCTCAGGCTCCCCGCCCCAGCCCTCCAGGGTCCACCGAGCATGAGCAGGAGAGCTCGCGTCCTCTGAAGAAGGCCGCACTGCAGGAGACAGAAGCAGCAGGACACGGCAGCTGGGAGTGGCCCACCTGCCTTGAGCTGGGCTCCCAACACTTCTGCTGGGGGAGAAAATCCTTCCCACGCAGTTAACTCATGTGGTGGCAGCTTTCCTGATGGGGCGAGACAACGTCTACAGGGCTCGCTCAGGGCCTCGCCCAAAGCCTCACCCTACTGCTGTCCCTGGATGTTCCTGTGGGTTTGGCTGCACCTGCAGGAGCAGCCCCTCCCCGATCTTCCTGCAAACCCGCCTGCTGCAGACTTTCTGGATGGGCCCTCCACTGAGGCTGCCAGCTATCTGCACAAGCAAAGCATTTGCCCCCATCCATGCCAATCTGAGAACTGGGAGCTTAGGGGCCCGTTTAAAACGATGGCATGCACTCCAGTGATCAAACACGGGCCCACAACACATGAAGCCTGCAAAGTAAGACAGAGCCTTCCCATTGGCCGAGTTATCACTACTGGGACTGATCTTGTGGCGCAAGGGTTAAGCCAACCTTTGCTAAGGTGCCTGGGGGGCAGCACAGGATGGCCCGAGGCCTGGTTCTCTGGCACGCATGGCAGACCCAGAGATTCCTGGCTCTTGGTTTGGCCTGGAATGGCCCTGGTTGTAGCAGGCATTTGCAAAGTGGCCCAGCAGGTAGGGGTTGTATGCCTCTCTCTCTCTCCCTCCTTGCCATTCTCCCTTTCAAATAAATTTTCTTAAATGTCTTAAAAAAGACACTGCTACTGTCACACACAAGGGTGCTTGAGGAATGCAACAGCTTCTCTTTGAGATGGAAAACTTAAAATTCATGCATCCTTTTCTCAACGTGTAATTTCCACAAATTTTTTAAAGACTCCCTGAATGTATGAATCTCAAAACCTTTTTTCAGCCTGGTGTCCTGGCTTGGCAGATAAAGTCACAGGGTCCGATGCTGGCATCCCAGATGGGCACCGGGCCCAGTCCTGGCTGCTCTACTTGCAGCCCAGCTCCCTGCTATTGCAACTGGAGGAAAGCACAGAGAAGCCCTAGTGCTTAAGCCCCAGCTACCCACAGGGAGACCCAGATGATGCTCCTGGCCCCTGCCTGGCTCAGTTCAGGCCTTCGTGGCCCCTGGGAAACGAATAAGCAAGATGGGAAGATGTCTATCTCTCCTCTCTCCACAACTCCTTCAAACAAATAAAAGTTTCCACTCAAATCATCTCATCTTTAATTCCCTTTCGCACTAGCTTCCTGAAGTGTGTGCATGCCTGATGGGGTCACCTTCTGGTGATGTGGCTCCTAGAATCACCAACATGTATGCTCTCAGGGACGGCTAGTACAACACCAGGCAGCTAGTGGGACCAAGACTCTGCTTAAAATTCCCAGAGCGGTAACTCATACCCAGCCTGACTCTGAGCCCTGGGCAAGGTGCCTCTTTGCCCTCGGACGTCCTGGCCAGGGTGGACATGGCCTTACCTCCCACGGTGCAGGCGCCCAGCAGGTTTACGATGTTCACGTGGTTGCCCAGGTAACTCAGGACCTTGAGCTCGGACATGAGAGCTTCCCGCTCAATCAGAAGGGCGCTTGCTGGAACAGGAAAGCAGCTGCTAGCAGCAAAGACTGCCCCCTGGCAAACCCTCCCCTCTCCCAGCCAGCAGCGTGCAGACACTCACGTTTGAGCATCTTCATGGCGACGGTCATGGCGGTGTCTGACTTTATCAGGCCATAGGCCGTGGCCTCCACCACCTTCCCGAAGGCGCCCTCCCCCAGGGTCTTCCCTGCAAAAGCAATGGCACAGGGTCAGCGGTGGAGATGCGCAGGACTCATGGCCTCTTGCCACAACCTCAAGGCCAAGGCACCCGTCACGGACATGCACCTGCCTTCCCGAACCAACCAATCATGCTCTGCACGCTCTCACAGGAAACACTGGTGAGTGCAGGGGGCTGGAGAGCACGGAAGCCACCCTAGTTCCCTAAAGCTGCTGTGAAATGCTCCCAGAACGGTGCCCGGAAAGTTCCCCGGGGTCCCACTGACCGAAGCTCAGCCTGCCCCTGGGGAACTCCCATTTGAGGTCATAGCGGAGCTGCGTGGGGTCGATGTACACGTAGTCATTGCCGTTGATTTCCTCCACCACCTTCCACTGCACCTCATACTTGGGCTTCTATGGGGAGATGGGTAGAGATGGTGAGCATGCTGACTGGTCAGCTAGCTCCAGGGCAGGGCCTGGCTGGCAGGCCCAGGCAGCACCTCCTCCAGCAGGGCCCAGGCGGCCGGCCTGAGCAGCACCCCTCCAGCAGGGCCCAGCTGGCCATGACAGCACCCCTCCAGCAGGGCCCAAGCTGCCGGCCTGAGCAACACCCCTCCAGCAGGGCCCAGGTGGCCGGCCCGGGAGCATCCCCTCCAGCAGGACCCAGGTAGCCAGCCCAGGCAGCACCCGCTCCAGCAGGGCCCAGGTGGCCGCTTACCTGCAGGCACTTGTAGGCAAGGACCATGACGACGATGCACATGATGATGGCCGTGACCACGAAGCCCACCAGGGGCGTGAACAGAGTGTGCTCCTGGGTCTGCTCTAAGGTGTGAGAGAAATGGAAACGTAGCACGCTCCCACAGGATGGGTCCCGGCCACCTAGAGACAGACCTGCCCTGTGGGACCATCCATGGCGGGACAGGCCCTGGCCTTGGCAGTGACCTACCCTTGCTCCTCCAAGGGCTCTGTCCAGCCACGGCACCCTAAGTTGCTGTGCCAGAGGAGGGGCTAGCTGCAGCCCAGGCATGCGCCCAGCCCGGTGCAGCCAGCCACAGCAAGGCGGCCTCCTGTGGGGCGGCTTAGTCTCCTTCCTCTGCTTCCCTGTGCAACCCCGCCGCCTGCTTGGCCCTTAGCACCTCCCGTTGTCCTGTCTGGGAAACCCATGCTTTGGGACCACTGAAGCGTCTTTCTTCTTGTTACTCACTCTGAAAAAACTTAACTTTCTGGCACTTGACTCCACTAACCGACAAAACCAAACCCTGTGCCCTGTCTGGGCACCCAGCTTCCCCATCCTCCAAATCTGCACCAAATTACTCATTTGTCCACACTCCCGTTCTTAGAAGAGGAGCACGGGACTCGGGAGTTGGGTGGTGGTGTACAAGGTTAATCCTTGACCTCCAGCGCTGGCATTCAATATGAGCACCAGTTCGAGTTATGGCCGCTCTATTTCTGATCTGGCTTCACGCTCTGGTCTGAGAAGGCAGTGGAGGATGGCCCAAGTACATGGGTCCCTGCAACCACATGGGAGACCCTGAAGAAACACCTGGTTCCTGGCTTCAGGGCAGCCCAGCTCTGGCCATTGCAGCCACTTGGAAAGTCAACCAGCACATGGGAGACCTCGCTGTCTAACTCAAAAAGAAACCATTTCCTAACAGCCTCACCAGTCAGTCCACCAACGTGTTCCTGCGACCCCCTTAAGCAACTGATAACTGAACTGAACGGACGCTTTAATTGGGTGACTTATGCTTGGGTACCAGGTAACCATGTCGCCCCTGTGGGCTTTCTGTGCCCTTCTGATGGGGCCAGTGGCAAAAACACACAACTTCCCACATGAACAGGTTCACACAAGCACGCACACATGTCAGCTTACACAACGCATGGTGACGTTAGTCAAGTACACACTCCAGCTCCATTAGCAGGTTAGCACAGTTGGCTGGCTGGCAATACAGTATGAGCATGGGTGTTACCACACATCACATGGCCAGGGTGGGAGTAGGTGGCATGGGCTCATGAAACCATCCCCTTTAGATTGAATTAAAAAGAAACATACCGGGCCCAGCGGAGTGGCCTAGCAGCTGGAGTCCTCGCCTTGGGTGCACCGGGATCCCATATGGGAGTCGGTTCTGGTCCCAGTGGCTCCACTTCCCATCCAGCTCCCTGCTTGTATCGTTTGTAGGGCAGGTTTGGAAGAGGCATATTCTTTTCACTTTTATTTGTTGTGGAAGAATTTTATTTCATTTTCAAAGACAAAGGAAAACTTTGCTGGGTACATTATCCTGGGCCAACATTTTTTTGCTTTTAGAATCTGGAATATGTTGCTCCATTCTCTTCTTGCCTGTAGAGTTTCCTGTGAGAGGTCAGCTGTAAGTTTAATTGGCATTCCTTTATATGTCAATTGATGTTTTTCACGTGCACATTTAAGGCTCTTTTCTTATGTTCAGTTGAAGAGAGCTTGATGATCATGTGTCTTGGTGAAGATCACCTTTGGTCAATGCTGTTGGGAGTTCTGTGCCCCTGCGGGATGTCGTTTCCCAATTCTTTCTCTAGATTAGGGAAAATTTCCCTTATTATTTCATCAAATATATTTTTAAACCAAACTTCTCTTTCTGCACCTTCTGGAACTCCCATAACTCTTATATTTGACCTTTTAATAATGTCTTTCAATTCTTGAATGCTTTTTTTTTTTAGCTTGACCCTGCTCTGCTTCCAGCTTTTTGTTTGTTTCCCCCTGGTGACAGGAAATATCTTCTAATTTTGAGATTCTTCTGCCTCCTTCATTCTATTTTGGAGACTCTCCTCTGTAGTTTTCATTTGCTCCACTGTATTCTTCATTTCTGATATATCAGCTTTCATTTGATTCATTTCCAGTGTGACATATTCCTTGAATGCCTGCTTTACTTGCTTCTCGTTGTTGCTGATAAGAAACTTTATTACAAGTGTGCTGAATTCTGTGTCCCCCATTTTCTCCATGTATTTCCTCAGTTAACTCTGAGGTTGGCAAAGGCTTTTGCTCCTTTGCAGGGGAGTCTTCAATAATATTCATTGTGCCTTTGTCTCTTCTTTTGCTCTTGGTCATTGTACTTCCAGTTATCAGTCTTCTTGGGGCAGGTTTCTAAGCTGTGTCACCCACATGTCTACAGTTTGATTTTACTTGGTACATGCCTCTTTGTTTACAGTCACTCCCTCTAGCAAGTTCCAGGTATGGATTCTTATGTTAGACTTCCACCATGGTCTCCATAGCCCCAGCTCCTGGCTTACCACTCTCCACCTCCTGTGATACCATGCTGAAGCTGCACCATTGTCCATACAACCTTTCTCCCCCTTCTAGTTGGAGCAGCTCCCAGGATTAGGGAGACCTCAGGTGTCCTATATAGCTAGGTTAATGGTAGTGCTGATCTTGGCAGCACCTGTTGACCTTTGGGTCTGAGGGCCACATGGACCTATTTTGACCTGCACAATGCCATAGTTGGTATCACTTTCTTGTGGGACCAGTGCAATGCACTGAGCTCAGTGAGTTCTCACCGAGCTCAGTGCATGTGCAGCTCACTGTTGTTGCTGCTGTCTCAAAGTCTTTGCCACACTGTACAAAATGGCACCTGATGTGTTACTCATAGAGTTCTTGATTTGCTGGTCGTCAGGTCTGAGGGCTATTTGGACCTGTCTTGGGTGGAACCTGTAGGATGCCATGTTGTTGCAATTCGCTGAGCCAGAAGTGAGTTCACTCCCAGCTCAGTGCATGCTCAGGCCTGTCCCATAGCCTTTGTCTCTCTAGACAAAATGGCACCCAGTTTGGCTCTAGGGGCAGACTGGGCTGTGAAATCCACTCTACCTACACCGCCCATCTGGGACCTGCTGCTTTGTCTATGCTCCTGGTTGAATCAGAGACCAGCAGGACGGGCAGTTCTTTGGGTTCACCTCCTGAGCTCCCTGTGAACATCCCTTCCCACCTTTTGCTGGTGGAGTCAGATTGCTGCTCGTCAAATCCCCCTGGGTTATCGGTCACTGCAACGCCACACCGTTGTGTCCACTGCTTTCCTGCTTCTGCCAGTCTCCAGGTGCCTCTCTTCTGTCGTTCTCTCATCTCCTATTTCCTGGAATATTCCCTCTCTTTCACACTGGCCAGTGTTTCTCCATCTGTTTAAACGTGTCCAATCCCTTCTGAGGGCAAGGCCTACAAGGACCTAGCCACCTTGTCCTATGTCGCCCTGCTTTGGAGTTCCAGCACCTCTCAGCATCTCTGCATGGAACAACATGTTTTAAACACATGAACCTGTGGGGAACAGAGCACACCTGTGTCACAGCAGATGCTCCTGGTCCTGAAAGAGCGGCAGCAGGAATTGTTTCCCTGACTCCAGGAATCCTTGTCTTAGGAACCGTTCAGGCCCCTCCCATCCTGCGTTTCTTCTTCATCTGGCGATGGTGAAGGAGAGGCTGAGGTCATTGAATCAGTTGAATGCAGGAAGATGACCAAAACTCAACTTCATATTCAGCTTAAACTTAACCTTTGAGACTTTCAGGATGAACTAGCCTGGTGGGTTTTTGCATGACCCACATCATGGTATCCAGATTCACGTAAGGCATGAAGGACGAGGGCATGAGGGACCCTCTCAGCCCCTTGGGGGTTCCTCAAGTCTTTTGCACCGAGTCATTCATTCTTTGAACTTGGGACAGTGCAACTGTCTCATGAGGCCTTATATACAAATGTCCTCTGCATTTTAAAAGGTGTTGGTACGGGTATTTAGCCCAGCTGTTAGGAGGTCGGAAGAGTTGGGTTCAGTAGCTGGCTGTCACCCCTGATGGCAGCTTCCCAGGAGTTGGTAACGATGGCCCCAGCACACAGAGGGCAGACCTGGCTCCTGGCTCCCACCTGCTGAAGCTCCCCCATTGTGGGCACTGGGGGAGTGAACCAGCAGAGGTCATCTCATTCACTCTGTCTCTACTTCTCTCTGTCTTCGCCTCTCATAGCTCTCAAAGAGATAAAGAGCAGACTTAAGGAAATCACACCTTTCCCATGTCTCACTTTTGGAAGGGAAAAAAACTAGAAACAAGAGCAAACACTATTGCGCCAGAACTTCTGGCTTTCCCTAATACTGCTGGAGTAAGATATTTTTGTTCCAGAGTAAACCTGAACAGCTGCAAAGAAGTACTTAATTAAATCATGACTGATAAATTCCTTCTAAATTATACTTCAACATTTCATAATTTTGATAGTTCTTATTTTTTTTTACTATAATCTGTGAACATTTAAGTGGAAGCTATGAATTGGATTTCAAAATAGATGGGTAATTTTAGCCTGTGACATCCACTTTCAGAGAGTTCTGGTTTATTTTAAGGTACAATTAGTAGCATTTATAAAATGTATTTAATTGCTAGGCTAAATCAAGCTCAGCATTACTAGATATATTCACCTTCAGCAGGCCTATTTTTCCACAGTGACCAAAACAAGTGAAGAGAAGCCCAAATTAAAACCCCCAGAACAAGATGCTCTTGCTAGGGGTGAGGATCATTTTCAGATCTGCCTGGGTTTCCTTGGCCTGATATATCACTGCTTATTTTGATCCTACTGTCTACACGGCCAGAGAATTTCCTGAACAAATCGCAAGTTCAAACTACTGCTTATGATGCTTGCCTTGTTGTTAAAAAGCTGTGCCAAAACTCCGACTTCTATCCCATGATGACATGGCGATGGTCATGGTGACAGGAAAGACAACTGTGATGGAAATGGTGGTGGTGATGTTGATGGTGATATTAGTGTAGGTTGTGGTGGTGGTCATGGTGAAGGTGATGGCAGTGGTGGTGATGATATAATGAAGATGGTAATCATGATGATGGTGATGGTCGTAAGGGTTGTGGTGATAGTTTTGGTCAAGGTGATAGGCATAGTGATGGTGATGGTTATGATGGTGGTAGGAGTGGTGATGGTGGTAGTGATGGTTGTGGTGGTGATGATGCTGAAGGTGGTGGTGATGATGCTGAAGGTGGTGGTGATGATGATGGTGACTGTTGTGATGATGATGGTGGTAGGAGTGGTGATGGTGGTAGTGATGGTTGTGGTGGTGATGATGCTGAAGGTGGTGGTGATGATGATGGTGACTGTGGTGGTGATGGTGATGGTGAAGGTAGTTGTGACCATGATGCTGCGCTACTAGAACACATCCTTCATAAATTATAACATGCATTCTGACTTGCCAAGGCAACAGCTGTTTGGCAGCTTTTGAGGCATGTGACTCACAAGCAAATTTAAATCTCTTCTTCATACTGTCTCCTCCCTTTCTTGACCTTTGGAGGTGTGGTGAGCGGGATCAGCGTGGCCCTGAGGGAGAGACTTCAGCTTGGATTCTTCCTCCATTTTTGCAAGCACTGTTCTAGGAGTGGCACAGAACAAACCAGCAAGGTGAAACTTACATTCGTATTCATGGAATTCACAAAAAGCAAGCTAGAGAGTCTTGCTGGATGACAAAAGTCTCAAGGAATTTTACAGTTTAATGATTTGGACACTTCTGCATCCTAGAGTTTAATGAAATTAAAACTCTAAAATCAGACTGTGGGTAAGATATAATCATGGTTAGAACCTTCTGCCACACGTGTTTCTTCATTCTGCAAATATTTGTCATGTCCCTAACTTTGGGCAAGTGCCTTACTAGACAGGAAGGATTACAATAGTGAGGAAAAAAAATACATATATACATATGTATTTTATATATATATATATATATATAAAAGGACAGGAAGCAGAAAATAAACCAGATTGAGAAAATATAAATAAAGCTGGAGGAGGGCATTTATCAGAGCGGTTAAGGTGCTGGTGCCAGCTCCGGAGTGTCTGGGCCCGATTCCACGCTCTAGGTCCCTGCTAAAGGAGACCCTTAGGGGACAATTATGATGGCCCATTAAATGGGCTCCTGCCACGTGGAGATCTCAACTGCCTTCCCGGCTCCTGTGTTTCGCTTTGTGGCTATTGGGGCCTACAAGGAGTAAACTTGTTCTCGTTTTCCATCTCTAAAATAAATAATTTTTTAAGTTAAATCCTGGTAAGTACCATGAAAAAGACTGAAGTGGAAATGAAAGGATGAAAAACCTGGTTTACAATAGTCACGGAAGTCTACTTGGAGGGAGTGATTTTTATTTTAGAGATTTATTTACTTACTTGAAAGGCAGACTTCAGAGAGAGATAGACACGGAATCAGAGATCTTGCATCTGCTGGTTCACCCCCGAAATGTTGTGGTAGTCGCAGCTGGACTGGTGAGGAGCCAGGAGAGGGCACTCCATCTGAGTCTCCCAGCTGGGCGCTTGGCCCCGCCTCCGCTCTGTCCCAGGTGTCTTAGCCGGAAGCTGGATTGGAAGGGGAAGGACCTGAACCAGCACCAACATGGGATGTGGTGCAACAGCTCACAGCCTTGTCATCTAGGCCCAAGGGCTGCTTCTGCAGCAGTGTTTTTTTTTCCGCTGAATTCTGGGATTTTTGTTATTATTATTTTATATATCTATTTTTCTACAAGTCTGCTAATGTATCGGGTGACAATATAAATAAATGGCAAGTAGAAAATAATAACAAAGAACAGAAAATAATGAGCAAACAAAAAAAAAAATTTTTAAATACCTGGTATTCCTGAGGTATATGCAGGGGCTTCCAGAGACCCGACGAGCAATCGGGAAGCTGAGTGGCCAAGCCAGGGTCTCCATCATGTCCCGTGCTATGCCATAACGTGCGCGTCTTGGCCTTTCATCTCCTTTGACTTCTTTTAGCACGTTGAGGTTTGAATGTTGTTTTTCTGTTTGGAACTAACCTTGAACTTGTGACAATAAAGCTCTTGAGAGAAACGACCCAGTATCCCAGATCTTGATGTAAGCCCTGGCTCACAGCATGCACTCAATAAATATTTGTACAATCAGTGAGTAACCTCCTTGCTCGTAACGAATAGCTTGCACGTGTCCGTGGAGTGAGTACATGAGTCTAGGAGGAATGGCCTCCTGGGAGCTTGATGCGGTGACGACAATGGCCTCTATGCTGATGTTTCCCAGCCTGGCTGGGCCAGCCCAGGGCAGCGTTCTGGATGCTGTGTGCCTGCGTGTCTGGCTGCACTGTGGGGAAAGCAACGATGGATAGTAGCACGTGATGGAGGAAGCATTACTGGCAATACACAGGAGAGTCCCACACCAATCTCGAGCCACGCACTTGAGCAGTGAGCAAGTCCTGACACACACACACACCCAGAAACTCACTTGGTTACACTGCAGAGACCTCGCCTTGTTTCATTGCGGGTTCGCTACTTCAGCAATGCACGACTGAGTTAAATGTAAGATGGCAATGCTTTGGTTGTTCAAAAGCTTTGTCAAGAGCTGTGGAAAAGCATGTAAGTGGCTGCGTGGAGGTGCTGGCCCGGCTCAGGCGGGTGTTTGTGGTCCTGCCTTTGGAACGAGTCCAGGCAAAGCCACAAGCACCTGCCCATCCACCCACATGGCTGTGAGGCTGTGCACTGAAACCTATCACACTGCATTGCAAACAGTTCTCTTTTTACTTCTCTGAGGTTACCGTTAGGCTATTACAGGGATAGTCCTTACTACTATGCGTGCGGGTGGCTATGGGAGTCACGTATTTCATTTCAAGGGATTTAAGTTAGGGGGTAAAGGCAACTTTCAGTTGAAGGCAGTGGGCACTGTGATGGCTGTGTTGTGCTTGGCTGCCTTTGCAACCTGTTTTGGAAGTGGGGGGGCAGTAACCTCAAAGAATCTCCCCGCCCCATATCTTTGGTCCCTTACACATTCCGGGCAGTTATTTCCATCCCAAACAGGTGGTGTTCCTGTCCAGACGGACTGCTTCCTCCAGGGTCAACAGAGGAACCCCTGGCAAAGCCTTGGCTTCTTGCTGCCAGCTATTCCTCCAGGTGGGTCTGGGTCCGTGCTGGGAGGAGGCAGCTCAGAGGACCAGGAAGTCAAACCCGGCCAGAGTGCTGCTGGGGGTGTGACATAGCACCTCTGCAGCCTCTCGCAATTTTTGGTGGGATCCTGGAGCCTCAAGGCACACACACACATAGCACCTTTGCAGAAATCAGGAAGTGACCCCCTAGAGAGAAGCCTGATTCCTCCCCTCACACTGGCATGCTCTTTGAGCCCGCCCACCTGCCAGCCAGCAATGCCTGGGCCTGGGCCTTTGGTTTATTTTGGTAAATGACCAGTTAGGTTGAAGCTAAGAGGACCCATGTAGCTCCCTGGGGTGTGTGGCCCATAGAGCTGGTCCAAGAACCCATTTCTACTTGAGCCCCTGAAGTCTGTAGCATCTGAGTGTCTTTACAGCCTTCTGTGCTGGGGAGATTTGGGATTCTGGAGTCAGGATGCCAGTTCCCATGCCCCATCCTGTCACCCAGCAAGCCTCACTCTCTAGGTAAGCCTCTGGTCTCACCCAAACCTCTCTCTTTTGGCCCATGAAGATGAGTTGAGGCTGTTTTTCATAGAATGACCACAAATGTGAAGTGAGGCAGCCTGTGTCCATTGCTCAGCTCAAAACCTGGCACGGATGAGGGCTCAGCCATGACAGCCGCTGCTCTTGCTGGTGTGGCTGACGGCATGTGTGTCCAGTGGTGGGATCACTGCTCCAGGTCAGACAACAGCATAGCAAGGTGTCCGAGGTCGTGCACTTGGGGGATGAACTGTTCAGCTCCAGATCCCGGCTCCTTGGTGTCCTCAGGATGCGAGCTCAGGCAAGAAACTTCAGTTCTTCGTCACTTTCCTTCCATATTTGTCAGATGGGGTCAATGAGTGAGTGGGTAGGCATTTGTACAGCAACAGAACCTGACACCATGATGGTGCTGTTTACTAATTGCTATGTAAGTTTGTATGTATATTTAAACTTTATATGTTAGTCAATATATAAGCTGAAAATAAATGTCTTTCTTGATGATCTTCTCATATTATATTAAGCTATATTGGTACCTCCCGTACCAGCCTGTACTCTCTTACAAGACAGGGCTATTTCTTGTGTACACTGAACTATGCTGAGTCTCAATGAATACTGTTAAATAAATGAATGTGTGTAAGAATGGACAAATGAATGGATGAGTGAATGGATGATTAATCAGTTGGATGGATGGGTAGGTGGATGGGTAGGTGGCAGGGTGGGTGAGGAATGGCTGGATAGATAGAAGGTAGGTGGTTGGATGGGAATGGGTGGATAAGTGGAAAGGTGAATGGATGGGTGGATGGATGTTGCAGTGGATCAGTCTGTGGACGGGTGGGTGCATGGTTGGATGGGTGGCTGGATTCCTAGGCAGAGCCTCACCCACCAGGTGCCACCTTTCCAAGTGGGGCTCATCTCAATATGCCAAGCCTTGAAGTAGAGGAATTAGCTGGAGCAATGAAGCGCCCTTTTCTCTCTGGCTGCACCTGAGGATCCAAGCAGGCAGAGGGCCACAAATCAAAGCTGTTAAGTGAACAAAGAAGTCTGTGGCCTTTGAGGCTGCCTGTCTGGCACCTTGCAGGGAAGTGAAATTGAGTGTGAAACACACCTGTCCTTTCTGGCCTCCTAACTGGCAGGGATTTCATTGCCAGGGGGTGAGAGAGGTGAGAGGTTTGGGCTTTGCAAAGGCTGGGGGATTAATTGTGTGTTAATGCATGAATGTGCAGGGGGTGGGGGGACACCAGGCTGGGAAGGGGAGTGGGGAGGGGGCATACTCTGGCCTCTCAGCCTGTTGATTTCTCACCACTGCATGGCCATCGGCAACCAGATGGCCCTGACCAAGATGAAAACAAATGAACCCGGGCAACAGAAACTGTAGAGCAAGGCCCTGGTGATGGATGGTCTGCGATGGTCTGCGAGGGAGGCGCTTCTGGATGCTGGAGGTGCTCTTTGTTCCTCGGGTTTTAAAAAGTGAATTTTCAGCCTTCAGCCCAGGGGAGGAAGCCTTACAGGGCCCCAGGGCTTTGGTTCCCTGCCCTCTTCCCAACCTCTGGCTTCTCTGGCCCCTGAACCCCCTAAACACTTCGGTGGGTTTTTAGCCTCTGCAGTGCTAAGCTATGTCTGGGCACAGTGCCCCCTTCCACTTGTGTGGGACCCAGTTCAAGTGCCTCCCCCTCCAGGGCATAGACAGGGTGCTATCGCCTGGACCATCTCCACCTGCTCAGGGTCCCAAGGACTGTCCCGCCATCAGACCCTAAGGTGCGAAGATACACACTAAGTACCATGTATTTTGTTACAGAATTTTGAAATATGACTTTGCTCATCAAGTTACTGATGAAATATACTATATAGTTTTCCACTCACGGTGATTTTTCAGCAAGTCATTTCTGCCCTTGGAAATTCTTGTAAGGCAAGAAAACCTGAAGACTGCTCTCAGATTTCAAAGCATTTTGTGACTATGAGGTTAGCTACCTATCCTTGAAGACCATGAGTCAGTATTTATTTCCTTTATATATTGAAGTATCAGGTTTTTTTCTCATAGAGGTTCTCTACCTGTATAGTCCCTTGAGATGTTGGGGGGCCCTCAGCTCTGGCTTGTTCCTTCTCAAGGAGACAGAAATTGAGTGCCAGTGAAAACACCCCCTTTCTTTTGTGAACCCAAGACTGTGCCTCTGATGGGCGACACGTTTTATTTCAAATTCCGCCCTTCATTCAGCATCCACTCAGCTGACAGGTACACGGATGTCAGGATTTAGTTATAACCAGTCCTAACGCCACCCTTGTGGACCTCTGGGCACTGACTAATACGCTGTGAAAACAGAAATCAGAACTTGTCAAAATACGGAGAAAAGTACAAGGTTGCAATAAGAGTTGTAAGTTTCCATATGCTGGTAGATTAAGCATAGGCAACATGGAGAAGAGGCAGCGGACTCAAAAGCCATACTCACAGCCTTGGGGAGGCTGACAGGAGGGCGCATTAGCAGGGAGCTGGAGCAGAAGTAGAGCAGTCTTGAATCCAGCCATGTGTCAACGATTCGCCTGCTTTGTTCCATCTTCTGCAGGGAAGGCTCTGATTGGACTGCCCTGGCTGGTCCTTGGAGGTTGAAGGTTAGGGTTGTTATTCAGGCATACGACTGAACTTGTTTGAGTGAGGGGACCTGCTCTGAACCAAGTGGTAGTGGCTATAGTGCCTGCATGACGCGGATTCCTGATATCGTGTGAGATATGTGGAAGATGTTTGGAGTCTGAGGCGTAACACAGGTGCATGCGTGTTTCTCATGACACGAGGACAAAGAGCAGTCAGGCATGGGCAGCATCTCCTAGTAGGTTTCCTACACTACCTGTACCATTCCTTCTTTAAAAAATGTTTTTGGTAGTCAGAGTTACAGAGAGGCCACACAAGCATAAAGACACGCACACAGTATTTTATTCGTTTGGAAACCAAATTTACAGAAAGGGAAGAAGGAGAGAGAGAGAGAGAGACATCACCTGTCCATTCATCTAATGATTAACTCCATAAATGGCTACAGCAGCCAGGGCTAGACCGAGCCAAAACCAGTGGCCAGGAGCTTCTTCCAGGTCTCTCACATGGGTGCGGGGCTCAGCTCTTGAGCTATCCTCCACTGTAGGGCAGCCAGGACTTGAACCAGTGTCTGTAGTGTATGTCGGTGCTGCAGCGAGCAGCCTAATTCACTGAGTCACTGGGCCAGCCCTTGCCACTGTGTTTTCTAAACTCAGCAGGACCTGCTGTCCCCTCCTTCACCCTAGGCCCATCTCTCCCCTTCTGGAGAGTCAGCGGCTTCCCTGGCCCGCTCAGGTCCTGGCTGAGCCTTCTCCCTCCTCTGTGCCCTCACGGGGCCTGGTCCGGCTGGCAGCAGCTGCAGATCCTTCAAGGGAAGGAATTCCTGGGGTTCATAACTGCAAAGAGCAAACAAAGCAAGCCCCCCCTCCCCGTAGCACCCCTTCCCCCTGCAGGGGTGTCGAGGGAGCCCCCGGGGGCTTCGCTGTTGTCAGTCCATCTTCCCAGACCATCTGTGCCTTTTGTTTATCATGCACTTGATTAAAATCTGCTTATTTATCCTGGCTGCTTCAAGTTCAATAATGAGGGGAAATGAGCTCGGGGGATTTCAGTGACAGAGCCCTGGCGGAATCCTTTGTGCTGGCGTCTCCACCAGCATCCCTGTTCTGGGGAGGAGCTTGCTTGGGGATAGTGACTGACCTGCTGCCTGCTGGGGCTCCTGCAGCCTAGGTTGTGCTCAGCAGGCAGCCAGCACCAGACTGAGACAGGAAGTGATCAAAACCAGGTAAGCCCGTAGCTTGGTACGCTGAGCTGGTACTCAGAGAACACATCCAGTTCAGATCAAGTGCACTGCACCACCAGGCACGTGTGCGTGACTCTGTGCAGTGGCTGTTAACATCACGCAATGCCACTTTCTTTCCATTTACAACAACAGTCAGGGTGCTGTATTGTCTGTCCCCCCCACCTGCCCCGTCTCTCCTCAGCCAAGCCACTGCCACTGCAAGATAGGCTCCCCGAAGGGGACCCTTCCCGCTGTGGCATCTCTGCATCTGGGCCATGAGGAGTGGATGACTGAAGGTGTTAAACCGCGGGGGTTTAACGGGTATGGGTCCCAGGAGTCGCCGCCCAAAAGCTCCCAAGAAACAGGTCAGAGGCTGCAATAGCAAGAGGAATTTTATTGACGCCCGCGGACGGGCCCCACTCTGCAAGAAGGAGTGAAGCCGTGATGTCCAGGGGTACAGGGATTATATAGGCTATTTTGCTAAATTTTAGCCTATTTGCCAAGTTTTATAGCCCTATTCTGGCGCCAGCTCAGGACTCTCCGGCCTCATTTCCTAGAACTAACGAATTTACTTACCAGGAGACAGAAACTTGGGTCTTCTTCCCATTGTCAGGCCCATCATGGACATCCCCCTACCCCTTATCTAATCTCACCAAGCAGGATACAGAAGCAGAAAAGCATTAACCCTTACTGTTCCCTCTTTCAAAGGGAGGCGCGTGATCAAGCAAGCAGGAAGGCCCGCAAATCCGCTGGATTTCAACTGTGATCGGCCACGCCCGTCACGTGATGACTGTTTCTCTACTCCTGCAGGTGCCAGCGCCCAGAGCCTGGAACGAGTGTCAGTCAGAGCGAGAGCGCCACCAGCCCAGGAAGGGACAGTCCAGGCATCCTCCCTCAGCGGCCCATGCCAGCATGGAGCCCCCTGGCCCAGCTCCTGGCCCTATGCCCTCCTCCACACTGCTCTGCCTGCTCCCACTGCAGACTGGTGGGTGCCCTGGCAGCATCAGGCCTGGCATCTCAGTCAATGACACCCTCTGCCCCCTCCCCCGTCCCATTTCTAGTTGGCAGGAATTCTCAGTGCCTTGGATCAGGACACGATTGTCACGAGGGTCTGCCACAGCCCCAGGGTGCCCCTGCACCCTGCAATGTTTAGCTGCAATGTTTCAAGAAGGGGAGCCCCTCCCCCTTGTGGAATCAAGTGGGCGTTTACCAGTAGCGTAGGGCAGGGCCCTTGGTGGCACAGGCCAGGCTAGTCCTAAGCGTGGGAGCCCCAGTGGGGCGAGTCCTGGGGTGGCTGCAGCACGGCCTCCGGGATGTCCCAGAGCTGGAGTCCCTGGGCTGCCTTTCCCCTCGGGAGCTCTGGGGCCCTACTGCTTCACCTGGCATTCTGAGGGGTGCATTAGCCCCTGCCTGGCAGTCTTTCCCAGCCTGGTGGATCTCTGCCAGGTTTGCAAGGCAGAAACAGTTTCATCTTTTCCTAAACAAAAATCTGCTTTAAAAGCACAAGTAAGGAAACGGTATTGTGGCATCCTAGGCTATGCATTCGCCTGCAGTGCGCATCCCTCAGGGGCACTGGTTCTCGTCCCAGCTGCTCCACTTCCCATCCAGCTCCTTGTTCGTGTGTGGGGGAAACCAGTACAGCATGGCTCACGTCCTCAGGACCCTGCTCCCACGTGGGACACCTGGAAGAAGCTCCTGGTTCTTATCTTCGACCCAGCCCATCTCCAGCCATGACAGCCATTTGGGAGAGTGAACCAGCAGACGGAAGATGTTTTTTTTAATCTCCTTCACTCTGTAACTCTGCCTTTCAAATACAAATAAATCAATCCTTTTTGTTGTTGTTGTTGTTGTTGTTGTTAAGACAAGTACCCTGGGGATGGGCAGTGGCACTGGGTTTGAGACAGTCTTGGGACACCCACATTTCATACCAGAACACCTGCTTTGTTCTTAGGCCTTAGCTTCTGGCTGGTGCATACCCTGGCAGGCAACAGGTCACAAATCAAATGCCCGGGCCCCTGCCACCCACACAGGAGACCTGGATGGACTGTCTGGCCCCCAGCTTCAGCATGGCCCAGGCTTCCAGGGAGTGAGCCAGCAGAGCACTGGTTTGTGTGTGCATGCATGTGTATGTCGTGTGTGTGTGTGTGCCTTTAATACCAGCCATGTGTTCAGACATGGCAAGGAGTGTCAGGATGGAGTGAGTGGACAGTGGTTGGGGCAGGCAGGTTGCAGGGCAAACGTTGCCAAGACAGTTCTCCACTGTGAGAGCTGAGGAAGGCAGGGGGTCTCAGGGTGAGCTGCAGCAGGGGTGGTGCAGACACCAAGACCGCAGAAATAGAGTGGCTCTGGAGTGACGGTTACACACGACACGTGCGTGTGCACCATGCTGGGACGCGACATCGTTTCGCTGCTGGTTCAGAGTCAGTCAAGTGCGGCTCTTCAACAGACATGCCAGGTTCTGTACAGGAGGCTAGTGGGCCTAGGCTGATGGCTAGAAGCAGAGAGGGTGAACAACCCCACGTGAGCTGGGACAGAGCCTCCGGGCAGATTGAGGGGCTGGAAAGTGTGGCTAAGATGGTGAAGGGGTCATGATGTTTTGGGGATCTCGGGTTGGTGGGGGGGGTCTTGGCATATTCCTGTGGGGGTAGGCAGGCAAGCAGCACTATAGTTCCATTTTGCAGATAAGAAAATTAAGACTTAGGTAGGGAACAATACCTAGGCCTGTCAGTAGGAGGCATCCAGAGCAGACTGCAAAAGCTGCCTGCCATTCCTCACCCAGCTATTCCTAGCCCTCATTTGCCAGCTAAAATAGGGCAGCTGGAAAAATACAGGAAACCAGGGCCGTCCATGCAGTTTGGTGTAACTCCTTCTCACCTCATCTCCCGATGCCGGCATACATGTCTCAGATTGGTAACACCTCGTAGGTGGGAGGGGACACTTGGACGCGAGAACAGAAAAAGGAGGTAGAGTGTTGCAGCTTGCAAGAAGTGGACATGCGAGAAGAGGTAGAGACATGACAAAGTCGGGAATCTATGCAATCAGGCCGGAGCTGAGTCCCTCACACACCCCGAGTGTCCACGAGTTAGGGAGGAGTGGGTTGAGCACCCCACAGCCTTGCACGTCATCGCCTCCGCAGGAATCCCACCATGGTTCCTGCACCTGGGCACCCGCTTTGTCTGACCTCTCCCAACCCTCCGCCTGAGGAAGGCGACCCTCCTTGTCTGCGAAGCCCCTGCTCCGTCCTGCCCTTCTCCACGTCCAGGCCAGGCTCCTGTGGACACTTGCATGGGGGTAATTGCTGGTTAATGCCCTGATGGTTTCACCGTGGGACTTGTGATCCTCACGTGATTGCAGAGGAGATGAGAGGGCGGGCTAACCCAAGCCATCTGTCACTGCAGGTGACCTGGTGGCTGTGTTCCTTCTAGCTGCAGCTGAGGCCAGGAAGGAAGGGTGGTGCCACCTCCGGAAGGCAGTGCCCCCTCCAGATAGATGGCAGTGCCCCCAGAGCCAATCTGAGGCTATCACCTCGTGACCTCAGCCACTCACCCCCAGGCTGGTCCTCATCACCTCTGTCCCTGTGGTTGCTCTCAGAGCTCTCCCTGGTTTTATAGGGAACAGGCCGGCAGGTCGAGGGATGGCTGGAAGCGAGGAAGCTGGGCTGGGAGAGGGCTCAGCAGGATGGCTCTGCTTGCTTGCCACTGCCGCAGCTGCGCCCCGGTGTGATTGTTGGGAGCGTCCCAGTTGGGTGCCCTGCTTTGGGGATTCTTCCACTGTGGGCTTCATGAGGCTTCTGAGCCTTGAAGACACTTTCTACAGAGGATGCTCCTGATGGGCAGGGAGAGAAGAGAGGGAGCCAGGCTTGCTGAAGAGGCAGAGGTGGCTGCAGCCCGCCTCGCCCCCATCACACTGCCCCACCTCCTGGGCTGCCCTCCCAGCCCCACCAGCTGGGAGCCCACTAGGACTACCGACGGCCACACCTCTGGCCAATGGAAGAGCCCAGGCAGGAACCCAGCTGTGCAGACTCCATGGTGACATCTCCAGCTTAGGCGGGCTCCTTTCCATTTGCCAAATGGCTTTCAAGCTGGCTGTGTGGTGCAGCGCATCAAGCTGCTTTTTGCAGCACTTCCATCACCTGAGCAGGGGGATTCTGGTCCTGGTTGCCTCAGGTCTGACCCTGCTGCCTGCTAATGCTCCTGGGGAGGCAATGGAGGATGGCCCAAGTGTTTGGGTTGCTGCTCCCCGTCCGTGGGGGAGTCCAGGATGGGGGTCCTTGGCTTCCGCACCTGGCCCAGCCCTAGATGTTGCTAACTGTTTGGGGAGTGAACTGGCAGGTGGAAGGTGAGTCCCTCTTTCTCTCTCTCTACCCCTGTGGCTCTTCCTTTCAAATAAATAATAAATGTCAGAACATGAAGTGGCATGTGTCCAATGTGACACGCAAACATGTCTGTATCTTAGCATGTGCATTTTTGTGAAGGACCTATCTCCTCTGTAGTAAGTGTGAGATTTTCCACGGTGGGTAATAGTTGTGAATTCAAAAAATTTTATTTCGCTTTGGAGAAGCCAAAATGCATGAGGCCCCGGGAAGGGAGCTGTCCTGTACTGCCTCGGCAGGCCTTGGGGACAAACATAACTCGTAGAGTGTGTGTCCTTGAAAGCCTTGGGCAAACTTCATTAATGCCCTGGAAGCAGGCTTGGAAGTCAAACAAAGGAGTAAAACTCGAGCTATGGAACAACATAAACCCAGTCCCTCCCAGGGCCTGCCAGGAGCCAGGCCTCCCTTTGTCCTGGTGTGACATTGGGAGCACAGTGAGCAAGTCTGAATCCAAGTGAGGCCCTGTCCCGGAAGGCACACAGCTCCTCCAAGCCCTTTGTCTAGCTTGCCACCCTCCCCGCCCTCACCTGGGATCCAACTTCAACTCTGCAGGGAAAGCTGGCACCACATGCAAATCCGACCACAGCCTTTTGGCAGCCCCAGGAGGAAAGTGAGCGGAGTCAGGTGAGAGATGGCCAAGGGGGGGGCCCTGGCAACTCTGGGGGGCGGGGGCGGGGCGCAGTAGTTTCTCCTTTGTGTTCTTGATAGCCTTGCCTGAGGCTGCTCCAAGCCCTGACCGCTTCTCAGGGAAGCAGAGCCCTCAAAAAGAAGTCCTCCACTAGGCCACGCTGCAAGGAAAGAATCTTGATTGAATTTGAACTGTAATACTGCATCAAGGTGGAGGAATCCACCAGGGGGGAGGGGAGGGGAAGGAATGGGGGGATTCCCAGAGCCTATGAAACTGTCACATAATGCTAAATAATTAATAAAAAAATATATATATATATATAAAAAGAAGTCCTCTAGCGATCAAGCAATTGTTCCTTCTCTCACAAAATGGAGGGCCAAGAGGTTGGTGCAGGTGGGGTTGGGCTGGTTCTGCACTTCCTTCCTGTTGCCCTAGCCCATTTGCATGGCCAGGGTTCTAAGAAGTGCATGAATGTAGCTTCCTATGCAAAGCAGGGGCTTGCCCTATGCTCCCTGGCACAGACAGCCAGGGCATCCCTGTCCTGGGTTGAGTTCACCCAGCCCAGGACAGGTGCAAGCTTTTTTCATCCCGTTGTCACTTGGCCAGGAAGTGGCGGAAGGAAGTATGCAACCTACAGGGGTCCAGTCCCAAGCCCTGCCCCCGAAATAACCAAACACTGTCAGTCCAGGGAATGCCCAATCCCAGGTTTCCTTTGCAGTGTCACTGCATCCAGACACCCGGGGCTCTAGGCTAAGTGAGCACTCTGCTTGTGGCACTATGGGGTGGGCACTCCGGGCAGTGCTCACACTGCGGCTGGCCGGTTGGCCGAGCTTGGCAGGGCGCAGGCGCTGAGTACATCAGGTTCTGTGGACCCCTGCTGCTGTATATCCCTCATGGTGATGGATCCGTTGATTGATTGGGGGTTTTTACAACCCTGTAGAACGGCAAATCTTAGCCGCCTCGCTCCTCCTCTCTCCCACCCCACCTAGTCCTCCTTGTCCCCGTGGTCAGCTGTGCCCTGACCTGGGATACAGAAGCCACTGCCCAAGGCGGCCTCTGAGATTCAGCCGTGATGTTCTTCCAGGGAAGTCTGCTCAGCCAGGCTGGAACTCAGGGAGGAATGCACTGGAGTGGTGGTGACAGAGATGCAGGAAGGACAGGGGTACTCGGAGTGGAGCGTGGCCGGGGGAGTGTGCAGAAGGTTGTAGGTGGGGCTTTAGTGATAGATGAGGGGTCAAGCCCACAGCCTCCTGACCTTGCAGAGCCCATGACCCCTGCGCCTGGCCTGCGAGGCTCCCTGGGTGGCTATCACGGGATCATCTGCACACTCTGTCCGAGCCTGCACCTGCCTCTCTCCCCAGCTGTCTCTGTATCTCCTGGCCCAGCCAGGGCAGCACAGTCTGAAATTCACTGCTTTGAGGGGACAGGGAAATCTTCCCTAATTGCAGGCTCCTAATAGCCAGGGAGGGCCCTCTGGGGCTTTCCCACCTTCTCAGAACTTGGCACTGGGGGGAGGGTGTCTAGCCTCCAGAATTCAATCTGTAGAAATCATTCTGGCTGCAGATGATGAGATTCGACCCCCTTGGGTGCTGCCTCGGGAGTCCCTGGTGACTGCTGTTATCTGTCACCCCTCTCCTCTCATTCCTTTTCCCTGACCACAAGCAATCCTGCTCCAAAGTGGCTCCTTTTGTTTGCATAAACTCTTACAACAGGTCTCCTGTTTTGTATGTGTAAAAGGCTGCCTCAGTTCATGGGAAATGGAATTTAAAAGACATGTGGGGGGTAGGCCCTGGTGCACAGTGCTAAGGCTGCCACTTGGGATGCCCACCGGGTGCCTGGGTTCAAGTCCCAGCCACTAGTGTGAGGCCTGAGGGCTTGGGCCCCTGCCACCCATGGATGAGACTGGGTCAGAGATCCTGGCGCCCAGCTTCAGCCTGACCCAGCCCTGCCTGTTGTGGGCACTTGGGGTGTGAGCCAGCACACAAAATACCTCTCTTTGTCCCTCTGCTTTCAAACAGATACTTTTTTTTAAAAAAAGAAGATAGTCTGGGAGAGGTTTGAAATCAGAAATGACAAAGGACTGCCCCTCCGACTGCAAACATGCGGCGGGTGGGGCTAAGAACAGGACAGCTCAGAATCCCCAGCCGGGCTGTTTGCAGCAAGTATATTCTGATTCTCGGATTTCTCCTCTGTAAAATGGGTTTGCAGGGATTAGAAACAGCACCATATATAAATGTTCAGCTTGGGGCTGGTGTTGTGGTAAGTTGAGTTGTCACCCACAACACCAGCATTCCACTATCCCTGCTGCCTCACTCCCTGCTATTGTACCTGGGACAGCAGTAGAGAATGGCCCAAGTGCTTGGGCTCCTGGCCCCAAGTGGGAGACCTGGACGGAGTCCCAGGCTTCTGGGTTTTTGCCTGACCCCACCCCAGCCTTTTGAATATCTGATGAATGAACCAGTGGAAGGAGGATCTCTCTCTCTGTCTCCAAATGTCTTTCATATATATAAACACATTTTTTGTAAAAACACCCAGTGCAGGGCTTGGCACAGGCAGGATGCTCAGCAAGCGGTGGCTGGCTGTCACCATGGCCACATCACCTGGCTGGTCGCCGGCTCTCGGTTGCTCCCCGAGATCGCGCCGCGCCTGGACCAGCTCAGCAGGGAATGGAGCCTGCGGTCACTGCGCTGTCATATGCTCTCCTTTGGTGTTCTCCAAAACAAAGCTGCCTTTCGGAGAGGCCCGGCCCTCGATTCCCAAGGCAAGTCATTTCTGCAGCCCGTGAGGGAATGTGGTCTAGTGACTAGAGTGTGACACGACGTCCCATAAGCAGTGCCAAGCGCCCAGACGCTCCTACCCGCCCATCACTCTGCCCCACCCTGCAGGAGAGCAGACCCCACCAGCGTACCCCCCACAAGAACTCAGGGTTCAAATTCCAAGGCCTGGCAACCTGATCCTACAGGTTGCTTGTAGTCCCTAGGCCTTCATGTCTTCATATCCACTATGAGGAAGGGTGCAGCACCAGGATCTGTGTTCTATTCATTCTGTGAGAGAGCACCCCTCCCCCACCCACACATACTCCACTCCGTAGTTGTCAGCAGGGCAGGACGTGGGGCCACTGCCACCCTTCGCAACCCAGCTGCGGGTGTGTCTGTGGCCTTGGACAAGCTTCTTAACCTTTCCAAGCTTCAGTTTCTTTGTAAAATTTGGATCATGATAGCATTGTATTCCTAGTGATGCTGTGAGTGAGAATTTAATAAGAAATGTACGTGAGGGCTTGGCCCAGTGGTCTAGCGGCTAAAGTCCTCGCCTTGTACGCACCCAGATCCCGTATGGGCACCCGTTCTAATCCCAGCAGCCCCAGTTCCAACTCCCTGCTTGTGGCCTGGGAAGGCAGTCGAGGACGGCCCAAAGTCTTAGGACCCTGCACCCGCGTGGGAGACCTGGAAGAAGTTCCTGTATCCTGGCTTCGGATTGGCACAGCACTGGCCGTTGCGGTCACTGGAGGAGTGAACCATTGGACAGAAGAACTTCTCTGTCTCTCCTCCTCTCTGTATATCTGACTTTGCAATAAAAATAAATAAATCTTTAAAAAAAATAAATAAAAGAAATGTACATGAAGCAAAAAAAAAAAAAAAAAAAATTCCAAGGCCTGGCTGCCACAGTGTTTACCAGGGGCTTGGAGAGGGTCTCGGGGCAGCAGGCTAGGATTGGCGCCTTGCCAGTAGGCATACCGTGAACCGGACCTCATTTGTTTTAGGAAAACATCATTTCATCTACAAACACGTGCAACCTATGCTCCCCCTGGGTTTGACTCAGTTGACAAAACGTAGCAGCCGCCTCTCCTGCAATGCACACCCAGGGTATGTGACACTGCTGGGCACAGCCAAACACGCAGCAGTCAGGTTGCTGTCTGGGAAAGAGGAAGTGTGCCAGGTTCTTATCACTGCCCACATTGCCTGGCACTCACCTGCTGGGCGTGCACCCATCAGCAGCCCTGGCTAACACCCACACTCCTCACCCACCTTTGAAAGCATTGTTCCCAGGCAGGCGCCAGTGCCGACCCACCACACAAGTGCTTGGAGTTTACTTTTCCTGAGTAAACAAGGATCCCAGATCAATGGCAGAGAGCTGGCAGACGCTCAGTGGATGTCAGGGAACTCAACGCTTTTCAGGACACACCCGGGGCTTATCTTCCACCACTGAGACAGTCACCTTGCTCATGGGAACTCTGACTTTAACACAACCGCACTTATTTAAAAAGATTTATTTGGGGCCTGGTGCAATGGCTCAATAGCTAAGTCCTTACCTTGCAAGAGCTGGGATCCCATGTGGGTGCCAGTTCATGTTCCACCTGCTCCACTTCCCTTCAAGCTCCCTGCTGTGGCCTGGGAAGGCAGTAGAGGATGGCCCAAAGTCTTGGCACCCTGCATCCATGTGGGAGACCTGGAAGAAGCACCAGGCTCTTGGCTGTGGGTTGGCTCAGCTCCAGCCATTGTGGCCTGTTGGGGAGGGAACCAGCAGGTGAGAGGTCTTTCTCTGTCCTTCTCACCATAAATTTGGTCTGCCTTTCCAACGGCAAAACAACAGAGAGAAGAGAAGAAAGAAGAAAAGGGGAAGGGGAGAAAGAGCGGGGGTTCTTGCATGTGCTGGGCCACATCCCCGAGGGCGCTGGCTGAAGTCAGCCCCTGGACCTCTCTCTCCCATAGCAGGGTCACTTGCACTCCAGTGCCTTCCCAGGTGAACCAGCAAGAAGTGAGACTAGAAGCAGAGGGGTGGGGACCGCGCTGTGCTCCACTGTGGGCTGCTGGTGGCTCAACTTGCGTCACAAAGCCAGCTGCACCTCCTCTGAGTGAGGGCTGGCCCCTGAAGGATGATGGGAGGAAGACGCCAGGCTGCTAAGGATCACACTGGAGCCAAGCACAGTTCCCAGGGTGCAGGGCCTCCTGTCACCTCTCTCTGCCTTGGCCATGTCTCTCATGACTTGATTCTAAAATGGACCTCATCAGACCAGGCGTGGTAGCCTAGCGACTAAAATCCCTGCCTTGTGTGCACTGAGATCCCATAGGTGTCAATTTGAATCCCAGCAGCTCCACTTCCCTTCCAGCTCCCTGCTGGTGGCCTGGGAAAGCAGTCAAAGAAAGACCTTGCACCCACTTAGGAGACCCAGAAAGGGCTCCTGGCTCCTGGCTCCTGGCTTTGGATTGGCTCAGTTCCTGCTGTTGCGGCTGTTTGGGGAGTGAACCAGCAGATGGAAGATCTTTCTCTCTGTCTCTCCTTCTTTCTCTGTAAATTTGCCTTTTAAATAAAAATAAATAAATCTTTAAAACTTGCTGGGTATCTGCGTGAACACCCACACATTCAGCTTCTCAGGGTCTCCTTGGCCTCCAGAGTTCAGGCTTTTGCCCTGGACAACTTAAACAGCCCTGGGAGTTTCCTGGTCTCCTCCCCCTACTCCGGCAGCTCCTGATCAGGAGCAGATGGGGGTGGGGTCGGCAATGCTGCAGAGCCAGACCCAGCTGACAAGTGTCTGTTCTAGGGGACTCTCCTCCCGCACGCGGAATCCCTCACTCTGTCACCTCCCCTGCTCCCTCTGCCTGCCCCACTACATGCCACACCCCTGATTCCAATAGGGGAACTGGGCTGCTCCCTCCCAACCCCCGCTGGCTGCTGCCAGAGCAGGTGTCCAAGAGCAAAGCCCTCCTTGCCTCCATTGCTTGCTTGCAGAAAAGTCGTGCCAACAAACACTTGCCGAGTCCCTCCCAAAACCTGCCGCCACCACCCATCGTGCTCCCCCTCCGTCCCTGGGGAGACCAGAGGCTGTAGCCAAGCCTACCATGTGCCCTTCTAAGTGTCTCAAAGCCCAGCGGCTTCTCTGTCTGCCTTTTGCTACTTCAAGTCAGAGGTGAGATCTCATTTCTCATTTCCACGTGGGGGAAGAGGGCAGGCCCAGGTACCCAGCCTTCGGGAGACCAGTGAAGCAAAGGGAGAAAGACAGGACGTTGGTGACCTGGTACAGGAGCACCTGTTGCTGACTGCAGAGGGGGATGGTGCGTGCTGAAAGCTGGGCCTGGCTCAGCTCCCCAAGGCAGCAGCCCACAACCGCCCATGTCCTTCTTGTCCCCATAGGCTTGTCCTCCTGTCGGCTGTGGGTGTCTCTGATTCTCATAGAAGTTAGTCCCTGTAGGCTGGTTCAGGCACTGATGGGGACAAGCGGGGCAACAGGTGTCATTTTTTTTTATGGATTGATTTTGGTCTCCATTAGGATTCTCAACTTGTTTTCAAACCCAACCAAAAAATTTCTATTTTTTTTTTTAAGATTTATTTTATTTTTATTACAAAGTCAGATATACTGAGAGGAGGAGAGATAGAGAGGAAGTGGAGCTGCCGGGATTAGAACCAGCAGCCACATGGGATCAAGGCGAGGACCTTAGCCACCAGGCCACGCTGCCGAGCCCAAAATTTCTATTTTTTTTTACCAGCTTTGTCAGGGCTTGGCAAGGTGCAGCTAAGGCAGGCTGCTGTCAACTCTGAAGGCAGCCAGAATCAGGGGGCCTGAATCAGGCAGCAGCCCCGACCTCCAAGCCCCAGGCATTGCTAGGAGCCGCCCAGGCTGTCACCATCCTGCAAAGAGCTGCTGTCCACAGCCCTGCTAGTCAGGGGGTACATCTGGCTTAGGTTTCAAGTCAAGCCCAGCCAGCTTTGAGCAGAGCTGCAGGAGCACCGGAGTCAGAAACACGTCATGGAGTCCAGGACCCCGTGCCCTAGACCTGGCTCTGCCTGAATCCTCGGCTCTGCCCAGGCTGGATCACAGCCGTCATCCATGATCAACCCCATGCCATCTGTGCCCCACCGCTGGAGTGCCAGCACCATTTCCGTTCAGGAGGCCTAGTGGTTCCATTGCTTCCGTGCAGGCCCTGGGCTTTCTGCTGGCCTGGATTGGGGAATGGTGACAGCTGAGCCCCGGGCACCACCCTGCTGTTTCTGGAGCAGCTGCCTGGGCTCTGGGGACCACGGAGTAGGATGCTGACCTCAGTGAGGGCCAGCTGCCTGCCTAAGCTCCCAGCGCCTCAGACCTGGCAATGCTGACAGCTCTTTCTGGATGGTTGCTGGGGAGTAAGTGAGAAATGGCTCCAAGTCTTTGGCCAAGCTCACAGCAGGCTGCTAGGACCCTGTGAGAGTGCCGATGTCTGCGTCTGCCCAAAGTCAGAGCCACATCTACCCTGTCCTGGTCTTGGTGAAAGCTCATTGTGGTCCCTGAACTCCATCTGGGCTGTGCTGCGAATGCCCTGAGTCTTTAGCATCATTCTAAAGACATCCAGGAGATTTGTGTGTACTCAGAAGTTTGAGAAGTGTGAATCCAGAACATTCTGAAGACGTGGACCCATTAGAGCTGGCCAGTCATCAAGTCTTTGGCAGCAGGACTCACACACTCCGGATCTTCAGTGGTTGTAATATTGTTTCCAGGGCTGCCTAGGGCTGTAGCTCCTCCCTCTGACCCCAGATCCCCAATAAAAAAAAGGTATCAGAAGGGGTTGGTGGAGGAAGGGCTTAGATGCCCCCAAGCTGGAGTTAACAGCCCCCAGGTACTCCATCCACAGTTCAGGAGAACCCACAGGGCAAGGCCCAGCTGCTTTGCTTATGCTTTGCACAGAATGGGTTCTATAGGAATGGTGTATCCCGATCTACCAGGTGCGTGGACCTCCCAGGATGCTGCAAGCCAAGGCCACGCTGACACCATCTACCAGTTCATTTGATCAGCCAGGACTCCTAGCTGCTGCATGTCCGTCATGCGCCTGCTGGGACCCAGGCTCTTGGTATTCCAGTGAGGTTCTTGCTGTGCCTCTGGTTACACTGTGACACTCCAGGGAGGGAGGAGGTGGTTAGCAGCATGCTGGGGCTCCCATTGTCTCCCCCTGTCTCCCCCTACACACACACACACACACACACACACACACACACACACTCAGCTGCTGTAAGCACTGGTGGATGAGACCTTTACTTTGTCATCTCTGTGATCCCATGGTAGGTGTCTACCCTCACCCTGGGACAACCCCAGCTGATGTTAGGGGTGTGGACAGGCCCTTTGCTCAAGGTGGGACAGCTCCAAAGACCAGTGTGGCAGGACAAGCCACCAGGACCCGAACAGTAACTGCATTGCAGCCCTGCCTCACCAACTGTCAGTTTGAGTCCCAGTTGCTCTGCTTCCTGTCCAGTTCCTTGCTAATGCACGTGGGAAAACAGCCAAAGATGGCCCATGTGCTTAGGCCCCTGTCACCCGCGTGGGAGACCCACATGGGCTTCTGGGCTCCTGGTAGATAGAAGATGTCACACATCGGCAGCGGGGACTCAAGCACTTGAGCCGTTGCCTGCTGCTTTCAAGAATTTTGGCAGGAAGCTGGACCGTAAGCAGTGTAGCTGGGACACACGGGATGTGGGCATCCCAGACAGTGGTGGCTGCTGCTACTTCTACTTTAAAGATTTATTTTTATTGGAAAGGCAAGTGGCCACAGTGGCTGGAACTCAACTGATCCAAAGCCAGAAGCTAGGAGCCAGGAGCCTCTCTTGAGTCTTCCACGGGGCTGCAGGGTCCCCAAGCTTTGGGCCGTCCTCTGCTGCTCTCCCAGGCCACAGGCAGGAAGCTGGATGGGAAGTAGAGTAGCCGGGACATGAACTACTATTCATATGGGATTCCAGTGTGTGCAAGACAAGGACTGAGCCACTGAACTGAGCCACCATGCTGGGAACCCTCTGTCCCCCCGCCAGGCAGCCTCTTAACCCTCTACATCATAACACTGGCCCCACAGTTGCATCTTAAAAGAGGTGAAGGGTGCAGAGGTCTCTGCCTTGGGACCCAGAAGGCTGCCTTCACCCGGAGCCTTTGTCCCACCCACAACCATGACCTGGCAGTCTCCTGTGGGGTTTTGCCTTTGCTGTGCACCTGTCAGTGTGGGCAAGCACCATCTTCAACGTAAACGAGGTCGAGTTGTTAAGATGCTCACTGATCAAAGTCCAGAACTTGGTGACGCTTTAAAAAAAAGATTTATTTTTATCAGAAAAATGGAGTTACAGGAAGAGGAGAGACAGACAGATGTTCCTACTGCTGATTCACTCCCCAAATGGCTGCAACGGATGAAGGTGGGATGACGGAATGCCAGGTGCTTCTTCTGGGTCTCCCACGTGAATTCAGAGGCCCAAACACTTGCATCCTCTTCCAGTGCTCTCCCAGGCCACAAGCAGGGAGGTGGATCTAAGTGCAGCAGTCGGGACTTGGACCAGTGTCCGTATGGGGTGTTGGCATCAGCTCTCTGCGTCACTGAGGGTGCCTTCCTCTCCACCTGCCTAGGATGCCCCTGTGTTTCGTACTATTTCTCAAACATCCCTTCTGTCATCGCTCACCCATAGTGTGTTGGCGGTCTGCCACGTGCTACACACTGGGGTACACTGACCACTCCCCCAACGGAAGAGTGGCAGTGAACCAGCCCATGACCTGGACCCTGGTGTATGAACAGACGCAGAGCAGCAGCAGGCCCCCCAGGGTACTTGAGAACAGAAGCCGAGTGGCGTGGGAATAAAGACTTGCCTTAGGGTTTCAGACAGAGTACGCTCCCAGCTGACACCAGCACAGGATCCTGGAGAGGCAGACTCACGGGGTGTCACAGCCTCCATGTGACAGAGAGACTGAGGCCCACAGGGGTCGGGGACTCCGACCCCCGGCCCACTGTCTACTCTCACACTTGGCAGGCCCCTGACGCGCTGCAGGTGCCAGAGGACCTCACTTGCGGGTTTTGAATATCACAGAATCAATGAATCCTGAAGACCCCACGAGGCCCCAGCTGTGAGTCTAAATCCCAGAACATCACGCCTGCTGCACAGCACACACCAGGGACGCCTGACTGCAGCCTCAGCCGGCTGCGCCTGGGGAGCCCTCCCCCTACCACACCTGGCTCTGCTGCTGTCAATCTTCCCTGGGTTGCTCATCTATTTTAATCCCTGCATTCACCTCCTTGCTATTGGGACTGGCTCACCCACACTGCCCTGTGAAAAAGCAACACCTGGATACCCCAACCCATGCTCCAACTGCCAGGGCCGGTCGGGGCAGAGGTGGAGACCGAAGGAATTCAGGATGGTGTCCTGTGGTTCATTCTCCCAAATGCCTGCAACAGACAGGAGACAGGAACTCCATCTTGGTCTCCCACATGAGTGACAGGGGCACCGACACTGTGGAAAGCTGGAGTCGGGGACGGAGCCGGGACTGAAAGCAGGCTCTCCCGGTGTGATGCGGGCATCCCCAGCAGTGTGGACTGCCGCCCCAGGTGCCCATCCTGCTCCCCATGCCAACTTGCATTCTTGAGGTCCCATTCTTTAGAAAGCAGACAGGTATACTTTACGCAGGCTGCCTGTTCCCGGCCTCCTCAGGCACTTGGGTGACATGAATGACGTTCTGGCTGGGAGACCATGAACTCTGAGAGAGATGCTTTAAACATAGGAGTGACCGTCACTCCAAGCGGCAGGGATGAGTGGGTCCCCAGGGACTCCCTTGTCCCCACGTGTAGCAGTAATTGCAGACTTGAATAACAGAAGAGTAATTGTTGCATTGCTGTGTGGGTTGATGGGTTATAGGTGCAGGCTGCAGGAGTGGGTGCCAGGTGCGGGTTGCAGGTGCCAGGTGTGGTTTGTAGGTACAAGTTGCTGGTACAGGTTCTGTGTGTGGACCTGGGTGAGCTCCCTCTGGGCAGGGAACTAGGCAGAAGCCTGAAGCTCCACACTGGTCCCCTCCTCCTATCACCCACCCATTGCCTGGGTTACCTGTATGTTGCCACCTGGAGCAGCTTTGAAGGAAGCGATGTGGGCATGTGTGGGGGGAGGTGTCCTCCTGGTGCCCTCATCCTTGCTGTCACCTCTGGTAAGGGTAGGATGGGTGGGGCAGGGGCTAGGGAATTTGCAAGTGGGCCAGTGGGTTAGTGTTGCTTAGAGATACACTTGTGGGAAGTAGGAGGGGTGGGGCTAACACTGGGATGAGACCAGGAAGACCCACATAGGTGTCCTGCCTCTTGCACCTGTCCTTCCTGAACCTGGGCCTCTGGCGGTCCGATTGCAGGCCTGCTCCAGCCGCGTGTTGGGAGCAGGCCTGTAGCCTAGCAGGTGTCAGTCTAGGGAGCGTCTGGGTTGCATAGCCGGCTTCAGCCCCAGGTTCCAGCTTCCGGCTGAGGCTGACTCTGGCAGGCCACAGGGATGGTCCAGGTCATGGGGTGCCTGCTGCCCCCGTGAGACAGTTCCATTGAGTTCCTGGCTCCTGGCTTAACCATGCGTGCAGTCCCAGCCAGGGCAGGCAACCTTAGTGTGGTCATCTGTCCCATGACTGTCAGTACTGAGCCTACAGCGTGGCTGTCATGAGACAGGCAGGAAGGTATGGGGACAGAAGCTGGAGGTTTTGAGATGGATCCTGTGAAGCATGCCTGGTGACATTTAGCCTCTGCATCCCTATCCTGGGGACCCTTTTGCACCTCTAAGACAATAGGTAAGTCCCTTTTCCCCCTAAAAATCCATTGATTTTTTTATATGAAAGGCAGGTTTTACAGAGAGAAAAGGCTTTGTTTTGGTAGCCATGAATGGCATCTCATTGTGGTGGAACCCAGGTTCTGATGAGACTACAAGTGAAGTCTCAGCTGTGACTCTTGTCAGCAGCCCGGGGAAGTTCTCGGGACTTCGACCGTGGCGCAAAGCCCAGCCTCAGGAGGGAGACGTGCTGTGATGGTGCGTGGACGGGGCGGCTGTTGAGAGGCGTGGCATTCTCTGGCTAGTGAACCTTAAGGATGTGTTAGGCTTAGGGGCCAAGCATTTCTGTGATAAAGTGGTTCAGTCCGCTGTCTTACCCCGTCCTACGGCTTAGCTTCTCCATCGTCGGCAAACACTCCACAGCATAAAGGGAGGTGCCCCACCCGGGCCCCCCAGTTGGTATTGAAGCGGAGTTGTGCGTGTGGTCAGAGATGCGGAGACACGCACTCCCAAGCCTGTGACCATTCGGGTGTGTTAGCCTGGGTTTGGATTCCTTTATCCTGCCAGGCAGGTGTCCCCGTGTGCCAGAGGAAGTGGCCATGGTGGGGCCCTCCAGGTGAGAGTCTCAGCCCACCCTGTCCCCAGCAGCGCCCGGGTGATACCTGGGTGTATCAGGTTGGCTTTGGGTCTGATGCAGGCCCCAGCCCACTCGGTTGCCCCCAGGCCCCAGGCTGGTGGGGTGGGGTGGGGAGCTTGTCCACTCTTGGGGTCCCTCAGGGACTGGACTCCTTGGCAGCCCAGGCCTAGAGACCTGAGACCTGGCTTGGGGGGTGGGGCGGGGGCAGTTCAAACTGTTCTGGGTCTTGATCCAGGATGCTTATTTGGGGAGGGGTCAGGGCCTGTGTTATCCAGTCACAATGAGAACCCTGAGAGCAAGCCCCCTCCCCCTCTTGCCTGATGACTCTGGAAGGGGCCCACCTCAGCACCCAAGAGGAGGCACAGGGAGTGCACCCCCTCCTGGCAGCAGGTGGGTGTGCAGAAGAGCTGCCGACAGACACGGGGGCGGGGGGGGGGGGGAAGGCAGGGGTGTGTGACGTCCAGCCCTAACCGTGGGACAGGGCGGCATCCCCGGGGCCTGGGGCTGGGACTGGCACAGCTGGGTGGTCTGAGGCCCTGCTCTGTCCCCGGGGGTCCCTCCCCTCAGCTGGCCTCTGGTCATTCAGTAACCTCCAGTTCCCTCTACAGCACAGGGGTGCAGGCCGCCACCACACCTGAGGCCATGCCTGGTGGCCATCCAGGTCATGTCCCCCCGGTTGGCCATGGTTTGCAGACAGACACCTGACCTACACGTGTACAAACACATCCATGTGTGAGGTTGCTCCTGGTCAAATCAGCAAGGACGGGCTGGAGCCCCGGGTACAGGGCTTGAGCTGTTGTGTCCCCGGGGCTGGGATCTGCATGGTGCCAGCTACTCAAGTCGTGGCCTAGCAGTAAAGTCCTTCCTTGGATGCTCCAGGATCCCATACAGGCACCGGTTCTAATCCCTTTGGCCACACTTCTCATCCAGCTCCTTGCTTGTGGCCTGGAAAAGCAGCTGAGACGGCCCAAAGCCTTGGGCCCCTGCACCCGTGTGGGAGATCCATAAGAGCTCCTGGCTCTCACAGATCCGCCTGGCAGCCTTGGTGTCTGTCTGTATGAGGTATGTGTGTTTAAGGGGATGTCTGTGAGGATTCCTCATTATGAGGTAGTTGGGAGGGAGGAGACTCCAGACTTGTTAGGATCTCACACAAACAGAGCTTTATTAACACGTGGACTCATGTGAATGGACGGTCCAGGTAGTCCGATGGGTTCACCAGCTGTGATGCTCCTTCTTCTTGTGTGGACGAATGAAAGCTCTCCCACACTCCTGCGGAGAGGACGCGGCCTTGTAAATCAGGCTTCAGCTCTATTTCCCACGGCAAATTCATGAGTTAAGGATTCAGGAATTTAGCCATCATTCCTTAGGATTCAGGAGATGTTCTGTGAACTCTCCCCTCTCCCTCCTTCTTCCTACCCACATTCAGTCTGCAAGCAGGCACTTCTACTTACGAGCAGTGCACAGTGGCTCTTGGGTAGCGCCTTCAGTGACGTACCTCAGCAGGGTCAAGCAGCACGTTCGTTTCCACCTCGTCTCCTGCATGTCCTCCACCTCCACCTTCTGCTTCTCTTTTGTCAACAGTAGGTTCTTGAATGTCTCTGTCATCTCCTCCTGCTACACCTCCTCCTCCTCCTCCCGGTTCTCCACGTTCTGCTCCTCGACAGTGGGAAGTCAACACTTGCTCTGATGTCACCTCCTCTTCTCGTGTGGACGAAGGAATGCCCCACACACCTGCAGAGAGAAGACGCATCATTGTTAAGGAGGCCTCCGCTGTATTTCCCACAGCAAGGTCCTCCAACTCCTGCTCCTCCTCCTTGTTGTCCTCTACCTCTTGCTCTTCTTAGTCCTCTGCCTCCTCCTTGTTGTCCTCCATGTCCTGCTCCTTGTGGTGTGGACGAAGGAAACCCCAAACGCACACCTGGAGAGAGGATGCAGCATTAGTAAGGAGACCTCAGCTCTGTTTCTCACAGCAAGGTCCTGCACATGCTTCTCCACCTCCTGCTCCCCCTGTGGTCTTCCACCTCCTGCTGCTCGTGGTCTTGTACCTTCTTCTGCCCCACCTCCTGTCCTTCCACCTCCCTGTGGTCCGCCAGCTTCTGGAGGAGGACCACGTCCTCGTGCCGATCCAGCTCTTCCTCCCGATTCTTGTGGTCTTTCTCCACCTCCTCCTCCTATGTTTACGTAGGATGGTGTGTTTATGTACCATGGCTCTGCTCTCCTGGAGAAAATAGGTATCAGTCTCCATGAGGCCTCAGCTCTGTCTGTGCCACAGAAAGACATTCATGAAGCCGTCTGTGACCCTCCCTCCCTCCTCCTACAAAAAGCGCTTTATGCCTATACGCAATTTGATAATTTCATGCATAAAAAGGAATACACAATTTGACAATCTCCCACATTAAACAGGCTTTTTGATTTCTTTGCAAATTTCCCGGCACCAGGCCTGGTGTGATAGCATAGTGGTTATAAGTCCTCGCCTTGCACACACCCGATCCCGTAAGGGTGCCAGTTCTAATCCCAGTGGCCCCATTTCTCATCCAGCTCCCTGCTTGTGGCCTGGGAAGGCAGTTAAGGATGACCTGAAGCTTTGGGACTCTGCACCCGTGTGGGAGACTTGGAAGAGCTCCTGGTTCCTGGCTTCAGACTGGCTCAACTCCAACCATTGCGGCCACTTGGGGCGTGAACAATTGGATGGAAGATCTTCCTCTCTGACTCTCCTCCTCCCTGTATATCCGCCTTTTCAATAAAAACAAATAAATTTTCTGAAATATTAATCCATACATCTAGTAAGAAGGGAAATAATATTTCTGAGGGCTTTCTTCAAAAGCATGAATGTTTCAACAGGAGGAGTGATCAAATAAATGTTCTGTTAACATCAAAATTAAAGCAAACCCCAGATCCTCACCAAGGACTATCAGTATGGGCAGCAAGGCCTATATCCCAATTGCCAAGGAGACCACAGGGAATTGGACTGCCCTTGTAGGCCAAGAACTCTGAGGTAATCCACTCCCTTTCAGATCTCCCACAAGGGATGGAAGACGCCCAGATCCTTCTTCACAGGATCCAATGACATTGGAACAATAGCCAGGATCCCTGAGCGGACCTCAGAAACAGAAGAAGAGTAAACTCCCTTCAGGACTTGGGAGGGGAGCTCTCTCTGGTCTTTACTTGGTTCCAACTTTGGATCCCCATCCCCTCTTGCAATGACCATCAGGGTTGCTCTGGAGGCCCCCAGTAAAAAAAAAAAAAAAAAAAAAAAAAAAATAGGATAGACAGACAGAGAACAATAAGGAAAGCTTAGAACCAGACAGCAAATGGTCAGCGTGGATTCACATATACCTTACTAGGTGGGACACAAAGATTAGTTACTCCTCACTAGGGTACTGAAGATTTCTCTACACACCCCTCCTCACTGCTCTGCACCTAAACTGTTGACATATGCCTTGTTAGAGTTATAAGCCAGTTTAGACTACCCTACAATCTGCCAAGTTCAGCAAAATTATGTGTCAACACTATAAACAGCTAAATACAAAAATGAAAACAGACTCGAGACAGCAGAATAATAGAAGGCGGTCGTGTATAAACTAAAATGGAAATGTCGATGAAGTAGTCATAGGATGTGGTTAAGAACTTGCATTTTCTAACATACTGGTTACTCAATACATGTCAATTAACTCCATGATGTTGTAAATTCAACAATTTTATGCTGTGGCTTTTAATTGATTGGGAAGATATTCTGCCAGCTCTACCTTCACACCCATCTCTGGTGTGAAAATTCAAACCGTTGAATTTACCTGGACAATAAGTTGCTGGACACTATGCATGATACATGTTTGCAATGAAAGAATCATGACTGAATTTGAACTGTAATACTGCAACAGGGTGGAGGAATCCACCATGTGGGGAGGATTTGGTGAGGGGTTGGGAGAATCCCAGAGCCTATGAAACTGTGTCATAAAATGAAATGTAATTAAAAAAAAAAAAAAAGCAAAAGACTTACCTTAGAATTCCATTTTGTCATGCACTTTTTGAAGGGTCCACATAAAACAGCTGAGACAAAGTGGATTAATATCTATGCACATCTTTTGTAACTTCAAATCAAAGTAGTGCTGAAACTAATTTCCTATTCAGAATTTCAAGAGACTAAGACCCAACGTAATCTAACTCAAATTTTCTTATTTAATTTTTGAATAACATACACTGTCTCGAGACTTTCAGACCTTATTTCCACAGGAAATAAAACCATCTTTAGTTAAAATTTGTTCTATTGTCATGTACCTTTCATGTACCTTTCCTAATTTTAATGTCCTGATACAAGGAGGGAGCCCTGTTATCAGCACAAATTAAATGCACAATTGCTTTCTTACAACATAATTCTACTTAATCGGACTTTCTGTGTAGTCTTGGCTGAACTCACTTTCTGTCAATAAAATATTACAAATTTTACATTGTCTTCCTATTTTGCTATACTTTTTTGTTTAGATATTGTTTTACATTAATTTTAAATAATACATTTGATTTTCAATGTAATAGCAATTCCCATCAATTCTCATGTTGTGATATCAACACAAAAATAGATTCCAGGCAGTTCACAGGTACAGTTCCAGGAATATTGTCTGTTTTTGAAAAGACATTTTGGTCTATCTCTTTTTTTCCTTTTGATTTACTAACACTTTATTAACCAACCCATTTCAATTAAAAATGACAAATATTTTATATAACTTAAAATCCAAAATTAATCAAAACTTTAGTGTAAGTCTCACTATGGGCTAATCCATATATTGCATTTATAATAAAGACTAAAAACCTAAATAAGATTTGCAACCATTTTTTCTGTAAAAACAAGCCTTTTAAATAATTATTTTATGATACAGTTCCATAATTGTCCATAGTTCACTGTGTATAAGAGCCACCACAGACCCATATCGTGGAAGAGATTTCAAGGTTCTTAAGAAAAGCCTTAAGTATTAATAGTTATATTATTAATAGTACATTTTGTGGGCTCAAGGGATGTTAAACCGTTTAGCCCATAGTTGAAGACTTTGTGCTCATGGTCTTTCATTCTATAATGCCAAGATCCTAAACTTCAGAAATCAAATGTCAGAAATCTGTATCCTACAAGGAAATAGTATGCACAATGCTTGTCATGTAAAAGAAAAAACAAGCAACTATGGGAAACATTTTGAAGAATCTTCTTAGCAGTGTTTCACGGGCATGCACAGCATCCAAATTCATCACCAAGATGCCTGAGCTCTGTCTGATTATACAGGCATCAATGTCCAGAGAAAAAGATGGTCTAAAAGTCAAATAAACCATGCTTCAAGTCAGTAACAGTAATCAGCTATAAGGAAAGTAAGGCACCATTCCATTGATTAAAGCTTTCTGTGAATGATCAAAATCAGAAAATTTCATGGTGGAAAAATGTTCAATTGCTGTATACAGGAAAAAGGAAGAACAACAATTACTAAGTTGAAACTTGTTGCCATTATTATATGGTTTTAGTAGGCATCCGTGGATGAAATTTAAAGATGAATCTAGGTAACTCCTAAAATAGTTCACAATTTTTCAAATGTATCCGCCAATACTAATTCAAAATTATCTTTAATAAAAATTCTTTAACCACGTAAAGTAGGCACTGTCGCAAATACTTCAACTAAAACTTAATGTGTTTTTATTATAAAAAAGAACAGAAAAAGATCCGAAAAAAATTAAATATAGGTACAATGTCATAATATTTGGAAGCCTTTTGCCTTGTAAATTAAAAAGCTTTGAAATAAAAAAATATTAGGCTTAAAATAAAAAAAGAAAATTTCCCGCTGCCAAAAAACGTGCACAGCCCAGCTGGCTGATGCCGCTGTGGAGCACCAGCTTTTTTCTGTGCTTTTTTTTCCCTCCAGTTTCTCCACCCGCTGCACCATCATCCTCCCCCATCCTTGCCCATCCTTGCCCATCCTCTTCCGTCCTTCCTCGGCCTCGCCCAGCCGTCCCCGGCCTCCGCTGTCCCCGGCCTCCGCTGTCCTCGCCCAGCCGTCCCTGGCCTCCGCTGTCCCCGGCCTCCGCCGTCCCCGGCCTCCGCTGTCCTCGCCCAGCCGTCCCCGGCCTCCCCCTACCATTCCGGTCCTTCCCTGTCCACTGCCCGGCCTGCCTGCCGGTCTTACCTTGCTTCTTTGTTCCTGCTTTGTTCCCGCCTCTCTTTCCATTGCTCATAGTGGCGGGCACAAAAAAGAACACAAAAATAGCAGCCCCAAAGAGTACCAAAAGTAGCAACACAAACACCAGCACAAAGAAGAAACAGGAAAACATAAAACATGGTGCTAGGCCCCTCACCGCACCGAAGGCAACACACTGCGTCAGTCGTGGAGGCCGCCAAAATTGGAAAGAGAAAGTGGAAGTACCAAGCAGAGTAACACCAATATCCGTCCCCCATCTGCAGGCCTTTCCTGTCCTTCCCCTCCCCCAGTCTGGCCTGCCGGTCTTACCTCGCTTTTTCTGCATTCCTGGATAGTTCCCTTCTCGCTCTGCTGTGGCCATAACACCGAAAATAAAAATAGCTACACCAAACAACAGCACAAACAGCAATTCCAGCAACCAAAAAAAGGCCAACATAAAACATGCCTGTAGAGTCCCTGTCCGTCATGGCTGAACATCCTTGGCTGGAGGAAGTGGGAGGAGAAGGAATGCCAGTGTCCGGCCCCCATCCGCACTCTATGGCGGGCGGGCAGGAATGCCAAGAGCAAGCGGAAGCTGGGCCCTCCGCCCGGGCCGGACAGCTGGTGCCCCAAGTGTCCCAGGCGGCGCCCCAGGCCCCCCACCCCCAGCACCAGACCGTGCACGTCCGGGGGAGGGACTCGGAGACCGACCTGGAGGCACTCTTCAATGCGGTCATGAACCCAAAGACGGCCAACGTGCCCCAGACGGGGCCCATGAGGCTCCGGAAGCTGCCCCATTCCTTGTTCAAGCCTCCGGACCCTAAAAAAAAAGAGAAGATTTATATATTTTCGTTACAAAGTCAGATACACAGAGAGAAGGAAAGACAGAGAGGAAGATCTTCCATCTGCTTCTTCACTCCCCAAGTGGCCACAACGACAGGAGCCAGGAACTTCTGTCCGGGTCTCCCATGCAGGTGCAGGGTCCCAAGGCTTTGGGCCTTCCTCGACTGCTTTCCCACGTCACAAGCAGGGAGCTGGCTGGGAAGCGGGGCTACTGGGGTTAGAACTGATGCCCATATGAGATCCTGGCGGGTGCAAGGCGAGGAATGCCACGGCTAGGGTACTGCGCTGGCCATGCAAGTAACTTCTTAACAATTGATGGAAAATTGATATAGGGATAATAGAGGCCTGGATTTGAGTCCTGGACTCAGAATAAACAGTCTAGTCATCCTAAAATAGCTTTACCGTATCTTTGAAATATGCATATAAATACGTACCTACCAACAATTACCTGATGTGTCAAAAGCAAATAAAATCAACATTTCTTCAAATCGCTATTAGGTATTCTAAGTAACACTGAGGTTATTATGTCAGAAGTTGATAAAAATCGGAAACACGAAAATTCTCCATTGATCATAGTAACCCCTCAGATAGAATTGACAAATGGGAGCCCGGTGCTGTGGCCTAGCGGCTAAAGTCCTCACCTTGAACACACCGGGATCCCATATGGGCGCTGGGTTCCTGCACCCGCGTGGGAGACCCTGAGGAAGTTCCTGACAGCATTGGCCGTTGCGGTCACTCGAGGAGTGAATCATCAGGCGGAAGATCTTCCTCTCTGTCTCTCCTCCTTTCTCTATACATCTGACTTTGCAATAAAAATACACAAATCTTTAAAAAAAAATTGCTAAACTGATTTTAGCTTTACTTTTGAAAATATGATTTATATGTAGAGTATAACAAGTAGATTTTTATTTTTAAACAAAAAGACATGTGTCATACTGTATTATGTTTCATTGATTCATCTTGCATGTGTGTGCAAATCAACCCACATACAGAGAGAGAGAGAGAGAGAGAGAGAGCGCGCGCGAGAGAGAGCGAGCCGAGGGGAGAGTCTTAAGAGAACAAATACATATGTACAGCTTTCTTCAGTATCTGATGGGATTGTTTTCAGGGCAGCATATAAATAACAAAATTTCAATTTATATAAAATAAGCTCAGTATTTGTATAGGGCCTCCTGATACACATATTCCAAGGTCTTTTAAACTGCTGTTACATCATTCACAATATTTAGCAAAACTTCAATGTACATAAAGTGTTATTGCTTTGTTTTGGGAGGAATCTATGACCACAAGGATTCTATGCATATATAATACACACAGCTGTGTCTTCCAAATCTTTTTGAACTGTCTTTGTTTTCCTTCGTTAAATGAGACCTCTTGGTAATGCAAGGTTGCTTGCCTGTGTGTGTATTTGTGCAAAAACACACATACGGCTCCAGGAAGCTTGCACGCTCCATATGTTTTTCAAGACACTAGGAATTTTACAATCATTATACCATTTCATCCTCCCAAGACATTTCTGAGGAAAATAGTACCATTGGGTTTTGGATTTCGGATGAGAAAACTGATGCAGGGAAACATCAAATCACTCAGAATGAACCGTCATGCAGATAGTAAATGTTAGTCCACGGTGAGATTCTGTTGTGTAGAGTGCCCAAGCCACTCACCAAGCGAAGAATGGACTGCATTACCCACCCTCCGATGCAACACCAATTACTCATTTTTCAGACAGAAGCACAGTGAGCCTCACACAGATGGCTGCATGATTAATTCGCAGTGAATTGGACCTGAAATGGAAAGTGAAAAAATAGCCTCTGAAATTTCATAAGAATCACTTCATATCAGTCACATTACTGTCTGGCAACAGTTGATGAATTAATTATATTTACATAAGCAAAGCAATGAAGCAGAAAGTAGCTCATTAAACTAGAGAGGGAAAGAACAAAAATCAAACATATTACCTAGACAGAATCCCCAGTGAAATGAGAATAGTGAAAAGCCCTGAGTCAGCAAGTTAAAGGATTTGCTGCAATGTGTCGCGATCACTGTATTAACCTTTCTTCCCAATATCTTCACTATGCAAATTGAGAAGATAAACATCAAATTAAAAGCAACCGCATGCTGACAACATCTCACTATTTTAAAATCTCCTAGACACAATAGTGCAGAATAGGAGGAATGGACAAGCTTTATATCTAGCGAGCTGTGTGCAAGATTCCTGGTAGCAGTAGGTGGAAACAAGTATTCTAAGAAAGAGTGAATAAATATGCAGTATGCTTGATAAACTAATTATCCTTGGAGGCGTGCGTAAAATATGACTCTAAACATGCCTAGAATGTGGTGACATAGCAAGTGCTACGCACTTCCCACGTGATCACTTGTTTCGGTGCAGTCTGCTGCAGGCGAGAGCCTCTGGTGAACTGGATTATCGGACAGGATTTAATCAAATACAAGGGGCAGAAGAATTGTTCCTACGAGTTCCCCTTTGCGTAAGGCAGGCATAATGTAATGACCGTGGCTGAATGCGTTCCCTTGAGGACGCTTTATGACGCATAATGCTTTGTGTCCTTTGTTGGGGCGGTGGATGAGCGGTTAATAGAACATTGGTGAGGAAGCAATTGCGTCATAAACACTAGTATGCATGGTGAACAGGAACAGTAGTTCAGTCCTGAGAGATCTGTGTGTGCACCTATGGACTCAAAACATCCTTTTAGAAAAGCGGTTCTCCACAAGCCTTTCTAGGGATGCTGAAATGTAAAACTTTGAAAGGAAAGCTTTAAAATATTACATATCTAGGTTAACTGGCAGCCTTGGCAAATGATGTACTTATTTATACATTATTAATATATCAAGAGCATTATGGCGCTCCTGAGATTACAACTGAAGCATTTACATATTAAAATCAGGGTTAAAAATCACCTCATTTTCAACTCTATGATTGATCCTGCATAGATGTAGCCACATGATTTATACTTTAGGAATTTAAAGAAAAACATGTAAAACAGAAGAGAAAATGCCACATTTGTAGAGGATAATTACCATCACCACCTTTCTTTTCAATGCAGTCTTAATTTTTTTCTCATTTTCCACTTCAGACCAGTAATTATTTTTGCACAAAAATATTTATGATATATTTTAATTCATGTGCGTTATTTATCATCGTAAATTGAACTGATTTAGGAAAATCTAATTTTACATCAATCGTATCTTTTCCATAAAATGTTATTTTGCTGCTGACATGATAAGCAACTGTCTAATCCTATGCCTTTCAGCATCAGTATCCCATATGGGCATGGGTTCGTATCCCAGCTGTTCCACTGCCAATCCCGTTCCACTGCCAATACAGCTCCCTACATGTGGTCAGGGAAAGCAATGCAGGATGGTCCAAAGCTTTAGGATCCCATGCGAAGGTGGGGTATGTGGAAGAGACTCCTGCCTCAACTCCAGCCTTATGTTCTTTGGGGAGTGAACCATGGATGTAGAATCTTTGTCTCTCCTTCTCTCTGTAAATCTGCCATTCTGACAAAGACAAATTATTTTTTAAAAATTGCTTTTAGAAATGACACTGTATGGGTCCAGCATGGTAGCCTAGTGGTTAAAATCCTTGCCTTGTAGGCACTGGGATCCCATATGGGTGCCAGTTCTAATCCCGGCTGCTCCGCTTCCCATCCAGCTCCCTGCCTTTGGCCTGAGAAAGCAGTGGAGGATGGCCTAAAGCCTTGGGACCCTGCACCTGCATGGCAGATCCAGAAGAGGCTCTGGGCTCCTTGATTCCAAGCAGGGCCTTAACCTTTAGTTAACACACCTGCTTCTCCTTTGTGAATTAAGATGCAGAACAAAGCAGGGGCTGGTGCCATGGCTCAACAGGCTAATCTTCCACCCTCAAGCATAGCATGCCATGATGGGTTGCCCGTACGTGGCTTGGCTGCTCCATTTCCCATCCAGCTTTCTGCTTGTGGCCTGGGAAAGCTTAGTGTTTGAGACCCTGCACCAGCGTGGGAGACCCGGAAGAAGTTAGAATTTACCTTCCAGGGAATCTTTTTACAAATACTGTTACGCTCAAGGTCTGAGCTCAAGGGAAAATCAGAAATCTCCAAAACCCTCTTGGTGGAGAGTGGTTTGATTACATTAAACTTAGTGAGTTGCATCAAAGTTTGACCCCAACAGATGTCTTGATCCATGCCCTACCTTTTGACAGTCCCGACAAGTATTTGGGACTTATGAGCCCTTTTAAGGAGGCAGATCTTTCTCTAGAGCTTATCAAAGGTGACACAAGGAGCTTCCACCAGAGCACTTCATTGAAAGACCTGAGACCCCAGCAGACCAACAAGGCAAGTTGTCAATCCCAAATCTTAGCACCATAGAATGTGTGAGAATCTATTCCATCTAATTCCATTAACTTGAGTGCTTAGGGGCACAAGTGTGGCATCACGTTACCTGAGATTACATCTCGGCTTCATGACATGTTCCATGGTGTGACCCTGAACATGTTAACCTTTTGTTAGTCTCCCTTTTCGAACCTATAAAATGGAGTTAATAAATCACCAACCTAATAGAGCTCTTGTGAGGATCTAATGAGGTTCCCTCTTTAAAGTGCTCACCAAATGTTCATGGCCAGTTACAAGCTCCCCACACTCTTCCACTGACAGTGGCCACTGTCTCCCTAGCCGCATGTACAAAGGAGATTGCAATGTGGCTTCTGTTAATGTAACTCTCTTTACTGAAGCTCTGCCTAGGCTGAATGTGGAGCGTTTCAGTGTTTCATGAGAAGCCATTCTCCACATGTGTGCCGACTGCAGAGCAATGTCTGAGCAGATGTTCTACAACGCACAGAGCTTTGCACACTCTTTGTTAGGCTAATGGCAATGTCTCCCCGGGGTCACTGGCTGAGCCCAAACCTTGCTCCCATGAAGATCCCACAGGTGATCTTGGCAGAGTGAGCTGTGCCTCCTTGAACATACTTCCCCTTGGTGATTTCACGAACTGGTGCTTGAGAAAAGCACTCTTGACGATTGTGGGTGTGAGACCTGAAAGCAATGTCTGTCATTCTGTATGTAAGGCATACAGAGACTTCAATAGCATGCTTATTTCACGGTTGTGAGAAAGACTCATTTTAATCAGTTGTCAGGGCTAGTGAGTTTGTCTTAAAGCACATATGAAAGTGCTTTGATCAGCACCGAGGGTTAATTTAGTTGTTCTGTGTTACTGCTGTGAGGTGCCAAGCTGGCTCCCAAGAAATCTTGCCATGTGGTGCCTGGGAATCTAAATCCTAAATGGGCAGCCTGGGCTGCTGTCTTTTTCCTCTCAAACTCAAGGGAAGTGACCCTTTATGTCACACAAATGAATCCTTAATGGTTGATATTTTTGATTGTTTTTGCATACTCTTTGTATGACATTTTTTTACGTCTGTAAGTTTCCTGGATTATGCGTCCCTGAGTTTCATTTTCCCCTTTTATTCTCAACTTCAATCACTGGGACCTAAGTTCATTTGATATGCCATCTTTTATTATGCAGAAGCCCTTTGATCTCTACAGAGAGAAAGTGCCATATAAATGCAGAAATCCGTTACAATCATCTGGAATAGTGGCTTTTTAGGTGAAGTCCAGCTTAGCCAGGCTGCTGAATAGAATAGTGTACTAGGCTGTGGAGTATTAATCCTGAAGTATCTGTTCAGATAAGTAGGCTGACTATCTATCTGAATATTTGTTTTTCAATTGTGGTTTTTAGTAAACATCTACCCTAGATGAGCATGAATATTCAGTGGTTGCCTTGATGCGGTACACGGTGACATCGGCACCCACAACATGGCAATACCCTTCATGCCCCTTCCCACTCTCTTCACAATTATATGGTTTCCATTATTCTGGCTTCTTTTTTTAAAAAATATTTTTTTGTTGTTGCAAAGTCAGATATACAGAAAGAAGGAGATACAGAGAGGAGGATCTTCCATCAGATGATTCATTCCCCAAGTGACGGCAACGGCCGGTGCTGTGTCAATCCAAAGCCAGGAGCCAAGATCCTGTTCCAGGTCTCCCAGACAGGTGCAGGGTCCCAATGCTTTGGGCTGTCCTCGACTGCTTTCCAAGGCCACAGGCAGGGAGCTGGATGGGAAGCAGGGCTGTCGGTATTAGAACCGGCACCCATATGGGATCCGGGAGCGTTCAAGGCGAGGACTTTAGCCGTTAGGCCACAGCGCCGGACCCAATATTCTTTTTTTTTTTTTTTTTTGAAGATTTATTTGTTTTTGGTTCCTGGTTCCCGCCTTTGGATCTGCGCAGCACCGGCCATTGCAGCTCACTTGGGGAGTGAATCATTGGACGGAAGATCTTCCTCTCTGTCTCTCCTCCTCTGTGTATATCTGACTTTGTAATAAAAGTTAAAAAGTTTTTTAAAAAGTTAAAAAAAATTATTTGTTTTTATTGCAAAGTCAGATATATAGAGAGGAGCAGAGACAGAAAAGAAGATCTTCCGTCCGATGATTCACTCCCCAAGTGACCACAACAGCTGGTTCTGTGCTTATAACAAAGCCAGGAGTCTCTTCTGGGTTTCTCGTGCAGGTGCTGGGTCGCAAGGCTTTGGGCCATCCTCAACTGCTTTCCCCTGCCACAAGCAGGGAGCTGGATGGGAAGTGGGTGCTTGGAGATTAGAACAAGTATATGCTTGTTTACTTTCATTTTTGTTTTGCGTTCTCCATGGGGGTTGTCTTAAATTTGAGTGAACATGGGATATCTGCAGTGCTAAACCACATTGGGCTAGCACTGCAGCTGCCTGCAGAGACAATACTATTGGACAATGAGGACCCTGTCAAAAACTCTAAAGAAAGCCTGTGAAATGAGTTATCCACAGAGGCTGTTACAACGTCTGATACATTCCTAGGGACCTGGAAGACATCGGGACCGACCATGCCCTTTTTCTCACCATCATCTACCTTAGAATCCCTAGGCTAACAGGAAGTGAGGGCTTCTGCGGGACAAACAGCATTTGTGTGTGTAAGGTGCTTCTTGACATATCCTCATATATATGTATGTATGTGTATATATGTGTATGTATGTATATATATATGTAAAGCACTTAGCAAAGAGTGGGAGATTTTTGGCTTCAACACATGGAAAGAAATCCCTCTAGCAGAGAGTTGAAAAGAGCAGAAACGTCAGTGGCCACGAAAAACAAAAACTTCAGCTTTTACATACTGAACAAATAAGGGCAGGACAAACTCTGTGGATGGGACAGGGAAATCTGATTTCTTCTGTATGCACATTCAGTTACTTCAAATGTCCAGTTTTCATCTCTACAAACAAAATGATGTGCAAGCAAGCAATGAATCAAGGCCGGTACTCAGGAAAAAGCAGTTAATTACAAATCATATCTGAAAAAGCTCAAATGCTGCACTGCACATATTTTACAAGAAATAAAGAAAACTTTAATGATGTTTAAAGGAAATTTTGAGAAAAATATATCATCAAATTAAGATAAAAGATAACAAAAAAGATATTCTGAAGCTGAAAATGACAATAGATGGTAGAAGAAAAAAGAAATCGTCAGAAAAATGTTAAAAGCATTTTTGAATGACTCAAAGATCCAATAAAAATGAGAGGGGCCCGGCGCGATAACATAGCTGTTGAGGGTCTCACCTTAAGCTCACCAGGATCCCATATGGGTGCCAGTTCGAATCCCGGCGGCCCCACTTCCCATCCAGCTCCCTGCCTGTGGCCTGGGAGAGCAGTGGAGGACGGCCCAAAGCCTTGGGACCCTGCACCCACATGAGAGATCCAGGAGGGGCTCTGGGCTCCCGGCTTGCGATTGGCACAGCTCTGGTTGTTGCGATCAGTTGAGGAGTAAATCAATGGATAGAACATCTTCCTCTCTGTCTTGCCTCCTCTCTGTATATCTGCCTTACAAATAATAATAATAATAATAATAATAATAATAATAATAATAATAATAATAAATTTAAAAACAAAATAACCACAGATTGGTTGGGCACCTTCAAAATACATGCATAGAACTGTATCAAAAGTAAGAATATATATATAAAAGGCAATTGTTAGAAAACACTACGTTTGTGAAAAATTTGGAAAATCTGAAATCAAAAGACAAAATGTTTGAAAGCAATTGAGGAGAAACAACCAATCACGTTGCATTTGCAAGGCAGAGTTAGAGAGAGCCAGGCAGACCAAGCTCAGTTTGCTGTTTGGAACTGTGTGGATGTGAAGCTGATGGCTAGGAGCTTCTCCCAGGGCTTCTGATTAGGGGCACGGTCCTGAGCTTTCCAGGAACATCAGTAAGGAGCTGATCAGAAGTGGAGAAGAACTCAGACTGCCACCCATGGCTAATGGTGCTGCAGACAATGGCTTCATCTATTACCCTGCAGGCCTGTCTTCCTTCCCTTATTGTTTCTGTAATCAATTTATTTACTTTTAATTGGCAATGGATTTTACCGAGAGACAGAGAGAGAGTAAAAGACTGTTTCAGAGAGAGAGAGAAATCTTCAATCCATTGACTCAATCCTTAAATGCGTGCAGTGGCCAGAGCTGAGCCAATCTAGAGCCAGTAGCCAAGAGATCCTCCTCTGCTTTCCCAGGCCACAAGCAGGGAACTGGATTGGAAGTAGAGCAGGTGGAACACAAGTAAGCACCTCTATGGGACCCTGGCACTTGCAAGTGGAACATTTAGCCATTGAAACATTGTGCTGGGCTCTTCACCAACCCCACTTGTCTTTTGTTCTTCTGTTTGTTTTTATTTTGTTTTGTTTTTTGAGATGATTTTTACACGGGCAAGCAGGTAGCTCTTGACAAAGACCTGAGCCGCTCTAAGCAGTCTTACTATGTTCTACCTGCCCCCTTTCCCAAGCAGCAGAATAGTGTAGTTTCCTAGAACCTACTATACAAAACTGGTACCTCGACAAAAATAACAGAAAATGGTAGTTATAGGCATCCCTGTGACAAATTTTAGCTACCTATGGTTTCATTTTCATGAAAGTATCATGGGCGATGTTCTGCTCTGATGACTTCACTGATGGCGTGGCACTTCTGAAACTCCCCCAAAACAGCCAATCAGTGTGTGGAGCTCAAATATCACCACAAACTCCAGCTCCCATGAGTCTCTGCCACACCTCACCACTGACAACACCCTCAGTGACTTTAGGTGGTATAAAGCAATGGCTGAACGAACATTGTGGAGTGCAGAATATCCTTAAGTGTGCCTGTATTGTTTCTCAACTATGTAGCTTCATGTTGTATATCTCTCATCTGCAGGTTCACACCCAAGATGGATGCAATGACCAGCACTGGGTCAGGCCAAAGGCCGGAGTCAGGACCTTCATCTAGATCTTCAAATTGAGTGGTAGGATCCTGCACACTTGGCATATTTCTGTGCTTTCCCCTAGGTGGTGAATAGGGCAGGACGAGCACTGACCGTGTGGAGCGGGTTTGGTATCATCCCCCACACAGCAGCTTCACTTGCGCACCATAGTCTGAGCCTCAATGTTTGAGTCCGAGAAGAATCTGGCCCAGCCATGTGACAAGAGTTTTGTTGTTTAGGATTCTTGTTTCACAGTGTTGCATTATTTCGAATATTTTTATCTCATTTTCTGCTACTACCATAGTTACAATAATGTATCAGAGGGAAGGAAAAAATTCCCAAGTGTTGCATGAAACCGAATGAGAATTAAAAGGTGCAAGACAGTATATGGATTCTTGTGTTCAGGGTTGGATTTTTATGTTTAACATAGCAAATTGGATTAAACATGACACATCAGTTCATCTGTTCTTTGCCAGAAGAAATAGCAAGGTCAAATCATAACCTGGAAAAATTAGTGGGTGTTCTTTTTTTCTACTTCGAAAAGCACATTTCCTCACCTCGCAGATTCCCTGTGGCAATGTTAGAATGTTAAAGATCACCAGAATCGTAAATACGGTAGTATTGCGAGGATGTGTAGGCAACATTTGCATTTCTGTTTATTTGGCTGGGATGGAGCTTTCTACCAGCCTTCTAGGGAGCTTGAACTTACAGTGAACTGCAGCCCCCCATGGAGTGCATAAAGTTGGGAGGGAAAGATCCATAGTCCAGAAGGATCCTGTGATCTGTTACTGTAAGAGAAGTAGTTGACTAGTTCTTTGTGGCCAAATCGGCCAAACTGAAACCATAATGCTAAGGGAAATGAGCCAATCCCAAAAGGTCAGATACCACATGTTTGCGTTAATTTAAGAGGATATGATGTTATGTAAAACATGTTATTTTATGTATATTATGTTATATGTTGTGTATCAACTAAAACTGAATTGACAATGAGGTGATCACAGAAGATTGTTAAGAAATTGCAATTGTTTTTAACATATTGGTTACTCAATACTATAACTATTAGTTACCCAACGAAGTTCATTGTTGCTGAGGGTATGTTGGAGCCTTTAATTGATCGGGTTGATAATCTGATGGTTCTGCCCTCGGACCAGACAGGGTCTCCCCAGGAAGCTGAGGAACTAGACTGAGTATAAGATGTTGGACTCTATGTTTTGTTTATGCTTGCAAAGAGGGAATCTCAACTGTACTTGATCAGTGGATATGCAACAAGGTGGAATATTCCACATGGGGAGAGGGCGGGGGAGGGGTGGGGTGATTCCCAGTTCCAACGAAACTGTATCACATAATACAATGTAATCAATGAATAAAAAAAAAAGTTAAATTGGAAAAAAAAAGAGAAGTAGCTGACTGAGTAACTTGAGCTCATAGACGCAGCTTTTAGTATGATGTTTAACTGCAGAAGAATCTACAGTTGAGAAGAATTTCAGTCATAATTTGAGAGGCAAGAATAATTTAAATTTTAAAATATGACATTGTGATTTTCTCTAGCCTGAGGTTTATTCATAATGTACTGTGCATGGATTCAGGGTATGTAGAAATATACGTAAAAAACAAAATTACTCATTGTAAATATGTGAATGTGTGTACGTGGCTGAAGCCTGTATCTTTAGTTTGCTTGCTCTAGAAAGTTTTGTTAGTCAGCTCCTGACTTTCTGTCTTAGCCTCACTAAGCTATATATAACCCTACAATTATCTCACTGTCCTGCAGACATTTGGCTGTTGACTTAGCCATGCCGTGACCCACTAATTGGGCCAAATCTAGAAGAAACAATGCCACAATACTGCTGCTGAAGACACTGTCCGTTACATAACTCCGTCCTTGGTTTAAAACATCATCTGATTAGCAAGTAATAAAAAAACAAACCAGGAGAAATAAAAGGAAATGATACTCCCTAGAAGAAAATACATATTTTGTTTCAAACCTAGTTGTTTTTTGGGAGAGGAGGGGGCAGAGACAATGTTGTGGCACAGCAAGTAAAGCCACCGCCCATGAAGCCTGCATCCTTTATGGACATGGAGCCCTGGGTACTCAGCTTCAGAGCCAGTCCCCATAAATGGCCAAGGAAACGCAGTAGGTGATGGCCCAGGTTCATGGCTCCTGTTTCAGGCTGGCTCAGCTTTGGCTGTGTGGTCACCTGCGGAGATGGAGGATTTCTGTCTCTCACTCTCACTCTCTGTATTGCTCCCTCTTTCCTGGTAACCCTGACTTTCAAATAAACAGATCTTACCTGTAGGTTAGAAGGTCACTGAAGTAATCCAGGCAGGAGAAAATAAATGCCTAAATAAAATGCATTTGAGTTACGGAAAAAAAAAAAAAAACAGATCTTTTAAAAAGTACATATTTTAGCTTTTTTTAAAAAAAAGATTTATTTCCTTTTTATTAGAAAGTCAGACATACAGAGAGGAGGAGAGACAGAGAGGAAGATCTTCTGTCCGTTGACTCATTCCTAAGTGGCCGCAATGGCTGGAGCTGAGCCGATCCAAAGTCAGGTGCCTGAAGTCTCTTCTGGGTCTCCCATGCAGGTGCAGGGTCCCAAGGCTTTGTGCTGTCCTCAACTGCTTTCCCAGGCCACAAGCAGGGAGCACGATGGGAACTGGCTCTGCCTGGGTTAGAACCAGCGCCCATATGGGATTCTGGCGCTTGCAAGGGGAGGACATTAGCTGTTAGGTCACTGAACCGGACCCTGTTTTTGGCTTTTTAAATCACTGAATATCTATTAATATTAGTGGCAAATGTATTGTTCATGTTTCGAGAAAGCCAGGTATTAACTTATTTTTTATGATATTACTCTTTTTCCTTTTGATAACAATAATACTCATTGCTGCTTTGACACCTAAACCCACATCCATGCTCATTTTGATTTTCACACCTGCAAATTCTTCTATATTGACTTCTTTATTTGCATTCTCTTTTTTCTATTCCTATTACTATGTGTACAACTGGACCTATACAGTGTTAAATGAATAATATTTATTTGGAGGCAGAGTTTATGAGGAGAGACAAAGATGGAGAGAGAGAGAGAGAGAGAGAGAGAGAGAGAGAGAGAGAGACAAAGATAGAGAGAGAGAGAGAGAGAGAGAGAGAGAGAGAGAGAGAGAGAGAGAGAGGTTTTTTATTCACTTGCTCATACATTGGCAGCAATGATCAGCGATGGGCCAAACTGAAATAAGGAACCATATGCTTCTTCCCTGTCTGCCATGTGGGTGCCGGAGTCCAAGTACATGAGGCATCTTCTAAGGCATCCCCAGGCACATTTACAACGAACTGAGTCAGAAGTGGAGCAGCAGACTTTGAACTGGCTTCCAAATGGGATGGGGGCACTGCAAGCATAGTTTAATCTACTCCATCAAGGAGTTAGCTTTTAGTCCTTATCTTGTTAATAGTTTCCTGCTTTGAATTAAAATGGCCTTAAAGTATTGGCCACAGACTGACCTCAATCCAAGGACCAGGATGGTGGTAACTTTTGTTACATATTAGTGCAACAAGTTGTTTCTCCCACAGTTTGAATTAGATTTGCAATGGGAAAATGAAATGTACATGTCATATGTTCACACTTAGGAAGATAACATTTTCCTTATCTAAATTTATTTTTGAAAAATTCATTGCTTTTTTATGTGACTCATATTCAACACTAGAATTGACCCAGGAAGCTATGTAGGGCTGTTACTAACATGTCAACAAGTTAAAAATTCCATAAAGACCTGGTGAAAGGAGCATGGATGCAAAGCTGAGAACAAATGCGGTTTGGAGGCAATATTCTGCTGAGTAGCTAATGCCAGCTTCCTGACCTGGGTGTATATGCATGACTCTTATAACATATGCATATCACATTTAGCCAGTGCTAATTCTTTGTATTCTTTTCTTATGTTTCTTACTTCCCACTAACACAATTTAAAGGGATACAGTTGAAATAGCAGAGAAATTTAATGAACATCAAGCCTATCTTTAAGGAATTCATTACAGAATTAGAGAATTAGGACAAAGCATACTTTATCACCCCATGCCCATGGTGAATAACTTGAAAATAATAAACTTCACATAAGTAAGGGTGATTATAATTACAGCTTAAGCCAGGAGAGAACTTTGTTTGTTTCTCATTATTATAAATATTGGAACATACCTGTACCAACATGATCTGTGATGAGATTTTACACATTTGGTTTAGTAGATTTGTAAATATTGGTCACGTATTACATTTAAGTGACATCAACAGCCAGAGAACATATGGATGCTGTATTTGTTTATAATTTTGAAATAAAACCAGTTTCAGTAACATGCAGTATCTACATTTTCACAAAGTTGGACAAGCTTACTTTCTGGTTAACTTTAATTGCTTCCAAGGTATAGAATTTTCTCACCTCTCCAGATTAGAGTTATTTCATTCTTAGTAAATACAGAATCATCTCCTCCTCCATAGCTAGTGGTGCTCTTTTGAAGATGAAGTCCATCATGGTTATTTTGTCTTTGAAATTTAGATGCATGAAACCAAAAATAAGTACTCCCTAAGAATGACCTGGTTGAGTAATCCAAAGTCACTTAGGAAAACAGGTCAAACTCAAGATGCAGTCAAGTTTTATTCACCTCCCGTGACAATGAGAACAAGAAGCAAAAGACAAGAAAGACACTTTAATATTCTCTTTTAAGATTTTTAAATTATTTTTACAGAGAGGAAGATCTTCCATCCGATGATTCACTTCCCAAGTGGCTGCAAAGGCCGGCGCTATGTCGATCCAAAGCAAGGAGCCAGGAACTTCCTCTGTGTCTCCCATGTGGGTACAGGGTTCCAAGGCTTTGGGCCATCCTCAACAGCTTTCCCAGGACAGAGGCAGGGAGCTGGATGGGAAGTGGAGCTGCCAGAATAAGAACCAGTACTCATATAGGATCCTGGTGCGTGCAAGGCAAGAACTTTAGCCACTAGGATACTGCACTGGACCCAATTTTGAAATATTCTATTCCCTCCCCCCAGAAAAACACTGGATGGCACTTATGGAAAGTACAGAAGGAAAGGATATTCTGACATCAGGCTCGCCTTGAATACTGCTGTCTTCTTAGGGGCTGGCCATGGTCCATGGGGAAGAAAAGGAAATGACTGACTGCAGATTCAATGCAGAGACACTCAAACAAACTAGACTTCAAAATGGAAGCACTTTGTGAATACAGGCATGCTTAGAAACATGGCAGGTTCAGCTGAGTCTAAGTTTCTGATTGCCATTTTTTCCGAAAACTGTGATGCATTGGTTGTGCACCAGCTGGTTGGGATACTTCAGCACCCCCTCAAGCAAGTGGTAAGCACATCTTCATATATACCCAGACACATCCCATCCATGTGGCTACAGGTGTCATGACCCTCTTCGTTTTGGCTGTTGAGCATATAAATCCACCTCATGTTTCTGTACAAATGTTTTCCATGTTTATTTGCTTTTGTACATCTTTAGGTGACAGTATCCACAGATGGCAGGTAGAAAGTAGTAGTAACAGCAAAGAACAGGGAATAAAATTAGCAGGCAAAATCTAAAAAGAAATCTACTAGTTTTGAAGTGTGCTTGTACATTTTCTAATACAAATACATTTGGGGTAGTTTCTATCTAGTGCCGATAATCCTGCACAAGATTTTTGCACATATACTATCATCTGGTTTGGTAAATTTTGCAAGGCATGGTTGGTGGACAATGGGTTATGTGTATGCTTTATTTCATTATAAAGACAAGAAAAAATGCCAAATGTTTTCTCAAATTAGCTATGCCACTCTGCACAGGAAAAGCCACGTTAGGGTTTTCTGTTCCAAACCAATGTGTGGAGGCACTCATTGCTTTCAGCCTTTGAATTTTAGCCCTTTTGATCAGTACGTGCTGTGTCTCATCATGGTTCTCATTTGTATTCTCCAGATGACTAATGATGTGGAGCACTGGTTTTTCTGTTTCATGTGCTAATGACCACTTCTATATTTGCCTTGTAAAATGTCCAGATAATTTTACTCCCTTTTTTTTAGGTTATTTTTATTTTTACTACTGAGTCAAAATTATTCCTCCCCTTTTCTGTGGGCAAGCTGTATTGAAATTTCCAGATCAAATTGTGTTGCTGCATTTTAGCTAGTCAGCTGATGAAATATTTTTTATCTCCTGAAAATATATCCTGAGACTGCATGTCAGCAGAGGAATTTGAACTTTCAGCACTGTAAGAATTCACATGTCTACTTCCACCTCGGTTCTTTCCAGGGCTGCACTGTGGTCCTCACCACATCTGTGCTTTATTATGGCATTGCCACTCACACCTGGACATTGCCTTTTGCTTATCCAATTCATCCTCCATACTCACATTGGAATAATCTACTAACACACAAACCTGATCAAGCAATTCTTTCCACCATCCTATCCCGGCTCCTTGTCAGCAGTTTCTGAAAGTGTGGCATGATTTGTTTCTGCCTGCTTCTCCAGCATGACCTCGAATCACTTCTCCTTTTGTTCCAAACACATCAGGTTATGAAAGCAAGTATAATACACACATTTCTACACACTGCTTTTTTTTTGTCCAGGAGATGCTATTTTAACCATTTATTCAGCACCTACTTTCCATCTATCATTTATTTATTTATTTTAATGCTTTATTTATTTTGCTTGGAAATGTAGACTTGTAGAGAGGAAGAAAGAGAGAGAATGATCTTCCATCTGCTATTTCACATGCCCAAATGGCTGCAAAGGCCAGAATTGAGTCACTCTGAAGCCAGGATGCAGGAGCATCCTTCAGGTCTTCCACACAGGTGCAGGGTCCCAAGGCTTTCGGCCATTCTCTACTGCATTCACAGACTACAAACAGGGAGATGGATATAAATGGAGCATCCGGGACACAAATTGCAGCCCACCTGGGATCCCAGTGCATGCAAGATGAGGACTTTAAACACTATGCTATTGCTCCAGTCCCCTGTTTATTTATTTTCATCTCCTGAACAGCAGGAGCACAGAGGGAGATATCGGGAAGGAGAAAGAGATATATGAATAAAGAGACAGAAAGAGAGAGAGGAAAAAAGAAAGAGGATTGTAGGTGCAAGAAGACACAGACAGAGAAAGTGACAGAAAGAGAAAGAAAAATCTTCAAATTGCTGACTCATTCCCTATATACCACAAGAGCCAGAGGTGGTCCAGGTTGAAGTTAGGACACTGGAACTCCACCTGGGTGATTTATAGACAGCCTTGGCCCAAGCGCTTGAATTATTATTTCTTGCCTGTTAAGATTCATTATTCAAAAGCAGGATGAAAGAATTCCTTAAATGTCCAGTGCTCCTTTCATCCACAATTAAAAGGAAATTTCAGATTTGGCCCTACTATTAACATGAAGCACAGCAAAACTTTGTTCTTAGGAAGCAAGCTCACCTAAAGAATGTACGTGAGCTAACAGGTATCAGTGGCAACAGAAGGAGGAGAAATCATTCATTTAGATTAATTGAGAAAATACACATTTAAAAATACATATTAAATTATATACACTGATAAATACATATTTAATTGTGGGGAGAAGCCGACCCCACACGGATGAGGGGCTTCAAGATGGTGGCTGGCCAAGTGCCAGAAGGTGGGACTTGTCCCGCCAGTGGACAGGCAGGAAGTCACAAGGATAGGCTAATTCTCCCTCGCTGCAATTGCTGGCCTATCAGATAGTGCCCCGTGGACCACGTGCAGAAGTGATTGGTGGAAGAACTACATTTAAGCAGCCCGTTTTAGGCAATAAAGCCCTTTTGGTTATGCAAAGTCTTTTTGGTTGATGACATTCTGGTGGCTTTTACATGGGGAATGGGGCAAATACAGAAACGGGAAGAATTGGGAAGAAGGGTGGTGGAAAACAGGAGGAAGGGTGGCGAAGAAACGGGTAGGAAAGCTTAGACAGATGGGGACAGGAGCAGCGAAGAAAAGGTTTTAAACGCAGCCGCTTTTGCCAGTTTTTCCTGGACCCCCCAAGAGTATGACTAGGCATTTTTAGTGTCACTGCTGCTGAGCTGTGGCAACACGTAGAAAAGCGTACAGGAAAAAATTTCAGCCTGCGCTAGCATAAAAAAGCGTACGGGAAAAAATTTTCAGCCTGTGCCAACATGGAAAAGTGTACGGGTAAAAAATTTCAGCCTGCGCTAGCATAGAAAAGCAAACAGGAAAAACAAGCAGCCGAGACAGGAATTTTTCGGCCTGCACCGGCATAGAAGAAGCGGCAGAGAGGGAATTTTTCGGCATACCCCAGCATAAGAAAAACGGCAGAGAGAGACAGGAATTTTTCGGCCTGCACTGCCATAGGAAAAAAAAAAAGTGGCAGAGGGTACCTACGTACGGGGTATTCCCAGCCTGTGCCGGTGTAAGTGTATAGAGTAAAAGTTATTTTCGCCTTCGAGGCGGTTAACCATGGAGTTTTATGAGTCAATATATTTTATTGTCCTTATTCCTTCAGTTGTTATTACAGTAGCTTTCCTCTTTTTCTGGCTTTTTTATGAACGAGACACTGTATGAGGAAGTTCTTGTGAAACAGAAGAGAGAACAAAAGCGAGATTTTAAATTATCTGATGCTTCGGCTGTAGAAGATGAGCAAGTTGTGTCTGCTCCACTGAATGTCGTTGAAACTTCTAGTGTTAGGAATGATTATCTATTGGAAAGAGGAAGTCGAGCCTCCCAAGTAGATTCTGACTCTGAGGAAAGAAATGATAGTGAAAAAGGGAATTTACAGGGGAGGAGCTGGTACGGCACTCTTCGAAGCTGCAAATAGTGTTGTCTGCCCCGCTGCCCACTTATAACCCCATTGGGTCATGCTGTCATGGGGCATGTGCCTGCGGTGCCAATGCCCCGCGGGGATGGAAGGAAGCTATGTCTTACTCCTTTGTGTTTCCAGTCCTAGAGGACCAAAATCAACAGAGATATTATCAGCCTATAGATTTTAAGATGATAAAGGAGTTAAAGGAGGCGGTCATGTCCTATGGACCCCAAGCAGCTTTTACAATAGCGTTATTGGAGACCCTTGCCACCCAAGCTTTAGCCCCTGATGACTGGATGAATTTTACTCGTGCTACCCTTTCTGGTGGTCAGTATTTAAATTGGAAGGTGGCATACCAAGAGTTTTGTTCTGACACTGCGCAGTGTAATGCTGCTGCAGGAAACCTCCACTGGAATTTAGAGACAGGCACTGGGGATCTACAAATAAGCCTCTCCAAGGTTATTCCAAGCCAATGAGCCTTGTGCTGATTTTGTAGCTAGACTTATTCAAATTGCCTCGAGAATTTTTGGGGAGGTGGAGTCATCAATGCGTTTGGTAAAGCAGTTAGCATATGAATAGGCTAATAAATGGTGCCAAGAGGCAATAAAGCTGTGGAAGTGTAGAAAAAAAAACTAAAACTATGCTATATAAACAGAAAGGGGAAGAGGGGATCAATATAGATCCCCAAAGGACAAGCTAGTTATTATTTTTTCAGGTGAGTTTTAATATTAGTAATTCTACTGTGCCATTACCATGCATTGTATTGACTAATTAGACCTAAGGAAAATTTCAGCCTTATGCCGATTCCTGCAAAAATCCTATGCAGAGTATAGCAATGTTAGTCAGGTAGGGATTCAATTAACTTGTGGAATAGATTGTTTTCTTTCAGAATGTTGGAATACAACCGAGTACCCACTGGCTGTGGTGATGTGCGTGCCCACCTATTTTTCCAGACCGATGATGGTTAAAGAAGAAGACCTGTCAGTCCACCTGCGGCCAGAGCACAACTTTGGGGTTACCGCTGCCACTGTGACAACAATAACTACAGCTGCTGGTATGCGTGAAGCCTGACACCAGGAAGGGGTCTGATGGAGGAATCTGAACAGTTCCTCTGACAGGACACTGACCCTACAAATAAACGCAGGAAGTATGGAGGTAAACAACCCAGAAGAGGCTTTGGAAAGCGACCCACTGGCATACATTTGGCTCAGGTTGGGGGCAGACCAGGCTGAATCGGTTCACGTCATCCACTGGCAAATCCGAGCGCTGGAACTGTGTGGGGGCCTGGCCAGGTTTGGTTGCGATGAAAACAGTACAAAACACCAAATGCCAAGGTGGAATGGCCTGTGCCAATAGGGAATGCAGCACCCAACCAGCACACCTCCCACTGGTTTAGGTGAGGGACGAGTGTGTGATGGGCAGAGCCGGGAAGAGCTGCAATACTCATTGGTTCCAATGGAGGTCGGAGCTCAGAATAGATCCAACCCAGGGGTTACAACCACCAGCTGATCGGAGTGATGGACTGTGGCGGGCACTGTGCTTACTAGTAGTACATGTAGGAGCCTGGACTGGGAACACCTCAAAGTTTCTTTGGGGATTCCCCTGAACAAAATGGAGGAATCAAAACATTAACCAAGAAAAGATAGAAGATGGAGTAGATCAATCAACCACCTCAGCTATATGTTTGCAGCGAAAAACTGGACAAGGGGAAACTCTAAGATGGACTATGTCAATCAGCGGACTCTGCACCAGTCTCATCGTACCTGGATTGTTGCTGATGATATGCTGGAGCTTCTAATTGATTGAGGTGACGCTCTGTTGGCTCTGCCTTCAAACCTGAGAGGGCCTCCCTAAGAGGCCGTTGAACTTGACTGGACAAGTGGGATGCTGGACTCTGTACGGTGTGAGCTTTTAATTAGGGAATCTCAACAGAACTTGAGCTGTGGTTATGGATTAAGGTGAAGGAACTCACCATGGGGGAAGGGTTTGGGGTGAAGGGGGGAGAATCCCAGTACCTATGAAATTGTGTCATGTAATACAATGTAATTAATGAATAAATGAATAGAAAAAAAAAATAAAAACATTAGACTGGATCAGCTTGAAAGTAAACTCTAGCAGGAAAAGAAAAGAGACATATCCTGTTTCTTGCTCTTATTATAAAAAAAAAATTAAACTTGAAAAAAGAGAGAAATTTTGTATGTGTTTTCCGACCTGTACCTAAAAATATGTTTATCTTCTGTCATAACAAGTCATAAGAATGAAGAGGGAAAAGTGCTAAATAAATTGGGAATTCTTTGGTATGCAAATTGCTCTATGCCAGTGGTCATGCGATAACACTCAAATATCTGAGAAAAGAAGGGACTCCAAGTCCGATATCATCTTACTGTGCAAATTCTACTTCTGTTCCCCAAGCGTTATCAAAACTCTATTTGTGCAGTCTTACAGCAGATGAAACACATGATGCACAAATACTGAGACTGCCAACTTTAGCAAATAACTCCAGAATCGATAAAGCAGACAAAAAAAAATGTGCCCTGTCCATTTCCTAGGCTTAGCCAGCTAGACAGACACTAACAGACACGGAACAGTCAAGATACGGAAGATGGCAAGATAGACTGTTTTAATCAGTACATTAATATTTCAGATGCTGCTGGGCAAGTATCTTTCTACTTTCCACATATTTACACTTGTGTAAGAAGTCTTCTCTTTTTGTACCTTGGCACATGTGTATTCATTGCTGTGTATGTGTGTGTCTGGAATTAAAGTTTCAGAGTTGCATTTGTCTCCATAAACTAAGGAAAGAAGACATTCCTGACTTCAGAAGACACGCAAGAGTTGAAACTTCAAGGTTAGAACGCAATGTGTGCACTTGGCCAGCACATACGAGCGCAGTGGAACATACAGAGATTAGCAGGACCCTGGCAGAACACAGCGTGAAGGCAAGACATAAGAGAGACGGTGAGACGAATAACAGGATTCTCCTGCTCTCTGCTCCATGAGCACCAATTAGCCCTCTCTGTTCTAGTCTCCAATTTTCCACTTGGGAAACCTCAGTTGTGTGTAACAATCACCCTTTCACCCACGGAATTCACAACTGTTTCCACTTCCTCCAAAACCCTTTTCGGTTTAGACGCACAACAGCCGTGACTGTCAGCGGGTCGAATCACCACTGACTCCCTTAACTCTGAAATGCACCCCTTCCACGGTGGGCTTTGCTCGCACCACTCCCCTTGGCTGTGGGTTCTGCAGTGTGCGTTGCTGGCTGCATGGGCCAACGGGAAGCCTGCATATCTTTCTTGTTCTCTCAGCTCTCCAGAGCCCCGGTCAGTCCCTGGAGCCATGGGCTCACCACACACACTGACTTCCCTTTATTCTATTTCTACTTGGCCATGGCTTAGGCTTCTGGAAGAAACGCCCAGGGAGACAGGAGAGAAGAGTTCACAACAGCGATTTTGGAAAGAAGGTGGGACTCTGAAGCTTCCCAACACAAAGAAACAACAGATCTCCAGGAAGAGGAAAATGCCGACAATACCGACCTGACCAGGACACACCGTGCCAAACGCTCACACCCATAAAAATGCACAACTACTACAGTCTGAAAAACAGAAACTGCAAAAGAGTCCACCTGACCGACATGAATAAATCAGGCAAGAGCAAACACTGCAAGCTAATAAGGAACACCGACCTTTTCCGCATGAAGCTTTAACCATGTCCAGCAGCTCCAGCAGGGGCATCAGGCAGCGCTCACAGCGCTCGAGTTTTCAGGCAGAGGCAACCGCGCTGCCAGGAGGAATCAAGTTCCGGGTTCTGTCTGGGTTTCCGGGAAGGCTAGCCAAAAGACGAGCAGGCACGCTGCAGACATCAAACACAGGAATGCTTCGCCAAGTGCGTCACGATGGAGACACGGTAGACAGGATATTAGGCAGCATCACAGACTGCATTTCAGGGCCGTGTGGCTGGCCTAACAGTTTTAAGATGCTACACTGTTGTCTGTGTTTGGTCCCTGGCTCCCATGCCCACTCCAGCTTGCCACTCGTGCTGCTGAGACATGGTGGGGACAGCTGCAAAGTCAGATTCCCGCCAGGCCCATTAGGAACCTGGATTGCTCTGGGTGGATGCCTGGCTCTGGCCCCAGGTCCAGGCAGTGAATGAACAGGCGGAGAGCTCACTCTCACCGCCTCTCCCTTTCTCTGACTACATCTCAGGAAGATGTGCAGCACTGTGGGGAAGTGTTCATGCCGCAAAACGCCACCTAGAGCAGTACCCAAACTCCTAAACAGCAATAGTGCAGAGGGAGAAACAGCAGGGCCAACCCTCCTTCTGTCAGAGACCTATGGGTGTACTAAGAATGCTTCTGAGTAACAAAAACTTTACATGCTCTTTTTATATTAATTAAAAAAGACATTTAAAAACAATTACATGTGCTCTTAAAAAGAAAAATGGTTCCTCTTCGGCCCTGCCTCAGCACTGTTCCCTCTCTAAGGCCCAGGGGGCACTTGATCAAACAAGCTTTACTCAACCTTTGCTGGTGTTTTCTTAGATTAACATCTGGTAGTTGCCAACAGGGAGAGAAGGCAGGCTGTGGCTCCAGAGGTTTCAAAGACAATAAAACCAAAAGCAGGACAGACACAAAGCAAACAAACAACCTTCAGCCAGCAGGACTGGGGAGGAGGGTCTCCGTCATTTTCTGAGCTGTGTTTTATTTTTCTCCAGTACTTCTGAAGTCACCTACCCGAGGGTCTCTAGTGGTTAATATTAACAAATCGTTGGCTACGTGTCAAAGGCAAACATCCAGACACACTAAGCAAAGAGAACAGCAAAGCGCTGGCCACAGGAACTTGGGTTTTTCCATGGATGCCCTGCCACCCCAGAGCCTGGTGCTGAATGCCAGGTGCTTACCAGGTGCTTCGCCTTGGCACGCTCCTCCTCACTTGCCACCCTCTCACGGAGGATGGCCCTGGTCAGTTGCTCATTGGCAGCAGCCCACTCTGGCTCCAGCTGTTTACTTTGCTTCAGTCTGAAAAGACAAGAAAGGCTTGGTTTACAAAGCACATCTGGTTAGTGAACATGAAATTCTGTGGAAATGAAAACCAGATTTAACAGAAAAAAAAAAAAAACTAGAATCTAAGACCATCACAGCCAAGAGCAAGCGAGCAAGTACCATGTTAATCACCACTGCGCTAACCACCACTGTGCTAACCACCACCACGATAACCACCACCACGTTAACCACCATGTTAACTACCACTGTGTTAATCACCACCACGTTAACCATGACCACATTAACCACCACATTAACCACATTAACCATGTTAACCACCATGTTAACCACGTTAATCATGTTAATCAACACCACCACGCTAACCACCACTGTGTTAAATACCACCACGTTCACCACCACCACGCTAACCACCACCCTGTTAACCACCACTGCGTTAAGCACCACGCTAACCACCACCCTGTTAACCACCACTGCGTTAAGCACCACGCTAACCACATTAACCACAACCACATTAACCACCACCGTGCTACCCACCACCACCACGCTAACACCACGTGCTAACCACTACCATATTAACCACCACTGTGACCTCCACTGGAGCTGCCACACACACTGGCAAGGGCCTTCCACTGAAGGCTGAGCATATGGAACTCCATCCAGCTCCTCTTCTCAACACCTGAAGTCCACACCCCACCCACCACCGGTGCCTCTCCTGAAACTTGAAGCCCTAAAGCTCATTAACAAGCCCTTTCCAATCACGGATATTTGAAGGCAACCATCATCATGCCCTCCAAACCATGCCAGGCCATGAAGACACAGCAGTGAACAAGCGAGACAGGTCCCTCTCCTCAGAGAATCATGCACAACAGGAGAGAGACAGTTCAAAGAGTTAAAAACTCAAGGATGCCCTTCTTTCTTCACATAGGGCTGACATGCAAGTGTGGCTCCGCTTCCCAGTAGCAGAGCCCTCCGGGGTGGACAGACTCCAATTTGTCCCTTAGCTCCTAAACAGAATGGATCACATAATCTAGCAAAAATCAGGCAGCAGAATTTCGCTCCTTGAATCTGCACACCATACTACTCATATTAATGGACCCTAAGATTGTAAGAAGTGTATCAGTAACCTCATGACACAAGCAGATCGTATTAAGCTACAATCCACTGGAACCTCTCATAGTATGTGATTTTAAAAAGTCACTCTGGCACTAGCTTTTGCCAGAGAGCTGGCACATAAAGGCATTCCGGAATCACTGAATGAGAGAACATTTCAGTCTAATCTCATGGACAAAGGTTTTCTGATTGCCTTTCCTTCTTTGGCAGAATAACCGTTCTCTACCATCATAAACCCAAAGCTATAAGCTGTCCTGCTGAAAGAAATGGGGGAAATTGTTACACTGGTGTCAGGAAGACTCAGGGTGAAATCGTGTATGACTGATGAGCACGTAATTCTTCTCAGTACCAATGTCAACATTTAGTTTCACAAAGACTCTTGGAAAGAACAAAGGAAGATAAGACATTTCTATAACTAGCATTAAGTTACCATATCATATCGAAACTTCAGAATTCTCAGAAATCAACTACAACAAACGAAATCATCAGATTAAGTGTACCCCAAAATTGTGATCACCAAAGTCGTGGTTATTTAAAAAATAGAAACAAATTAAAACCTATACTTCAAAACCCTCTAATGACAAACTAATCTTTAGGAAAGTTTCTAAGCAAAAAGTACAATCACATGTGCATACAACAATTTTGTGTATTTCTAAAGGGCCATATAATAGATTCAGCAATTATCAGTGATGCCAGCACATTGACTACGAAACACAAGATGAACAGCCCATAAACAAGCAGCACTAGGTTAACTGTGAGGGAAGCCACCACCCCACAGAGCTCCTGACCCAGCCACCAGCCAGCTGCTCCTCTGCAGGTGAGCCTGACGCACACTAAAGCCAAAACCCAAAGTCCTCCATTAGCAAAAGTGCTTGTACCCAACAAACCCTAGAGACATGCAAAAGAGAAGCGGGCATCAAAAGTAAGATGGGCTGGGCAAAGCTACCGGTGGGATGCTGGCATCCATGCAGGCATCGGTTCAACTCCCACCTTCGGCACTTCTGACCCAGCTCCCTGCTGATGAGGGAAAGCAGCAGAAGATGGTCCAGGGGCTTGGCCCAAGCCACCCGGGTAGCAGACCACGGGGAACCTCCTCACTCCTGGCCTCGGCTAGGCGAAGCCCTGGTTGCTGTGCCCACCAGAGGAATGAATGCACACATAGAAAACCTTTTCTTTTTTTCAGATTAAAAAATCTTTGTTTTTAAAAAAGAGGATATTATAACTAATAAAGTTATTGCATTTGATTTCAAAACTAGGCATTAAAAGCAATTTTTACCTGCAAGAACATTATTCAATTTTAGAGATATTAACTAAAATAACAAAATTATTATCATTTGTCCATCACCTCCCAAGGGCCAAGCTCTATGCTAGTCATTTTACACACATAAACATTCATAAAAAATGATATTATTTCATTAACATAAAATGAAACCTATCTTTCGCCATATCAGTGTAAAAAGTATACAGCATTGCTTATTTTAATACCAGCATTTTAACTGCATTTACTCATGAGTACAAATGGAGTTTTAAGTGATTCCACTTTTTAAAATATGGAGTCAGGACTGAGTATTGAGCTCAGCACCTGAGAGGCCCGACTCGATGCTTAGGCTCAATCTGAGAGCGCCTGGCTTTGCGCAGCAGCTCCGGCTCCTCCTGCCACATTCCCCCAAGGCAGACCCCAGCAACAACATTCAGCAGGGTGGGTTCCTGCCTCCCACAGAGAAGACACGGGTGAAGTTCCCACCTCCTGTTCCCCTAACCAGCTCCAGCTAGCACACTTTGTTCTTTCTCTCTCCCAAATAGGTAACATTAAAAAACATAGGCACTAGCGCCCAGGCTCAACAGGCTAATCCTCCACCTTCAAGTATCAGCATCATAGATAGGTGCCAGTTCATGTCCCAGCTGCTCCACTTCCCATGCAGCTCCCTGCTTCATTCATTATCTCCAAGGACTGCTGAAATTGAAGACTGACTCTAGCCTTCCCATACCTCTTTCTTCCTTGTCCATTCAGTTATGAATTTCACATGCACAAGGACTTGATCCATTTCTGGTCCCTGTCCCATCTCCAGTCATGTCATCAGTGTACACCACAAAACAGGGACTCAGACACCTGCTGACTGTGTGCAAACACCAATGAACCTGCATGTTTCCAGTCACAGACAAAACAAACGACCAAGCCTGCAGGAACCAAGAAGCTACTTGGGAGAGCACTTGTCCCAGGAGGGCCTAGCTACCGTGTCGCTGTGGGGGGTGTACATGTGACATAGCCCTAGCCCACCTCCATAACCCACAGCCAAAGGGTCCCCAACCCTGCAGGGTTGCACGACACGGACCCCTCGCTGCATCTTCAGACTCTCAAAGTTACAGAACAGACATGGATGCAAACCGAGTCAAAATACCACTTGCTTTTCTTAGAAAATTTTATGATTATTTTCATTTAGTCTTACCCAGAAGGACCATACAAATTCTTCAACAGTTTATTTTAAAGAAATGTCTGAAAATATGAAAAAACTTACGTTTTGCACAAAGGTTGTTTAAGAAACACAACACTGAACTGGTCGGCCCAGGACAAACTCTCCTATCAGTAACTTGGCCCTAAACATAGGGCACCTCAGTTTTCACAGCTTGAAAATGTAAAGGTTTAACTATGTAATTGCAAGGTCTGCTGCACGTACACCACATGTAAGCCTATGATTTCCCAATCCATAAAAATCCTTGAGAAAGATGATAACGAGGGAAAAACTCAAAGATTAAAATATAATTTCTATATTTTATACTGTTAGCAATTTCCACTCAATGGGAATATATATTTCTATTGTGATGCTTGAATTTCTCATTCCTTAAGAAAACTATACACTAAATAAGAGCAACTAGGACTCGTTCAATATGGTAATCATTTGTGACAAGACAAGCAATACTTCCATCACTGAGAAGGGAATCTAGAGCAAGAGGGGCTGGCGTCAAGGCCCCTCCAGCACCTACGCAAACACTGCTCCAGTCCCAGCGCTCTGCCACGGCGCCTGAGCAAGGGCAGCGGTGGCCTACCTACGCCCCTGGGCCACTGCCACCCACGAGGGACACGGGATGGAGTTCAGGCTCCTGGCTCTGACCCCTATAGCCAACTAGGGCTGAGCCAGCAGACAGAAGCACTCTCTCCCTTTCCCTTCCTAACTCTGCCTTTCAAATAAATAAACAAATCTGTTTTCTTAAAGTCCATAGAAACACAAATGAGAAGTGTATTTAAACATGCAGATCAAGAGACACTCCCTGCTCTTGGGAAGCTTACTTACTGATCACAAATGATGGGTGCATTTTTTCAAGTGAAGTTGCCATGAAACCACATGGTCAGGGCTGGGTGTGACCTGCCACTAAGGGACACCGACCGAGGCACACGGGAGGCACACGGAAGGAGAGGCTCAGAGCGGAGAGCAAGCCTGTCCAGGGCCAGATGCCCTTTGAAGCCGAGAAGGGCCACGAGGGCTCTCGGACACCTCACAAAGGACTCAGCTTTCGTTCAAGCTATTCTGGAGAGCAGAGTTCAGATAAACGGTAGATTCATTCAGCTTTTGTTTTTGTCCAGGGTCTTCAGAACCCAAAGTAACAGATTGGAAACTTACAACTTGTGCTGTGGTCCCACTTCTCCCCCACACTGGACCCTCCAGAAAATTCATTTAGGACAGTATCTTCCTCAAGTTAAGTTTCTTCCTTCACCAGTTCATGTGAACCATCAACAGTTTGGGGGAAAAAACTGGTTATCTTTTCAGAAGCTCACAACTTTCAACAGGGAACAAAGAGCTTCCTGTCTAGGCTCCAGATTCCCCTTAAGTGACTCAACTCAGTGGCCATCTGTGAAAGAGACAGGTCCACCAGTTCTTCTCCTTATTTGGGCCTCGCATGACTCCTCTGAACGTGCCCGCCCCAGTGGCACCCCTCGGGCACGTGCACACACACACACACACACACACACACACACACACACACAGAGAAAGGACAATGAGACCCTCACAGGTTTGAAATACAGCCAAGTGAAAAAGAAGGTAGGAAATAAAGTAAGTCTTCCATTATTTGTTCGGGTCCCAAAGATTCAAGAGTTATCTCAGGAAAAAACTCAACTCACCAAGTGCTTCAGTGAATACATTCCCACCTTTGTTTACCAGCCATTCTTCACTTATTATTTCAGAACCCCTGTTCTAATATTATTCCACATTAAGCCCTTGATTTAGGTTTAATTTAAATTTCCTTCTTTTTAAATACATATCTCTCCTCATTGAAATTCTCTGGGGTTTTAAGCAAAGAAGCAGGAGTTTAGTGTAAACTTTTCTTGTTTGCAATAAGTAATTGCATAGCTTGCCTAAGCTTAATGAAACAAATGCCAGCCACTGATACCCTTCCACCCGAGCCCTGCCATACCCGCTCTTTCCTCAGTATATTCCCAATCAAGGCAGAGACACCCCAGCGCCATAATCTCCCACAGTGGATATCACTGCATAGCCGCTCCAGTGCAGGGGGAGGGCAGAGAGCAGCTCCCCACACATGTTCAGCTCTCACAGACAGCTGGTGTAAAACCTAGTGCAAAAACCAGCTGGTATCATTTTATCCTGAAGAATCTAAAGATTTTAAGAAAGTGAGAAAGGAAATTTAAGGATAACCAGAGTGAGGCATTTTTTTCTAGACTGAACTTCATTATCATCCATGAAGGAGGAACTGCTCTCTCCGTTTTTAACCTGGAAAAAGACAAAGACACGAGCAGTGGTGTCAAACAGCCCCATCCTATTTCCAGAGCAATGTTTCAAAAACCCCAAACACTGTACAGTTTCCTGTGTACTACTCACCTTTCTGGTCATACAAGGACAATCCTCAAAGCCTGTACTATTTGTAGGGAGTGTAAAAGAAACTCTTTAATTGAGTTTGACGGTAGCAAGTGCAAGGACCTGCCGGAGTCTAGGTGGCTAGCAGCTCTTTTCCACTGGGGCTTGGCTTTCAACGGCCTGGATGTTTCCCTGGAGCTGGACAGCGCTCAACCAGCCACTCACACACACGCAGGTCTAGTTTCATGTGTTAAAATATAAGTCATTCCAGACAACTCTAATTGCTTTTAATTTAATGGGGAAGGCCATTACACTACTGCAAGGAAGTTGGTAAGAAACTCAAAACTACGACTGGCTGAATCAAGTGATTTGACTAGATGATACATCTGAAGCTGAACTGTGGCCACTACACACAGACAATATCTACAAGACACTTCAGAGAGGCTGTTTAAAACTCTGGAGAAGAAAACGAGCAAGTGCAATCTCCAAAGTCATTTAACGCTAATGATGACTTTTATTTGAATGCATCATACTCTGTCAGACCCTGCTGAACTAGTATTCAAAATACTGTTTACTACTCATTTTTTAAGCAGAAAAGCTGAACTGGGCAATCCAATGAACTAATTATCAGACTGTTAGAAATAACAGCAGAATAAGCATACAGCATTCTATTAATGAGACTTCACAAAAATAAAAGCATACAGCAAGGTAACACTGCTCAGCTCTAATTATTTCCGAAAGGAAATACGCTGGACTGAGGCTCTACAACAGACACGTGACTGCAACTGCAGACTAACACAGCTAAAGACATCTACAATCGCCGCATGTGTCACTTCCAAAGTGCCAGGGAGAGTTCAAGCACAGCTCCGCTGACTAGGTCCCTCCATTTCAGCTGAGCAGCTCAGGCAGAGACAGACACAGTGCACAGAGACTCCAGGCTGAGTCATCTAGCCACGGTCACAACAGAAAAGCAATGGTAGGACGGGCAGGACCGGCTAGGCAGCCTGAGCTTAGAACCTGCCACCTCAACAACAACGCGCACGTGCACACACACGCGCCTGTTACTACAGGGAACAGGCACTTCAAAAGGTTCCTAGAAAAGGAAATTAAAGATAGATTTTTATTGTGGTGCCAAGAACACTGAAATCACGCAGTTCTCGCAAAGTGTGCATGTCCCAGGGTTCCGCTCACACAGCGTGAGAACGTAGGTGGCATGGGGGGAGAAGCGCGCCTGCAGAACCCTCTGCCCCAGCCACTAAACAGTGCCTATCTCTCGACAGGTAGCCAATAAACATTTTAGGAAGAACATAGAGTATGAGCTTATTTTCGTAAACAATATGGAATACAGTATTTTTCAATTTAGCAATGTATTCTTTATAAAATGTTACTTTCGCAATAAGCAGCACGGTCTTAGAAAGCAGAGTGGTTTGCAAGCTAAAGCCATGGTCCTTCATCACCAGTAAGACCTGATTCTCACAGTAACCAGGAGGACATTGATCGGGACCATTTGTATTTGCCAACATCATTTAAATGGCACTCAGAATTGCGCAATCAAGGTTTCCTTTCTTTCCTCAAGAACATTTAAAAAGTGAGTTCAATTACACACGGACATTTTGTCACAGTCCGGACATCTCCCTACACTGCTTGAGTATGAGGCAGGATGAGAATTCAGTCCACACACCCGTAAGTGGGCTGACCCACCCGGACAGTATCTGAGATGGCGCCATGTCCTGGTCCAGGGGTCTGGCTCACACCCACACATCTTGGAATATCCTCTACCCAAAGTTCTACTTAAGTCCTCACCTCAACACCAACACCACTCTGCCTCCCAAACACTCGCTCCAACTGCACTGAAAAATACATTTTGGCTTAAATATACTCCAACTCCAGTTCTCACGTTAATGTCACCACAACCATGACTTAGCCCCTGCACCGGTCTTACTCAGGAATTCATGATCAAATCCCCCAAAGCGCCCTTGTGTTCCTTTAGCAGAACAACACAACCTTTCTTGGGTCTCAACTGAACATGTAGAGGCATCTTAAACCAAGGTAACCCATGTGTCCTCTTACAGTATCCATCAATCACAAAGCTACAAATAAAGCACAATAATGGTGGGAGAGAAGCCTTAAGGGCAAGCTTGAGAGAAGCTGCTTCTTACAGGCTGTGGGCAGGAAATGCCCACAGAAGAAGGTACTTCCTATACCCTGTGCCCAGCACGCCCCAACAGCACATTCAGTGGACAGAAGGTACTTCCTATACCCCGTGCCCAGCACACCCTGACAGCATCCTCAGTGGACAGGAGGTATTTCCTATACCCTGTGCCCAGCACGCCCCGACAGCATCCTCAGTGGACAGAAGAAGGTACTTCCTATACCCTGTGCCCAGCACGCCCCGACAGCATCCTCAGTGGACAGAAGGTACTTCCTATACCCTGTGCTCAGCACGCCCCGACAGCATCCTCAGTGGACAGAAGGTACTTCCTATACCCTGTGCCCAGCACCCTCCGGCAGCATCCTCAGTGGATGGACACCTGCCCTGGATGCTGTCCTCACATTTCCTTCTGTTTGCTATGTCTGTGCCAATCCATTCATGGTTAGTCTTCATTATCATGAAAATAAATTACTTCAGCAACATTTCACATAAATTACATGTAACTCTGTGGGTATGTTAAAAAAAATTGGCAGCCATGATCTTTAAATGGGTAATTGCACTCTCTCGATTATTCCAGTACAACTGGAATACTTGACGTATCGCTTTCATTTTATACCATATTTACTCTTAATTTTACTTTATTGGTTTTTTTCCCATTTCTTTGTTTTCCTGGCTGTATTACATTATCATCCATTTTCCTCCCCAAGTCCCACAAAAGATCTGTGTGCTTTTTTTATGCAATTAGTAGCTGCTTCCTATCTGAACACTCATACTTTTTTTTTTCCCTTTCACTATTTAAAACACATTTCCCGCTACTGCCCACCTAAACCCAGAGAGAGGAAATCATGTCAGGCCTTTGCTTTATCCCTAACCCAACCCTGAGCTGAGCCTCCCATGCTCTGAACTCTTCAGGGGCTCCGCTCCAATCCCGCAATCTTCACTGGTACTGCTATTCGACATTCTCCGTCCAACCTCCAAGTTCGCAATTGCGAATGCATCTCTCCTCCACCTCCCTTCACATGGAGATCTCAGCTCTTAAGTCTTCTCTTTTCAGGTGTTCTCCCCGGATGGGCTTTGGTGTCAAGACACTCAGCCACGAAACTCCGCTCTGCCCCCTTTAGTAGGCCTGGGGTGAGCTGCCAACTCATTTTCCTTTGCAGCTGGGTCCCTGCTGGATTCTGCCAACAACGGTGCCCGAGGGAGACCTTGAGGCTGGAGAAGAAAAAGGGACTGCCAGTCCCAGTCCCAGGGCTACCGTCAGACTGGCTGTCTCACACCAGCAGAAGCAGCCGCTCAATCCAGCCTGCAAGTTTTTGCAGCTTGCACCCAGCACCCCACTCCCCAACCCTAACACCCTCCAGAAATCTGAGCCTCACGCCCCAGCCCTCTCCTGGGCATCACAGCCAGGAGGTCTCTCCTCCATACTTGGCATATGAAAATTCCTACCTGTTGCCGATGTTGCAGGTGGAGGTGGCCGCTCTTTCCTGCCAGCCCCACCTATGGATGCCACCCTCAGCCACATGTGCCAACGGAGCCCAGAAGCGTGCCTGCTGCACACTTAGAAGTCCCTGGATTTGGAAGAATTACTTTGTGTTGATTCTACTTGCGCATCTGAGATAAAACTGGACACAATTAACAGAAATCGCTTCACCTATTTCTTTTCACTTTTGACATGGCAACCAGAAAACCAACCACACACAGCGCACACGGTTTCTTTTACACAGCAGCTCCTTAGTTAGGTTTTTGGTTTGTTTTTGCTTTCTTCAGCTTTGTAACTGCCTCATCAACTATTCTTTCATTAAGTCCTCCATGTAAAACTAATGTCTTTTGTCTCCTTACCAGGTTCAGCCTGCTAGCTGTTCACATTAATAAGTTCTCTAAATCCCTCATTTTCACCCCAACTGGGGAATGAGAGAGCACCCCACGTTGGAGCTTTCTCGCTCTCTTGAAACTATCGCGGCATCCTCTGGCCTCCAGTCTGGTACAAGAAAAGGCCTAAACCATGATAATCCTGCTTCCTTTATAAATTAGCCGCTCTTTCTGTCTGGGGGCTTATTAGATTTTCTCTCTAACCTTAGAAATTTTTTCTCTTTATCCTTCAGGAAATTTAGCAACCTAGGACTAGGTGTGTGTCTCCCCACCAATCCATCCTAGGATCAAGAGTCTTCTTGGCTTGCACAGCACAACCTGTCTTCAACTCTGTAAAACACTTTACATCATTTAATTATCACCTCTTGGCTAGCTCTTCCCTTCATCTTCTGGAATTTACTGCATAACACAGTTTTTCCCCCTACTCCCTAATGTCTATGAAATCAAGAAGCATCTTAAACTTGACGGTCGCTTAAATCAAGTGACAATGGTTGTTGATGCCATCGAAGCACTACTGAGACCCAGCAAGCTCCTGGAAGTGGGCGCCTCCCTGCCCTCACGCTCTGGCCCTTCCAGCCGGTAGTCCATCTGCCAGGCTTCCCTGAGGTGGACGAACCCACTCAAGACGAAGCAGCCTCCAAGGTGGCCAAGAAGCTGGCAGCCCCTGGAAGGAGGAACGGACACAAATATGTCTATTCCAGTCTCCCCAAGCCCCACTCACCCTGGCAGCTGAGAAGCAAAAGGAAGGCAGAAGGCCCCCGCAGTGGCATCCACACAGACTGGTGCCTGTGTGCTCCTGCCGTCCACTCATACTCAGCCAAGGCCTCACGCCATTCATCAGACACTTCCTTCAGAGAAGCAGCAATAATTATACAAGACCCGAATGGACCAGATGGTGGAGCTCTTCAAGCCGCCAACTCCCTGGGATCATCTTCAAAATGTATGTCCTTTTTTTAATCAAAGAGTTAAATAAAGAATTTGAGGTAGAGTTAATAAAAAGGGTTGAATATGACAACCTAGGGCAGTGTACATTAAGTCTAAAGGGAATAATTTCACCATATCATCTTTTACTATAAAGAAGTCTTGGAGGTTTGGTGCATGAGTGAAGACGTGCAGGGTGCAGGGAAGAGCGGTGTAACGCTGTAGTGCTTTGAGCCACCATCTGCACTGCAGGCATGCCATGAGCACCAGTTCAAGTCCTGGCTGCTCTTCTTCCAATCTAGCTCGCTAGGAATGTGCCCGAGGAGGCAGAGGGTGCCAGCACCAACACCCTCTTAGGAGACCCAGCGAGTCCGTGGCTTCCGGCCTGGTCCTGATCCAGCCCCGGCCACGGGAGCCACTGAGAGGAAACCAGTAGATACAAGATACACATATAGTGTTACACACAGAGATGCTAGGCAACTGGCTTCAGCTTACTGAGTCCAGCCACTACATTCTCTCTCTCTCTCTCTCTCTCTCTCTCTCTCTCTCTCTCTCTCTCTGTCTCACACACACACGCACACACACACACAGTTTAAAAAGAAGAAACCACAAAAACCTCATAGTGCCCCCTGTGCTCTATGGCCTTTCTGAATACACAGCATGAAAAGCTGTTTTTGTATCTCAATTAACAACAATTAGACTTAACGGATGGGCAGGTCTTATATAATGAAGGAATAGAGAGACTGGCTGTTTTTTCAGAACACTGCTGATTAAATATTGCACAGCTGATGTGCAGCATCAAGCTCCAGAGAGCGCACCCATCCTACAGGGCTGGGGAAGGACACGGCCGAATGCCTTTCAGGTCAAGCCCATCTGATGGAAGGGCCTAACGGCACTGTAGCAGAAAACAGAACAAAAGCCCTTCAAAGGAACGTGCAGAGTAAAACCAATTCTGGTCTCAAACACTGTTGGAAACCCTCTCCAATGAGAGGATAAATGCCTTCAAGAATCAAATTTTATCTGGCTGGGTATAATCGCAGTTATTACTGACTAGTTAAAAGTGGCCTTAGAAAAGAAATTCAATCTCATTTCTGAAAATGAGCCTCATTTCTGAATAATGATGGCCTTTTTTTATACTACAACTCCTTCAAAATCTTACAAGAAACACGAAGAGCTGAAGTGCCTATGCCTTAGCCCAAGCTCACCTTCCTGTTAAACATCACAGTGGTGAGGAGTGGGGTGATGGGAGGTGAATACTGGCTGCAGTGGTCAGGTGCCCCCTACACACATGGTGCAGCGCCAGGCTGAGGCTCAGCTGGAGGCAGTGTTCAGGTGTCCCTACACACATGGTGCAGCGCCAGGCTGAGGCTCAGCTGGAGGCAGTGTTCAGGTGTCCCTACACACATGGTGCAGCGCCAGGCTGAGGCTCAGCTGGAGGCAGTGTTCAGGTGTCCCTACACACATGGTGCAGCGCCAGGCTGAGGCTCAGCTGGAGGCAGTGTTCAGGTGTCCCTACACACATGGTGCAGCGCCAGGCTGAGGCTCAGCTGGAGGCAGTGTTCAGGTGTCCCTACACACATGGTGCAGCGCCAGGCTGAGGCTCAGCTGGAGGCAGTGGTCAGGTGCCCCTACACACATGGTGCAGCGCCAGGCTGAGGCTCAGCTGGAGGCAGTGTTCAGGTGCCCCCTACACACATGGTGCAGCGCCAGGCTGAGGCTCAGCTGGAGGCAGTGTTCAGGTGTCCCCTACACACATGGTGCAGCGCCAGGCTGAGGCTTAGCTGCAGCTCCTGATCCAGCTTCCTGCTAATGCACAGCCCTGGAGGCACCAGGTAGTGGTTCAAGGGAGTGGATCCCTGCCACCCAGGCAGAACACGCAGACTGGACGTTGCCTTGGTCTGCCCAGGACACTGAGCTGGTTCCACGCCACGGTCTCCTCAGACAGCAGTATTGGATTTCCATGCTCCTTGACACTATCCATCAGCTAAAGCACACGCCTTGGCAGGCGTTTTACTTCTAGTATTCCCTATGAAATCACGCTAAAGGAAACAAATTCTAATACAAACACACTGATTTGAAAGTTCCACTAAACAATATGCTTGGCTTCATTTTCTTTCATTTTCAACGTTAACATGAGGCAAGATGGCAGAAATGTGCTTAGAAAGAACCCCCCCCCCCCAAAAAAAAGCAAAGAGAACAAAAGGGAGAAACTCGTGTCATTTTACCTGTTATCATTTTAGTGTAACTGCTGCTCATTCCCCTCTTGGTATCTTCTTAAACACTCTACTGAAGTATGATTGATATATGAAGAGCCCTATGCATTCAAGGTACAGAACCCCCTGAGTTTGGGAAACAAGGAAATACCCCTGAAAGCATCCCCAGCATCAAAGCCACTGACGTCAACCTCCCTGAAGCTGCTCGTGCCCTCAGTACTGCTGTCTTGGGGTCTTAGGAGCAATCCCCTCTTCACCGGCACACAGGACACAACACAGTAAGACCAGACACAGCTACCACCCTACAGCCTCACTTGATATTTTCTATCTGAACGTGTAAAACATTTACATGTCTAAAGAAATAAGAAATAGTATTCAGAACCTACATCAAAAGCCAATGAATTTACCCGAAAACAAAACACAATTAAAAAGGCATTTTTACAAAGCTAACACATAGACCATAGAATAGAGGATGACATCATGAGACATATCCCAAGTATCTAGACCTCCCCCTTTTTATGAGCCAGTGAGAGAGAGCAAGAGAGCCCCATCCACTGGTTCACACCAAAATGCCTGCAATGGCAGAGGCTAGGCTGGGTGAAGCCCAGAACCAGCAACAGCCACAGAAGTGGCTGGGAGCCACCGACGTGAGCCACCTCCTGCTCCTCCCAACCCGTGTGAGTGGGAGGCTGGTCTCAGCACTGGGGCTGGGACTCAATCAGGCACCCTGCAGGGGGACACGGACTCCAGGCCCCTAGAGGAACCCAGCAGAGCATATCATCGTGGTTCATTCTAGAAGGCAGTAAGCCCATGTGATTCTTTCCAATTCCGCTTGTTTTCTTTGCTTTTTTAGTATCAGTGACATTAACATAAAACTTAGGCCTTTCAAATGAAAAATGAGTAACATTCTCCTACCAATAATATCATATGTAATAGCTACATTTATCAAGCACCTCCTCTTGCCAAGGATGTTAAGCAGTGTTTTATATACATTGTTTCATTCGCCCCACATAAACACCCAGAGTAGCTGCAATTCCCCTTCCAGAGCTAAAGATGTCCAAGTTCAGAGGGTAAATAAATTGCTCAAATCCCACAGGAACGTACATGGTAGAATTTGGTTTCTAGATTTATGACCCCAAAACTACAACGCGGTCACTACGCACTACACGATCTTGTAAGAACATCAAAACTAAAATGCTTTATGGTCTGACTCCAATACTGACGAGCACACGCAGGCCCCACCCTTCCTAACAGTGCCTCCGTGTAGAGCAAGGGCGGGGGGTGCCAACCTCCTTAAGCAACACAAGCGCAACAAGTGGCAAATCCGATGCCAGCCCGCACCCCCTTTCTCCACTCGCAGGTCCTGCAGAGCCGCTCCAAACAGCGCAGAGCCGCATGCCGAGCGGCCTCAAGTGCGGAAGCGGAGGAAGCAAGATTAAAACTGAACGATCATGACTATACAACGCTGTGAATGACACCTCGTGAAAGGTGAGAGGTTACTGTTAGGGAGGACTACCGCTGCTGACAAGGTCACAATCGGACACGGAGGTTGTTCTGTGAAGGTCCCGGTGGCCACATGGCCTCCTAACTGGAGAAGTTCCAGAGGCAGTGATCTGTCCCCACCTGCTCACACATCAGACACGTGGACTTTGCAGCCACAGGGCCAGAAACAAGGACTCTGCCGTGCTGGGAAAGTGTGCATCAGGCTTCTCGAGTAGGGGAGAAACCTCTGCAGGGCGTAAGTGCAGCAAGCAGGAGGCACTGGAAGATGAACACTCTAAAAACCACGCCCGGCACACTGCAGTACATGCTACCCACTGTATAGAAACGAAAAAGCTGCAAAACGATCAGGCAAAGAGCGATGCAGGACCAATACAGCTCTGTCTGCACCATGCTACCAAGCATTTCTAAACTTCAGCTCCCACAACAGGCCTGAGCAGCCGAGGCTTTTTAATTATGCAATATTAGTCACTGACACAGTGCTCAAATCCCACACAGCAAGAACCATGTTAGCTAAACTAACAGAATGAATAATTTAACTCTGAGCCAGCAGGAATCCATGGTGCCACCTTCATTATTCACAGAAAGCGTCACAGCAATGAGGAGACAACAAGTCTCTGGAACAATTCTTGAGCAGCCTCGGTGTCCCAAGAGCCTTCACCTCCAGGAACGCCGCGGGGATCAGTACCGGGGGATCCTCACCCTTACCTCATTCCTAGAACAGAGGAGGGAAAGGAACACACACAGGTGAAGTGCTTGCTGGTTAATGTCTAGATTTTTAATGTCACCTTTTAAAAGTTGACCAAGTATCTCTATAATCAGAAAAAAAGACAAACTCCCAGCATAACATTTTACTCATTGATGAAAGTGATTTTTAGCATTTACCGCATTCTGAGAACACCATACAAAGCACTATACGCTTCTTAAAACAAACTCATATGATCCTGCTGCGAACACATCATTCCCTTATACATCACAGCCCGCATGTTTCAAATCTCCCTCCTCTCACCAGAGCAGCACCTAACAATTACTTGACAAATAATTTTAAAAATCAAGGTGCTTTAAAAATGTATGCTGTTTTACTCTAATGTCTAAGTTCTTAGGGTGGAGCTGTGGGCATCAGGCTAGGCCACGTCACGCAGTGCCGGCCACCCACTTGAGCACCAGATCGAGCCATGGCTGCTCCACTCCGACCCGGCTCCCTGTTAGCAGCCCGGGACAGCACTCCAAGACGGCCCCGGAGCCCACATGAGCAACCCAGTCAGAGTCCCACAACCTAGCTTCAGGCTGAACCACAGCCATTGTGGGAGTGAGCCAGCACAAAGAGCTGTATCTCTCGCCCCTCTCTTTCTCCGTGTGTGTGTGATTCTGCCCACCAACAGATATAAATATATAGAAACATTTATAGTTGTATATGTTTGTTATATAAATATATTAAATTATATATATTTTTAAAGCATAAAATTATATGAGTATATACATTTATGTTTACAAATGTATACCCATATAAATATATGTATACATATGTGTATTTTTCATGATATGGTTCCATACACAGAGATTTCCCCCTCGCTCCCCCATTTCCCCTGTTTTCTACCATGTTAGTAATTTTTCCTTTCAAATGAATAAATATTACAGACACACACACGCTCTTCCGCAAGGGCTACATTCGATGGCACACCCTCACCAGTTACTCAGCCTGCACCCATGGAGCCTGTATTTACCTGCTGCCTCATGCCCCTGACCCTTGGGTGCTACATGCCCTTCAACCTGTAAACGGGAATTCTCAGAGCTCTGTCTTTGTGCAGGACACCGGCAGTGTCTTCGTTCCAGAGCCTCAGCAAGATCAGCAGAATAATGGGATTTCCGTTCACAATGTCATCTACAGCCAAACAGCAGGGGCCCTCCCGGTGACACAGGACAGCTGTGCTATGCTAGCGAGGGTCTCCCGGCTCTGGCAAACGATGCATGTGTGTCTGTACATGTACAGTTTATACATGTATAGTTTGTGTGGTATGGCTTGTGTGTATATATACATGCATGGTTTTTATATGTGTGTATATAAATATATAGTGTATTATGTACATATATATACATGTATAGTTTGTGTGTATATATGCATGTATCATTTACATTTATGTGTACATATATTTTAAATAAATACACTATAAATTTTTTTTAATTATTTATTATTTAACTTCATTAATTACATTGTATTATGTGACACAGTTACATAGATACTTGGGTTCTCCCACCCCTCCCCAAACCCTCCCACCATGGTGGATTCCTCCACCTTGTTGCATAACCACAGCTCAAGTTCAGTTGAGATTGCCCCATTGCAAGCATATACCAAACATAGAGTCCAGCATCTTATTGTCCAGTCAAGCTCAACGGCTTCTTAGGTATACCCTCTCTGGTCTGAAGACAGAGCTAGCAGAGTATCATCCCAGTCAATTGAAAGCTCCAACATACCATCAGCAAAAATTTACATCATTATGGAATTAATTGACATAGTAATGAGTAACCAAAATGTTAAAAGTAAATGCGAGTTCCCAGCCACCTTCTGTGACCACCTCACCTATACTTCAATTTAGTTTATACACAACATATAACATTCAAAACATGTTATACATAACATCATATCATCTTAAATTAAGGCAAACATGTGGTATTTAACCTTTTGTGATTGGCTCATTTCCCTTAGCATTATGGTTTCCAGTTTGGCCCATTTGGCCACAAAGAACTGCATTTTGTTTTTTTTAATAGCTGAGTAGTATTCCATGGAGTAGATGAACCATAGCTTTCTTATCCAATCCTCTGTTGATGGGCATTTTGGTTGCTTCCATGTTTTTGCAATTACTGATTGTGCTGCTATGAGCATAGGAGTGCATGTTGGTTTCTCATAAAACAATTGTTCTGGATATATTCCTAGGAGTGCTATTGCTGGATCATACGGTATGTTGAATTTGAGTTGTTTGAATATTCTCCATACTGATTTCCATAGAGGCTGTACCAGCCTGCAGCCCCACCAGCAGTGGAGTAGGGTTCCCTTTTCCCCACAACCTCGCCAACAAGTGTTGTTGGTGCTTTCATTCATGTGGGCCAGTCTTACTGGCGTTAGGTGGTACCTCATTGATGTTTTAATTTGGATTTCCCTTATTGCCAGGGAACTTGAGCATTTTTTCATGTTTATTTGCCATTTGGGTTTGTTCCTTTGTGAAGTGTCTGCCCATTTCCCGTGCCCATTTCTTGAGTGGCTTGTTTGTTTTGGTGTTTTGGCTGTTTCGTAGTTCTTTGTATATTGTGGAGATTAGCCCTCTATCACTTACGTAGTGCGCAAAGATCTCTCGTTCTGTGGGCTATGTGAGGCTTTAAAAGCAGTCAGCTTCCTTATTAACTAAAAGAATTTGAATTTTTCAGTACATGATGTAGTTTCTGGATTAACTAACAAAAAAAAAATGAGATTCAGGCCCAGCGCCGTGGCCTAGTGGCTGAAGTCCTCGCCCTGAATGCCCCGGGATCCCATATGGGTGCCGGTTCTAATCCTGGCAGCTCCACTTCCCATCCAGCTCCCTGCTTGTGGCCTGGGAAAGCAGTTGAGGACGGCCCAAAGCATTGGGACCCTGCACCCGTGTGGGAGACCCGGAAGAGGTCCTGGTTCCCGGCATCGGATTGGCGCAGCACCGGCCCGTTGTGGCTCACTCGGGGAGTGAAACATCGGACAGAAGATCTTCCTCTCTGTCTCTCCTCCTCTCTGTATATCTGACTTTGTAATAAAAATAAATAAATCTTTAAAAAAAAATGAGATTCTATTCGGAGGATTTCACTTCATTCCCTCAACTCAAACAAATACTAACCAAATAAAGTGCTTCATTCCCATTTACAGAACACTAAAAGTTGTCCTCTCTTTATCAGAAAAGAAACCTTACACTACACGTTGGAATCTTACATTCACATTCAAGAACAGTACAACTTAGAAACAATGACTACACAGGGCTGGCATCTTGGTCCAGCACGTTAAGCCAACAATCTATGACAAAAGCATCCCAGAAGGTTCATGTCACAGCTGCCCCACTTCGGATAAGTCTGTCCACCAGTGTGCCTGGGAAAACGCAGATGGTGGCTCAAGTACTTGGACCCCTGTATTCATGTGGGAGACCCTGCTCCTGGCTACAGCCTGACTCAGCCCCAGCAGGGGCAGCCACTGAGAGACTGAACCAGTGGACACAAGATCCATCTCTTTTTCCTCTTCCCTCGATCTTTTCCGCTACAACTCTGCCTTGCAAACAGATAATACCTTCTAAAATAAAGCTTTTCTTTTCATTTTGCATTATTGTTGGATGCTATAGTTTCACAGGCTCTGCACATTCCTGTCTCTCTCCCCAAGTTCCCTTCCTCGTCCCCCCAACATGGATTTCCCCTCTAGTTTTACAATCGGTGGTCCATTGTGAACAGTCATAAGTCCATCATGCTGGTACTGAGGGGTTTCCCAACACTGTAGACATGGACAATATCAGAGAGTCCAGCATCATGAGAAAGTCAGGTTTTACAGAGGAGAGAGAAAGATCCTTTGTTGGCTGGTTCACTCCCCAGGTGGCCACAACGGCAGGAGCTGAGCTGATCCAAAGCCAGAAACCGGGAGCTCCTCCAGGTCTCCCACAGGAGTGCAGGGTCCACCACTTTCCCAGGTCACAAGCAGGAAGTCGGACAGGAAGTGGAACAGCTGAGATGTGAAATGACACTGAGATGGGGAACATGATCCTGACAAAGCAAGGACTCCAGCAACTAGGCTACTGCCTAGGACACAAAATAACACTGTTACCACATGCTAAGCCTAATTGTGCAGATTAAACTTGCAGATGTGGGGCCCAGCGCCGTGGCCTAGGGGCTGAAGTCCTCACCTTGAACGCCCCGGCATCCCATATGGGCGCTGGTTCTAATCCCAGCAGCTCCACTTCCCATCCAGCTCCCTGCTTGTGGCCTGGGAAAGCAGTCGAGGATGGCCCAAAGCTTTGGGACCCTGCACCCGCGTGGGAGAACCGGAAGAGGTTCCTGGTTCCCTGCTTTGGATCGGCACAGCACTGGCCGTTGTGCTCCCTTGGGGAGTGAAGCATTTGATGTAAGATCTTCCTCTCTGTCTCTCCTCCTCTCTATATATTTGACTTTCTAATAAAATAAATAAATCTTAAAAAAAAATTAAACTTGCAGATCTATGCCTGCATCCTACAGCAGAGTCCCACCTACCAGACACCTCCAGTTCAGCTTCCTACCAATGCACCTGGATTCAGCAGGTGACACTTGAGGTCCTTGCGTGGCTATAACCCATGGGACAGACTCCAATGGATTTCCAGGTTCCTGCCTGTGGCTTGACCCAGTCCTGCAGGGA